>NW_027362829.1:4522500-4752500 GCF_046119375.1 Phyllobates terribilis
TATCAGGGTAATTTCCTAATTTTCTGCTCAGTTTCTTGCTTCTGATCTTGTAAAATTCCCCATTCCATTGCTGATCTGTGCCAGATTATCTGGTTCATTAACCCTCAACTGGTGAGGTGGGGTTTTTGTCACGCAACTGGTGAGGTGGGGTTTTTGTCACGCAACTGGTGAGGTGGGGTTTCCTATACCCCAGTGTTTAGAAATCTCTTATTTTTACAGAAAATGCGAAGATCACGTTTGTTTTAATCGCTTTTTTATTGGCGATTGATTGCATATGAGTGTAACAAATTTTTGACACCCACAAATGGATGGAAGCTAGTGAGACACGTATCCTCATACCAGCATTTTTCAATGAATGGCAGCCGAACAAAAATTCCCTGGGGTGTGGCAACCCCCACCTCACCAGTTGAGGGTTAAAGGGATTTTCCTTTAACCCGTTGGTGCAGCTGTTTTTTTTGTAACTGAGCACTAGTCACCTTCCTTGGGTCCAGCACTGGGTCTCTGCCACTGCTCCCAGTGTCTGTTACTGTCCTTTGGCCTCACGTCGACAGCGCTGCAACCAATAACTGAGATCAGCAGCTTTGCCCGAGTTAACGGCACTACTTGCTCAGAGTCACTGAACTCACTGACTGGCTGCAGCGCTGTCAATGTGACAAATAGCTGACACTCTGCATTAGACCCGGAGAGGGTGAGTAAAGTATTGCTTTAAAAAAGAAAAGAAAATTGTATTAAAAAACCTGTAGTGTAATTCTTTAGCATCTTCTATAAGTGCAGCATAAATGACTCTAATGCTATGTCCGTAAAGGACAGAGGCCCAATCTCATCTATACACACCAGCACACACACAACACAAGGGAGTTTACAAAAATATTCTAATTGCACATTACGGAATAAACTACTTTACATACGTACTTTGCATTGATATAGTCACAATTAGGGTAATATTGCTTGACAACATATTTTAAAATATCTTAAAACAAAAATCAATTTCTGCATATAAATTACAGCCAAAATATGCAACACAAAATAAAAAAATAGATCATGATTTTATTATACTTGTCACAAAAATAAGCAATGATGGCATCAATAAATAAACCATAAATAATATATAAAAAAAAACATACAAAACCCTTTGCAATCAAGGAGAACTCCCAAAAGATCTGCGGCACCACCGTTGGGGTTTGTTCACACACAGCGCTTGTGCAGAATTTTTTTTTTAAATCTTTGTACCATAAATAGCCACAAAATCTCATTCACATGTTGCATATTTGTTTATTGCCCCACGGTGCGTTCTCAATTCAGGAAGAAGCATGCACCTTTTCATGAACCGTGAGCGTCTGTTTGACTCCAGCACACCTCCTCATCAAGACCAATGTGAACAGCGCCGCTCTTGATGACTCTGGCCCCATCTCTTTTAGGATCATGTTGAGACTGGACAAAAGTAAGAGCTGCTATATATTTTGCCCTCATTCATTTCGAGGATTAGTGTCCCTTTAAGAGGCTTTCCCTTTCATTGTTTTTGGGAGTTCTACTTTTAAAAGGGTTGTCCTGGATTAGAAAATGAAAACTCTATTCCCCACCTTCCCCCGCAGACACGGCCCCATGTCTGTTACTGCGGCTCAGCCCCTACATCGCTGGGCTCCCACCCCAGGCACAGATCATGGGAAGAAGACGCTGCTTCTGACCATCACGGACCTCACTTATAAGCTGCATCTTCAGGAGATTTTGGAATCTGCAGTTGGGAGGGACGGTCATTTTATGATGATCTTCCTATTACATCTAGTAGCTTTGTTCTTGTATTGTAGCACTACAAGCGCTTGTAAACTCGTCTAGAAAACCAATATGATATTGGTCACAATGAGCAGACAAGTCAAGAAGTGAGAACGATTATTCTGGTAAGATTATCCATGCAATTTACAAAAAAAACTAATAGCAGCTTCAATGAGCATTCAAGATGGCAGCCGTCCGCTATGCAGCAGGCAGACACGTAAAGGATGGCGCGGGGATACTACACAACATTGACTCTTACCATATTAGTACTAGCCCAGTAATGTGACGCTGAGACCCCACATGTAACTACCTTGCAGCACGAATATAAAAGGATCAGTACGTTTTCTGAAAACCAGTGTGGGAAGCACTTAGAGAGACCCCTATGGCTCTTAGCCCCCAGATAAGATGCAAGGATTCAAGTACGCGGGACCCCGCTAATCCGCTGATGGGCCGGATATCTGCAACGTACAGAGCTGGAATTCCTACAGAAATACAAAAGTGACCAGTAAATTCTGGACTATAAATTCTTATTATCGGCTTTTATTTTCGCTTTTCAATAGTGGTATCTTATTTTTCCACCCCAATGTATTCTCAAAAAAGTGATGGGAAATGCAATGTGTAGGGCCATCCTATAGGGACCACAGCTGATTTTTCAATTTCTTTGGGGTTACTGCTCTACCTCACTTATATAAGTCAATAAGAAAGTCTCTCCCCACTATATTATGGAGACCTACATAAAAGTGCCAAAGCTTTTTGTTTTTTTTTCTTTATTTCCTCCAATATTGTATTCATACAGGAATGCTTCCATTAAAGTTTGCAGCATACTGTAATTTTTGGCATCTGTTTGAAGGATGGACCTATTTTGAAGTTCTGAAAAGTCTAATAGATCTGTACCGATACCGATTAATAATTAAAGGGGTTGTCCCGGACTTTAACATTGATGGCCTTTCTTTAAAGAGGTGGTCCACTACATTGTATAATGACCCCATCGATTTACACATGTTAACTAAATAAATGTTTTTGTAAATACCTCCTGCTTCCATATGTACCTGTGGGTGGCGCTATTGCTGACTGCTCAGTCTGCATCACGTGACCCTGGCTGCAGGTATTTAAAAGGTGTAATTTGATGGGGGCATTATACAATGTAGTGACCACCTCTTTAAGATAAGTCATCAATGTTTGATCAATTGGGGTGCTCATTAGCGGAGCTGCACTGCAGAGCTCTGTGGAGGGAATAGTGGCTGCGGCTGCGTACTACACATCTGCCCCCTAATGATTTGAATGGGGGGCCGATATGTAGTACTCCGTCAACAGAGCTCGGCACCTGAGCATTTCTGGCCACCGTTGACACAGGAACAGCTACAGCACGCACTATCAATCAGACATTGATGATCAAGTATAGGCCTTCAATAAAGTCTTGGACAGCCCCTTTAAAGTCTCCAAATGAGATTCTGAAGTTTTGTTTCATTGGCAGTCTATGTGGAAACAGTATAAAGTTACAGAAGATCGGACCGATGGTATACCATAGCACAAAACATTAGTCTTTAAGGGATTATTCAGCCATAGACATTGGGTCATGGTTTTAATCATGTGACGAAAATCACATTGTTTTCCTGTAAATTGCTGTGGTCACAGGCCAAACAGTTTATGCTTGCGTCCTTTTTTTCGAACTTTTCTCGGCCAGGTGGCAAGAACCTTACATGTGATAGTCATGCCTAACATAACTAGGAGGTAGGGAATTAATACCCAATGTCAGATCCTGGATGACCACCATTAGTCTACCAGCAACTTACACAGAAGCAAAGCACATTCAGATCTTTCACACAGTGGACCTAAACCCGAAAACCATGTAAGTGTCCATATTTCCAGTACAGGGCACCTTTGTCAATGACAAACCTTAAATATACAAATATATTGGGACAGGATTCATGCTCCACGGACATGTGGTTTGAAATCATGAAAGGAAACAAAATGCATTATAAGGTTGGCTCTTAAAAAAAGAGAACTGTTTCTGAATATTCCCGGAGGCTGCAGACACGCACTTAAGGCGTAGAGCCAATAAACGATGAACGAGCGCTCATAGGAATCATTTCACCATACGATTATTGGCCCATCTAACCAGGACCACAATCGGCAGACAAACTAGGAAAGCACCGTTTCATTGGGTGCGATACATTTTATGCATTCATTAAAATTCTTAACGGCAGCACATTACTCAGTGTAAACAGGAGACGTGCTGCTGATAACATGATACCAGATTATTAGCGATCATTGTGTCCCCGTCATTGTTTCGTCAACCTGTGTATGCACTTTTCCAATTGTCAGTCGTTCAATTGCCTGGATCAGACCGACTATATAGGACATTAGTATCTGGTCTCCGCTGCACAAACTACCACTGATACATGTGAACAAAGTCGATATGTTTTTTTTTCCCCAGTATATCCCTCCCAGCTTACATCACTCCCTATAAATAAATAGAAGCACTAATATAATAGCAAGTGGTTAATAAGACCTCTAAGCAGTCAGGAACACTGCTTCATCTGAATCGGGATCCTTCCCACTGTCCTCGCTGGGTAACGAGTCTCCACCACTCGGAGACCGGCAGCTCAAGTCCTCCACCCCAGATTCCTGGTCACTGTTAGCCGACAGGTCGGGGTCCGAGCTCTTCAAATGGTCCTGGGTTAGGATCAGGGCCGAGTCCTCCTCACCTTGGGATGGACTACGAGAGGGAAACAGCTTCAGGTTGGTGCTGTAATCTTGGGGCGTATTAGCCGGAGAGTGTTTGGTGATGCATATCTGGAAGTTGTGGATTTTTGGCTGGTCATTGAGATTCTTGTAGGTTTCATTTGACTCTCGAGTTTCCAGTTTTGTTAATCTCTAAAGGAAAAATTGTTAGACAAGAGCAAAAGTTACATTGGGTTAGGGCATGTTAATGTAACCTCTACATGCAAGTCGATCAGCAGTGGTTTAATGGTCTGTTTAGTAAGGCCGGCCGCACTTATGTTATCGTCAGCACATTTCTCGTTTACACAGGACAATGTGCTGCTAATGATAATTTTTAAACTTGCTCAAAAATTATCACACCAATGAATGTTTTGCCCCTCCATTGGATGTTTGATGGCCTGTTTAGGCAGCCAACAGTTGGGAATGAGGGAACGCTCCCTAACCCAATTATTGGCCTGCCTAAATGAACCTTTATTTGAAAACTTTATACCAATGAACAAACTTCTCTGGTGCCATAAGAAAGCCATAACGCCACAGTGCTCAGGCATTACTGACATTGAAAAGACACAAGGTAGAGACCCTGGTTACAGTGATGTGTCACTTAATAGTCTGATTGCTGTAGTTTTTATAAAATCACTATTTTATCAGCAAGCAGATTATCATTGGGGACTAGTAAACCTGCTGCCAGGTAGTCCTACATATTCATAAGCTCTGTACAACCCCGCCCCCATCACTGATTGGCAGCTTTCTGCAAATGTAGTATACACAAAGTGGCCAATCAGTGGTGTGGGCGGGGTTATACAGAGCTCAACAGTCAGAGAACTGCCAATCAGTGATGTGGGCGGGGTCTGCTGCAGATAACACAGTAATTTTATCAAAATGACAGCAGGTAGCCCAGTAAGTGACAGATTGTTGGAATCAGGGCCTCTGCCCCTATATTGCGCTGCACTCAGATGGGTAGCAAAAACCTGGTAACAGATTCCCTTTAATGGTGCTCTCTTCCAGTTATTGTATTGGAGAACACCAAAGACGTAGGGCATTGGCTAAAAATGATTGCCTCTTTTTTATCTTGTGCAGGGTTTCTATATATAATCATTTAAAATTGTTTCTCAGTCACCATTAAAAGCTGAATTGGTTTACACTGAAACCTAAGCGGAGGTATAAACATCAAAAACATATAGGCCAGGAAGCTGGATTTTCAGTATTTCTACCACACCTTCTCCATGAACTCCATTTCCTCCTCCAGCTGCTGCGTCTCTTCTTTTACTGCCTGTAGAAAATCAGTGACTGACTGGCGAGGGTGCATTCCTTTCTCAAATCGGTTATAGAGGCCCCTCCAAAACCTTCCATGGTGAAAAATAAGTTTGAAGAGTTAGTATATGCACAAGTACAGAAGATTATCATCGAGCAATTCTCATGATATATGTTCTTAAGACGTGCTAGCTCATGGTACACACATGAAGGGCTAGCTCACAATGCTGTATATTCTCCCATGCCAGAGAATTGGGCCGATTATGCTAATGACACTCTGCTTTAACTCTGAGTGTGATCCAATTTTCTCGCATGGAAGAATTGCAGCACAGGTGTGGAGAAGATGGAGGACTTAATTTTTCCATCTTCTCCATTGTCTCTGTGCACGTACATCAGACTGCACTCGGATAACATAGTATATTATTGGTCCGAGTGCTATCCGATAAAACATCACATAGCACTAGCACTCGGCCGTGTTACGTGGCAATGTGAGCGAGTCCTAATGAGTCCCTCAGTGGCTGATCTATGGCTGGTGACTTCAGATCAGTGAAAATATGTGGTGGCAAGTTGGGCCTCATTACTCGGACATCACACTGACACATCCTATCCTTACACTATTCACATGTCCGTTCTGTTATTTTGCTGACTGATGGTCTGTATATAAACAGAGACATCCCCTACATTGACCTTATTTGCGGACATCCAAGTTGCATCCTACTGCTATTCTTCATTTTCACTGACTGGGTACTTGAAGAAGCTTGGGAAACCTCTGTCACGTTGTTTTTGCATATGGCAAAACCATTGATAAAAACGGACATGTGGACTAAATATGCCCGAAAATTGGATCTAACACACTTGCAAAATTGGTCTGTTTTGTACAGGCAAACAAAAAAAAACAGCTTTTGCCTGGATTCACACGTGTGTTTTGCGGTCTGAGTATGCTTCAATGCAAAGACTGGCTTCAGGTCTCCTGACCCAAACTCGACTTTATATTATGTGTTTATATAGAAAGTTCCCGATCAGGGACATCCGCATGCCCTATTAAAGGGGTTGTACCAAGTATATAAGTAATCCCCTATCAACAGGATTTAGGAATTGATCGCTAGGGGTCAGTTCCACAGAGAATGAATGGAGTAGAGATGTACATGCTCCACCTCTGCTCTGTTCAAAGCTTGCTCTACAGAACCTCCTGGGGATTGTTGGGGGTCCCAGCGGTCTGACCCCCAAAGATCAATACTTTATCGCAGTCTAAATATGTGCAAAATGAATCACCGTGTCACAAGCTGTCATAGATGTCAGTAAATCTGTCTAAAGTGAATTGATTTGTGCCAGGCAGAAGATAGAACTGACGAGTGAGCTCTGACGCAACCCCTAAATGTAGACCATGGTTACAAGTGGGAAGAGTGTTGAGCCTTGGATTTCACCACTGAAGGACACATTGGGCTCATGATACGTCACCCCGCTTCTTTCACCTGTAAAGTTAGGGTTGATGTTTCTATATATGAATGATAAGTATATGATGTGTTAGAGTTCTGCTGCTTTATTCAGTGCAGAGGAGGAATCAGAATAACCTCTTACCTGAAGTGGCATGGAGTGGTGTGTGGTCTCAGAGGTCCTTGGGTCTGACTGTGATCTGCTCTGTACAGAGGGTTCATGTAATCCAACCGCTGCTTCCACAGGTAAGACCAGAGGGAGTAGGTCCTCTCCTGAATTCTGGAAGATGATGATTGCATCACTGATATATTGAGATTATGAGAGCTGCAAGTATACCCGTCACCACTGCAACCTGCACTAACACTAAGGGCTCATTCAGACGTACATTTTTTGTGTACGAGTCCTATTTGTGTTATTTCCAGATAGCACTTGTACCTAGAAGAGTGAATGGGGCCATTCACATATCTGTGATTGTTTGAGAGACGGAAAATCGTGGCAAAATGTACGATAGTTATCTGAGTGTCAGGTCAAAATTAACAATGCACATCCACGGGTCAGTGAAAAAAAAAATCGGCCAACAATTAATTGCCATCTGAGCGCTGTCCAGTTTTCCAGGTCTGTTTGATGGAAAAAGATGAAGAAACTGAAGCTCAGGCCAAACTCTAATGATAAAAACTGACACTGACCAAACTGGTGAAACTGTGCCTGATTCTCTTATATGAATGAGCCACAAGTTCTATAGCTTTCAGTGTTTCTTTGCATAGTAGCTGTGTAGCTTCATAGTCAAAATTGGAAAATCCGGTTCCAAAAAGTAGATGGAAAAATGCACTGAACTGCTTGGCCCCACCACGGTGCACCGAGCGCCTGTACTTGATTTGAACAGTCCTTCTGTACTGACAGTCCCTTTACAGCAGTGTTCCCCAACTCCAGTCCTCAGGACCCACCAACAGATCATGTTTTCAGGATTTCCTTAGTATTGCACAGGTGATGGAATTATTGCCTGTGCAGGTGATGCAATTATCAGCTGTGCAATACTAAGGAAATCCTGAAAACATGGCCTGTTGGTGGGTCCTGAGGACTGGAGTTGAGAACCACTGCTGTAAAGGGTTAGGAGATAACTTTCTGAATGCTGGAGGTCTGACCGATGGGACTTTTAGCGATGCTGAGAATGGGGCTCTTCACATGTACAGGTTTAAACAGGTATGTGAAAAAATGGTATCAGTGTGTCCATTTTTACCATCATTGTGTTATCAGTGTTCTTCTCGTATGGATAAATATGTTATAAAGTTTCTCCTATGCTTTGTAATGTTAAAGAAGTTGTCCAGTACTTTATATTACCCCCTCCCCCCCCCAATGTATCCCCCCGGGGCCCCTAAGACTTTTTGTAATTAGCTTGCGTTGCTGATAATGCCTGTGAGCTTCGCTATCGGTGGCCGCTCACAGGCATCACGTGACCCCACGCTGATGTCACGACAAGTGAGGCGTGACTCAGCGCTGGGGTCCCTACGGTGGCTGCTGGGTTGTGGGCAGGGTTACACCTCCTCCCCACGCGTCACACCCAGCATCCACCGCGCTTTCCCAATGAATGGGGAGAGGCAGAGCGTGTGGTGGATGCCGGGTGTGATGTGGGGGGGGGTAACCCCGCCCACAGTCTGGCATCCACCTGGAACGCGGAAGACAGAGACCCCCGGCTGCTGCCAGCGACATCGGCGGATGTCAAAGCCGGCTGCAGCCGGGGGTCAAGTGATGCCTGTGAGCGGCCAGTGATAGCGCCACTCACAGGCATTATCTGCAACGGAAGGTAATTACAAAAATCCTTAGGGGCCCCGGGGAGACACATTGGGGGGGGGGGGGGTAATATAAAGTACTGGACAACCCCTTTAATCTCGGACAGCACCATGATGCCATCCGTGGGCTGTCTATGTTTTTCATGGACCCATAGACTTGTATAGGTCTTTTTCATCTGTGATATTGGAAGATAAAACAGACATGTCTCCGTGAGTTTTGCACAGACACATAGTCCATGAAAATACACAGGCATGTGAATAGCATTAGCATTAACACGTACATGTGGATACGGATGTCTGAATGAGGCCTCAATGAGAGCTTGATATTTTAAGAATATCTCTTTAAAGCCATGATCCTCTAGTTACAAGGATGTATCTCATGTCCTTGGCTACTGACCTGCAGGTTAGGAAATTTTCTGACTGGGAAAGAAGATCTACAAGATTTCAACATTACTCAGGACAGAGAATATCTTCAAGAAGTATCTTCTAGTGGACCATTGGTTACATCAGGAACTGTGCAATTCTTAAATCCATGTACCCATCTTATTTTATTATTGGCATTTTGATTTCACCATTCTTATGTTTCTCTGTACAGTGGCACTGCCAGCGATGCCAGCGACCCAGATGGGCAGGAAAAAACTGAGATGGTTTAGGTTCACATACCCATTCAGTCTCCGGATATGTGGGAGTCCCTAAGGTCTGACACCCCCACCAATCCTGAAGTGATGGCATATCTTACTAATATGCCATCACTTTATACATTTTTCTCCTGCACAGTTATTGAAAATTTTTTGCCAAGGTTCAACCTTCACAGTTTATAAGTGATTGCTGTTATCCAGACTGTGGGGCACCGTGTGATCAGATCAGCATCAGGTACACGTCAACCATCCATATTCTATTTCTGTTACAAGCCTATAGTGACCATACACAGAGCACATATTCTCTCACATCAGTTGCTTCCTCTCCTTCTCGCAGTTGCACAGAAAGTTTCCATACTGACAGGAGTATATATGGTGTTGTATGTGGACCAAGAATCTCTCATTAAATTCAAACGCACAGGGAAACTGCTCCATGAGCTGCCAGACACATTCCAGGAACTGGTCTATCACTGGGGACACCTCCTTGGGATCCCCATCTAAATTTCCATACCTTAAAAAAAAAAAAAATGCTGAAGCAATGCAATTGGGGTATATGCATGCAACATCTTTTTCAGGTGGACTGTACTCCCAAAACCGCCTGAGACTGGAAATGGCACAGAAAAACTACAGTAAGTATATTATATTAGAATGTATGGTGGGGTTTTTTTGTCTCTTTTGCCGAGAGGAGGAGAGCTGATGGAAGATTTGGAAAGTGACACAGCTAAACTCAGCTGTGCTGACCCTAGCCCCACACTGACTGCTGGGCCCATATCTGAAATGTGTTGATTGATGGGATTTGAATACAGTTGATATTCTAATCATGCAGGAGGTTAGACCAGGAGATCCGGGCTTTCATTATAACCCACACACTGAGAAACCTGCTGTAAGATATGGTGTGGACGTGTTCTTTTTCTAGCATCTTGCTGCCTGTTTATAATTGGACAGCATCGTACAAGGAGAAGTACATGCCCCACAGTGAAAGCTCTCTGATAACACCCACTTGGATGTAACGAAAATTAACTCATTAGGTGACAAATACTTTGATTGTTAATATCCCTGCAACAGAGATGCAAAATAAAAAAAGAACTAACAATTTTTTTTTTTTCTGCTCTGAAGCTACAACGTGTTTTCAGTTCAACATGAAAAATTTGGTGAAAGGCCCTCTGTAAATAAGTGACTCTGTTTGACTTTTCCAACATATGTGCAGTGACCAGGGTTACCTGTGATTAAATTTGTGTCCAAATGAAATCCAGTCTTTTTCAATTAACACCTAATAGTAATTGGGAAAAATAAAAGTTACACTATGCAAAAAATATCAACTCCGTAAATCTCCACCAGTACATAGAGTATATGAAATAAAACCTCTTACCATAAATCCTCTGATGGTTCGGTAATAGGGGTCAAGTAACAGACTGGATACAGAGCAGACCTGAGCGGTGCGGTCCCATCCATCAGAACAATGAACGAGCACGCTGGCGCCCTCTTCTGACACGGCCTAAATGTGCAAATTAAATGTAAAATATTACACATTTATATAATTACAAATCTCGTTTATTCTCAGCACTAAAAGGATCATTTTTGTACAGTCCGTGCCTAGAATAGTACAAATGAGACAAGCAGCAGTAGAATATGAACACATACAACACATCTTACCTTTGCAATGAAGATATCAGCATCTAGGATTGTTTTCATGTGTTTTAACCAGCCAGAGGATTCAAGACCCCAAAGAAATTCACCCATAGAAGGAGATCGGAGCTCACAAACTGCAATCATGAACAGAACAATAAGCTCACTATAGCAACAGATTCTGTATGTGAAGTATTTCTGCTCCAAGACTTGAGATAGAGAATATATATGACGCGCCCCTGGGCCTGCTGTGTCGCGCAGCGTCTCGCGCACGGGGGCTTACCCGGAACCGGATCAGATGAGGGTTGTAGTCTCCGAGTGGCGGGGACCCGGTCCGTGCCCAGGGAGTCAAACTCAGTGTGTGGCAGTCTTGATAGATGTTATTTGAGTGTCGACTACGCCACCCGTTGATTTGCAGCTATGGAGCTGCCGCTGCAGGGCAGACCGCTGAGGCCGGTGTAGAATTGTGCAGCGTGATAGTATAACCCCCAACGGGAGGGGTATGGCCTCAGGGCAGCCGACGTGGAAGATGGGGGTAGCAGGAACCACTCAGAGACGGTGCGGTGTAATTCAGGGTCTTTACTGGTAACAACGATAGACCCTCCCGGAGTACTTGCTAGCGAACGGGGCCTGGTCAGTCCTTGAGCAGATGGGATCTCCCCTGGCCAGGCGGAGTTGTAGGCCTCCCAAACTGACTGTACTCTTCTGGCTACCTTGCTAGAAGCGGATATAAGTAGCCCTCGTCCCTGAGTGTACCGTGTGGTGCTCACCCGTATGGCCGGTGACTCGGGGCCTTCTATTGGCTTCCGCTCCACGATGGCGGTGCTGGTCCCACACGTGTGACCGTGCCTTCGGGTTTCTGGGCCTGAGGACCTGAAATCCCCTGCCGGTCGGCTTCTGCTGCTGGGTAAGAGTTAGTCCCCACAGCCTCGGACGTCGGGTCCGGTAAGAAAGCTTCTCAGTCAGGGCGAGCTCTGCAGCTGCCAGTCCCTGACTCGTAGTAGTATTGCTCCCACTGAGCTCCAGCTGTTTCTTCCTATGACTGTTTCTTGTCTCTACTCTCCTGGACTCCTAACCCTGCTTCAGCCCCGGGTTTATATAGGGGAAGTTCTTCCCCTCCCAAGACTGGGCAGGAGGTGTGGCATGCACAGGATCCCTGACCAAAGGACCTCCCACCTGCTCTCAGACATAACATCTCTATCACTGTGGCAACCAGACCCCTGGGGTGTCACATTCCCCCCTAGTGAAATTTAGTACTCCAGGACTAAACATATTTTAGAAAAACATAACAAGATAAAAACAATAATAATACAATAAGAAAAACATATAAAGATGGTTACGGCATGTCCGTAACCGGGTGCAGTCTTTGAAGAAAAGCAAGGTGTCCATTTCACCAAAACAGGGAGACGTAACCAGGTAGGGGTTTGTCCTACCCCGAGTCCTTAACAGTCTTTAGTCCGTCCTGGGTTACGCTCCAACTATGTACACAGGATTCCCGGTAAATCCACCAAGGACTCCTACAAATAACTAGAAACACAAAATTATCACAAGCAACAATACACAGGTAAACATAAATAAAACAATTTATACACTTCAAATCCTCCACCGTGCGGGTAACTGGCCTCTAGTGGCCCTAGTGGACCTACGGAGCTGACTGCCTAGCCCTGAACTACAGGGTGTAGGAGCTGTCAAGGGTAAACTGGACAGCTGTCTACCGGCTCTTTGGCTCACTAGGGATATGGCAGGCTCACTGCAAGCAGAGGGTTGATCCTCCTGGTCTGCGGGTGTGGGGTCTTCTGCCTCCTGGACCGGCTGTTCTTCCAGCTCTACCTGTTGCTCCGTAGGTGCTTGGGAGGCTGGTTGGAGGAAGGTGAGTACGGGTACCACAACTGCACCATTGACTTGAGTCCAAGACCGAGGGAAGTCCCCGAGCACAGTACTAACCATATCTTCCCTTTCCTCTACGGGTCGATGGTCTTCTTGTTCCTCTTCAGGGTTCCTCAGTTGTTCGGGACACTTCTTCAGGTGGTCCCGGGATACAATAGCTGTGGTTTCCCCTCCGTCTTTACTGATGGTACAAACCTTCGGGTTCTCGTGGCTTGAGGGCAGTACGGTGTACGGGTCCTTTTCCCACTGGTCGCCCAACTTGTGGAGCCGTCTCTTCCTCTTCAAGACCTGCTCTCCGGGTACCAGGGGAACAGCGGGAGCATACTGGTTGTAAGTTTTCTCTTGTCTTTCCCTAGCCTGACAGAGACTTCGCTCCACGCTCTCCTGTACTCTCCGGTACTGCTGCTGCCTCTCTGTGTCCCAGTCTGTTTCTGGTGAAGTGTCCTCGGGTGTCAGGACTCCCATTTCCAGGTCAACAGGTAACTTACCAGGTCTTGCCCTCATTAGGTAAGCCGGGGTACAGTTGGTGGAACCTACTGGGATGTGGTTGTATAGGTCCACCAGATCGGGCAACTTCTCAGGCCACAGACTGCGTTCTTCCAGGGGCAACGTTTTTAAAAGATCCATTACCACCTGGTTCATTTTCTCACAAAGTCCATTAGTTTGCGGATGGTAGGGTGTCGTCCTTATCTTCCGGCAGCCATACAGATTGCAGAATTCCTGGAAGACCTCCGCTTCAAAGGCAGGTCCCTGGTCCGTCAGCACTTGGTCCGGGTACCCGTGTGGACGGCAAAAGTGCTGCTGGAAGGCTCTAGCTGCTGTTTGAGCCGTTAAGTCCTTGACGGGGACGACAACCAAGAACCGGGAGTAATGATCCACGATGGTTAACGCGTAGACGTAGCCACTTCTGCTTGGGGTCAGTTTTACATGATCCAAGGCTACCAGTTCCAACGGTTGCCGGGTGACGATGGACTGCAGGGGAGTCTTCTGGCTGGCACGGTCCTTCCTTCTCAGGTTGCACGGGCCACAGTCTCTGCACCACTTCTCAATGGTTCCCCTCATGCCTACCCAGTGGAATCGCTCGCGCAGCAGGAACTCCAGCTTATTCCACCCGAAGTGTCCAGCTCCGTCGTGGTATGCCTCCATCACCATGGCTGCGTCTCTTCGTGGCACCACTACTTGCCAGAGTAGTTCATGCGTCTGGGAGTTAACCATTCTGCGGCACAACTTCCCCTTGTAAAGGAACAGTCGACTCTTCTCTGCCCATAGTTGTTTGGCTTCCTCCGGAGCGTCTGGTTCAAGGCAAGCCTCCGGGCGAGTCAGCATCTCCTTCACCAGTCGGACGGCAGGGTCGCTGTCTTGCGTTTCCGCCCAGTTGTAGTGAGGTAAGGGGTTCAACGTAGCAGCCTGCTTACTCCTTACCCGGTGGGAATACTGGATAGTCCCATGACGGTGGAACGCAGGGAGTTCAACTTCTTCCAGTCCCTCCGGATCTTCTCCTTCGTCCGGCAGGTTGGGCATCCTGGACAGGGCATCCGCGTTGGTATTGGAGCGTCCGGCCCGGTATTTGATTGTGAACTCGTAGTTGGACAGACGGGCCATCCACCTCTGCTCCAGGGCACCGAGTCTTGCCGTGTCCAGGTGTGTCAACGGGTTGTTATCCGTGTACACGGTGAACCGGGAAGAAGCGAGGTAATGCTTAAAGCGCTCGGTGACTGCCCATACTACGGCCAGGAACTCTAGCTTAAATGAGCTGTAATTCTCGGGGTTCCTTTCGGTGGGTCGCAGTTTTCGGCTGGCGTAGGGGATTACTCGTTCCTTCCCCTGCTGGATCTGGGACAGTACGGCTCCTAGCCCGATGTTACTGGCGTCGGTGTAGAGGATAAAGGGCTGGCTATAATCCGGGTACGCCAGGATTTCGTCCCTCGTGAGGGCCATCTTCAGCTGGCGGAAGGACTCTTCTTCCAGCTCCTCCCATTTGAAGGGCGGCTTCTGGTTCTTGGCCTTCCGGGACTGGCCTATCAGGAGGTCCTGCATAGGTGCTGCCTTTTTGGTGAAACCGGGAATAAACCCTCGGTAGTAGCCTACCAACCCGAGGAACTGCCGCACTTCTTTTACGCTGGAGGGGCTTGGCCATTCCTTAATTGCGGTGATCTTATCAGGGTCGGGAGCCACTCCGTCAGCGCTCACCACGTGTCCCAGGTACTGCACCTTTGGTTTCAGGAGGTGACACTTGGAGGGTTTCACCTTTAGGCCGTAACTCGCCAGAGCTTCGAACACTTCCGCCAGGTGTTTCAGGTGGTCCTCATACGTCTTGGAATATACGATGACATCGTCCAGGTACAACAGGACCGTCTCGAAGTTTCTGTGGCCCAGACAACACTCCATTAGTCGTTGGAAGGTTCCTGGTGCGTTGCAGAGTCCGAACGGCATGCAGGTGAACTCGCTAAGTCCCATCGGGGTGGTGAATGCGGTCTTCTCCCGGTCCGCCTCTGCTACAGGAACCTGCCAGTACCCGCTAGTGAGATCCAAGGTAGAGAAGAAGTTAGCAGATCTTAAAGCAGCCAATGACTCCTCTATCCTTGGTAAGGGGTACGCATCCTTGTGTGTGATACGGTTGATTTTCCGGTAATCTACACACATCCTCATGGTGTTGTCTTTTTTTTCTGACTAAGACTAGTGGAGCTGCCCAGGGGCTACAGCTATCCCTGATCACCCCAGCCTCCTTCATGTCTCTAAGCATCCCCTTGGCGTGTTGGTAGTGGGCAGGGGGTACGGGTCGATACCTCTCTTTTATAGGAGGATGGTCTCCCGTGGGGATGTGGTGTTCTACCCCCTTGACTCGCCCGAAGTCTAACGGGTGTTTACTGAACACTCTCTCGTACTCCTGAACCACCCGATAGACTCCTTGTTTCTGGTGTGAGGGAGTGGAGTCAGTACCCAGATGTAGTTGCTGACACCAGTCCTCCATGTTTTTCTTAGAGCCGTTACCTTCCTCCGGGTGAGATGGAGGCAAGGGTTCCACAGATTGTATAGAATTTTGGTTAATGGTATATAATTTGGCTAGCGTGGCATACCGGGGCAGGTACACTTCCCTCTCCCCGATATTTATTATGCGAACGGGCACCCTCCCATGGCGTACATCAACCACCCCCCGTGCTGTCAAAATGGTGGGCCTACTGTCTGAGTAAACTGGTTCTACCATTGCCTGGTAATCCCTACCTCTCAGACCAATAGCTGCCCGGCACCAAATCATCATTTCACTTTTTGGGGGCATGGCAATAGGAAAAGGGTCACACATTCTTACGCTACCAATCTCACCGCCGGAGAGTTCCACCTGTTGCCGTCGCATCAGTGCCCGGATCTCTTTCTGGAGCACCCGCTGCTCGCCGGAGCTGGCGTTCTTGGCAACCTGCTGTAAAAGGAAAATCACCTCTGCAAGACAATTTTCAATTACATTAGTTCCTAGAGTTATTTTTGGGTGACTCTCATGTTTGTCAATATCTACAATGATCAGTCCCTGTGCTGCCAGTTCGACTCTACCGATTTTGATGGTCACCTCTTTAAATCCGATCTGTGGCACGGGCTGGCCATTGCTGGCGATGATACTCAAGTCGTCGTCAGGGTAGCGGGTAATATCCGAGTCATTCCAGTACTGCTTAAAGAGCACGTACGGGATGGTGGTGACCTGTGACCCGGTGTCCAGTAGGGCACTCATGGGAATGCCATCCAGTACCACAGGCAAGACTGGACGTCCTCCCACATATCTGTCGCGCCAGTTCGATGGGCCTGGTGATCTTTTTCCTGGGGGTTGGCCCTCTACCCCAGGTTGTGCCCGTTTAAAGAACAGTACCTTGCCATATGTCCGGGTTGATTGCAGCGGCGGCAGATGGGTCGTCCGTCTTCGCTGTATCGGTCACTGGGTCTTCCTCTGGCCGGTGGGGTCCTCCTTGGTCGACGCCACGGGATGTCCTCCGGTCCGGATGCCAGCTGGATCTTCCCTGGGGTGGAAACCTGTAAAGACTGCACAGTTCGGGTTAGCGCAGCAACGCTCTTAGCTAGCTCTTGGACCTGATGGTGTAGGTCTGGAGCCGGGTCATTGTCCAAAGCCTGCGCATCAGCTCCCACAGGCCCTGCCGACAAGGGCGCCGCCTCCTGGTGGTAAGTAATAGCTGGGCGCCTGTGGGTCATAACGCCACCCGGTGCCGGTTCTCGGAGCACCCGGATGGCTCTGTCCTTGAACTGTGCAAAGCCCAGATGGGGATCCTGTAAGGCCATCGCCCGCAACTGGGTTCGGTGGGCATTACAATACAGTCCCTCTATAAATTGTTCAGTCAACAGCCTGTCCTCGTTTCCCACTCCATCAGGGTCGGTCTGCTTAATGGCCCTCAGGGCCTCTTGTAGGTTTAGTGCATAGTCCCTTATACTCTCATGCGCTCGCTGCTTGCACCCGTAGAATCTAAGCTTAATCTCGGCTGAGGTGCGGGTATCAAAGGTATCCTTCAGCCGGGTTAGTATCCCTGCGACAGTCTTCCTCCCAGGTGGCCAGGATTTTACTTCCCTTTTAGCTGCCCCGGTTAGTTGGGCCACCAGGATGCTCACTTTTTGCTCTTCTGTGAGGGGGTACACCTGGAAGAGGCTATCCAGCTTTTCTCTAAAGTCATGCAGGGTATGTGACTCCCCTGAGTACTGGGGTAGCCAAGCTGCTCCCGGGATATAGGGTATGGTGAAGGGCATAACTGCAGCAGCGGTGGCGCTGGCGGGGGTTGAGGCAGTGAAGCTCTCCTCCGTATCCGACATCTTCCTCCCCCCAGTGGACCGTGGCCTACCTTGCGATGATCCTGTTCCGTAGGCCGCGGCTCCGCAGTAGATCGTCATGGTTGAGGACCTTCCGTCGCGCTCCGGTGACGTCGGCGTCTGCTGGGCTCCTTCCAGGACCTTACGCAACGTCCGGACGTGAGGCGGGGCTTCAGTTCTCGCGCGCTTTCGAAGTCCACGCCCCTCTTCTTCCCGCGCGGCGTCCTCAAGATGGCGTCCAATGGCGGGAAAACTCCACGGATGGCGGGAAGAAGGCCGAAGATGGCGCCGGATGGCGGGAAAACTTCGAGGACGGCGGGAAGAAGGCAGAAGATGGCGCCGGATGGCGGGAAACCTCACCACTGGTAAGTTTGAACAGTCTTTGCTTTTCAGGCACGCAGTACCCGGTGGTTGCGGGCACGAAATCCTGCCGACTACGCCAAAGTTGACGCGCCCCTGGGCCTGCTGTGTCGCGCAGCGTCTCGCGCACGGGGGCTTACCCGGAACCAGATCAGATGAGGGTTGTAGTCTCCGAGTGGCGGGGACCCGGTCCGTGCCCAGGGAGTCAAACTCAGTGTGTGGCAGTCTTGATAGATGTTATTTGAGTGTCGACTACGCCACCCGTTGATTTGCAGCTATGGAGCTGCCGCTGCAGGGCAGACCGCTGAGGCCGGTGTAGAATTGTGCAGCGTGATAGTATAACCCCCAACGGGAGGGGTATGGCCTCAGGGCAGCCGACGTGGAAGATGGGGGTAGCAGGAACCACTCAGAGACGGTGCGGTGTAATTCAGGGTCTTTACTGGTAACAACGATAGACCCTCCCGGAGTACTTGCTAGCGAACGGGGCCTGGTCAGTCCTTGAGCAGATGGGATCTCCCCTGGCCAGGCGGAGTTGTAGGCCTCCCAAACTGACTGTACTCTTCTGGCTACCTTGCTAGAAGCGGATATAAATAGCCCTCGTCCCTGAGTGTACCGTGTGGTGCTCACCCGTATGGCCGGTGACTCGGGGCCTTCTATTGGCTTCCGCTCCACGATGGCGGTGCTGGTCCCACACGTGTGACCGTGCCTTCGGGTTTCTGGGCCTGAGGACCTGAAATCCCCTGCCGGTCGGCTTCTGCTGCTGGGTAAGAGTTAGTCCCCACAGCCTCGGACGCCGGGTCCGGTAAGAAAGCTTCTCAGTCAGGGCGAGCTCTGCAGCTGCCAGCCCCTGACTCGTAGTAGTATTGCTCCCACTGAGCTCCAGCTGTTTCTTCCTATGACTGTTTCTTGTCTCTACTCTCCTGGACTCCTAACCCTGCTTCAGCCCCGGGTTTATATAGGGGAAGTTCTTCCCCTCCCAAGACTGGGCAGGAGGTGTGGCATGCACAGGATCCCTGACCAAAGGACCTCCCACCTGCTCTCAGACATAACATCTCTATCACTGTGGCAACCAGACCCCCGGGGTGTCACATATATATATATATATATATATATATATATATATAATATATATGACGCGCCCCCTGGGCCTGTGCTGTGCAGGGGATACCCGGAGCCGGGCCTTCTGTAAGATGCTGGGGGGTTGTAGTCTCCGTGTGGCGGCGACCCGGTCCGTGCCCAGGGTGGTCAATTCAGTGGCAGTCTTAATGCTGTAACAAGTGTCCGACTACGCCACCCGTGGATTGCGGTCAGTGGGGACCGCCGCTGCGCTGCAGACCACTGAGGCTGATGTAGTTTGCGCAGCCGAGTATGGAATAACTCCCCACGGGAGAAGTATTGCCTCAGGGCAGCTAATGTGGAAGATGGTGGGAGTGATGGTGTGAGCGTCCCAGTACTAATGGTGCTGGTACGGCGATGAAACACAGAGACGTGCGGTTGCAGTTTCCAATGCTTTACTCACAGTTGTTATTCGTGTCAATCCTGCAGGCGATGACTGCCCAAGCCGTGCTGCATCCACCAGGCAAGGGACTCGACCAACTCCCAGGCAATTCCAGAGCGTGGCACAAGGCTCCCTTCCTTTCCTTTCTCTGGCCGTCCCCACCAGTGACCCACCTTTGTCCAGCTCCCTCGGGCCTTCTGTTGGCGAAACCTATCTCCGGTTTCCCTGACCCTATGTGGTATGCTTTCCTGGTGGATGTAGTGAGGGGTCGCACCAAGATGTGGTCACAACCTCCGGTCTTTGGCTGAGGAATCTGTTGCCTCCACCAATTTGGGTTCCGGTACCCTGCTCTGCCAACCCTTCACCCGCAATCTCCTGGACATATGGGGTTCCTTCTGTCCTCGTGTCTCTGGGCCTTTCTCTGTGTTCCTTGCTTCCTTTCTCCTCTGTTCCAGTTCCTTTCTTACTTTCCTTTCTGTTCCTTCTCCTCTCTCTCTCTCTTTCTGCTGTTTCTGGCCTCCACTCCAGGCCTGCCTCTGGAGCTCGGCCCAGACTGAGCCACAGCTCCCTGTCAGCCCTCTCTGGCTGAACTCCTGACTGAACTGAACTGACTACTGTCCTAAGATGGTGCCCACCTTATATACCTCCCTCTATGTGTGAGCCCAGGTGACTAGCAACCAATGGGCTCCTACCTATGCCCAGAGACCCACCCCTATCTGCTCCTACACCACTGGGTGTACTTTCCCCTCCCCACTCCAGACAGGGACAGATGCTGTCGTGCCTGCACTCCTGTCTCGTGGGAGCACCGTTGACCTGTCCCTCGGAAATGGGGTGTGTGTGGTGCATGCAGCCTAACAAGTCCTGGTCCACACTCCAACCTTACCCGGGAGTGGAATATCGCACCTCTGGTTTGAGGTGCAATACCCCTGTAGCAGCCGATTCCTCGGGGTGCTACATATATATATATATATATATATATATATATATATATACATATATATATATATATATATATATATATATATATATAGGGTTGTGTAGGATACTCCAAGTGAGGATATGGCTTAAAAATTGTACAATGAAAATGTAAAATTCTGTATTATTTATTATATTGGGGTTGGTCACTTTATATAAAAAAATTCCAAAAGGGTGATAAAATGTAATGTTTGGCACATGCAACTATAGATTACTTCCCCGGAGTTTGCCTTCTTCCTAAGGTGCGCCTGGAGGCCATGTTTCTCCCCAGGTAAGTTATACACCTCTACCCATCTACGTGATGTACAAGAAAACATGATTCATCAGACCAGAACCCTTTCTTCTATTACTCTATGGTTCAGTTCTGATGCCCATATACCCTTGTAGGTGCTTTTGGCTGTAACCGGGTCAGCATGACAATGACCAGTGTGCATCTCCATATGTAATAAGCTGCAATACTTTATCCTGACATCTTTTCTTCATAGCCAAAAGTTAATTTTTCAGCAATATGTGCCACAGTATTTCTTCTGCAGCACCGGACCAGCTGGGGCTACTGTACCTTTCGTTCCACACAAGTATCAATGAGCCTTGGGCGCCCATGACTCCGCCACCTGCTCACCGGATGTTCTACCCTGGTAGGCACTAACTATTGTATGCCAGGCACACCCCACAACACCTGCTGTTTTTGAGATCTTCTGACAACCCTCATGGGGGCACCTCTGACAAGGAGAATATTGAGATCTCTAGACATCATGATTTGTCCATTGAAAATGGAGCTGTTTAGGGAATAGAGCGCACAGAACATAGGGAAAAAAAAACAGTGGAGGGGGAAAGAAATAATTTGAGGTGCTCACCTGGAGGGATTGTGAGAGTCACAGCTCCTAAACCAGGAGTAATAGAACGCTAGCTGCCATCTATAAGAAATATCTTTTATGTATTCTTTTACCCTATGCACAAAATAAACGTTCATGGAAAACTATGAATTGGCAGCAGCGTGTGCAATGTCCTCAAGGGCCAACATACAGACGCTGAAAGTAGATTTGCAAATAACATTTTTCGCTGTTGCCCGTTCCTGTGGCACCATTAATGTACTAGGCCTTAATGAGTTTGGTGACATAACGTCTTGTGATCGCTATTTTAACTCTCTAAGAACCAGGGAGTTTTTTATTTAAGCGCTTTTTGTGTTTATGGAGCTGACGTTTTTATTGATACCAATTTGGAGTACATAGAACGTTTTGCTAGCTTTGTATTGTATTTTTTTTGAGGTGACAAAGAACCCACAATTTTGGCATTTTGATTTTTTTTTTCTGCAATGTTTACCGTAAAGGTTAATTACCATAATTCCATACTTTGATACATCTGACTTTTACGGATGTGGCGATACCAAATGTTTTTTTTTCCCGTTTCTTTGATTTTAATAGGGAAAACGTGGGATAGTTAAAAATTATCTATTTTTTATATTTTGACTTTTTATTTTTTTTACATTTTTTTTGTACCCATTAGTGGACTTAAACATGTGATCCTTGGATTGCTTATATATACTGTAATATCACAGTATTGCGGTATTTACTGGAAATCATGGTTTCCTATGGCACTCAGTCTGCTGTAAAAAGTACTAAGATGGGCCTTAAAGGTAAAGGCATTTTGCCCATAGCGGTAGACCACGTGGCCACTATGGCGCTCATTAGCTGGGAAAGCCTGATGCTACAGGGCTTTCTTCATCCACATATCATTCTTTGAAAGATGGCCTTTGTTCCCCATCATTCAGCCTGTACGTCTGTGCTCGAAGTCTCAGCACTGCAGGTGCAATGACGTCACTAGATCGGGCCCTCTGTGTGGAGTTTTTTTTTATTTTGGCAACAAGAAAAGCGTATACTGTGGGATCCATCATACATGATGTGGGGCGGCCATCATACTGTGTGAGCGAACTGTTGGGGGCCATCATACTGTGTGAGCGAACTGTTGGGGGCCATCATACTGTGTGAGCGAACTGTGGAAGACATCATACTGTGTGTGTATATGTGTGGGGGGCTGTAAGAGCATCATACTGTGTGTGTGTGTGTGGGGGGAGTACTGTAGGTGCATTATACTGGTGGGGTTTGCCATGGGGTCATCATGTTGTCCATGTAAGGACTACTGTGGGAGAAAATGATGACAGGAGATTCACTCCGAGGTATCGCACCGTGTGTGGAGGGCAGCATACTCTATGGGGTTTATTAAAATGGTATCAGTGTGTGCAAACAAGAGGAATCAGTAGCAGGGGCATTATTTCTGTGTCCAAGCCACAAAACATGTCCTCTCCCTGTATTTAAAAGTTGGAAAGTAGGCCCTTGTGTGACTGCATCAATATGTTTTAACCCTGCCTAGTCCATCAATATAGACTCTTGGTATGGGGCCCCATGATTTCTATGAACGCCTCTGCTTAAGCTGGCCCCCGGCTGCTGTGGTAACCCATCGATTAACAGCGCACATTCAAAATAGTTAACAGACACCATCAGCTTCTTGTGGAGTTCCTGAGCCACCTCCACACACGCAGGCTCCTTCTCAGGATGTTCAGTCACATCCTAATGCGGTGAGAGGTTACATATAAAAATAAAATCCTAAAATCCTGGAATTTTTGCTTTGCCCACTAATACTCCATTTACACAGACAGATTAGTGGCAGTAAACTACCACTAACTGGTAAATATTTACTGATTGTCGGAGGTTTAGAAGCCTGTTTACACAGGAAAACCATGCTAAATGATGTGCGTTGAACGTTCAGAAGGCGTAAGCTTACCATTGTTCTTGGCAGTGCAAGTCCTGTTTATACAGGATGATGCGCCGCCAAGAAGAATGATTTTTAATGATTTAAAAATAATTTCACCCTACGAACAAGCATTTCAGCAGCAGAAGGGAAGGAAGGGAGACACAGATCCATTACTAGTGGGTAGGCGGAGCCCCACAGGATAGTTCACCTCAGATTTAGAAAAAGTGACAACCGGCCCCTCCAGCTTAGGCTCCTCCTACTCCCATGTTCTCCAGTCTAAAATTTGAGGTCGCAGAGGATAGTCGCTGCCTTTGCAGCTCCTCAGAAGAATTTTTTATTTTTACCGGCAGACCTGGACCCCCCGTGGTCTAGAGGTCTCAGGGGGTCTCAGCGCTGCTGGGACCCCTGGCCCTCCCCTGGCGGATCTGCATACCTCCTAAGGAGGTCCCGCAGAAGCCTGCCGGCCCCGGGGGATACAGGGCGCTCCCTGGCGGAGACGCACACTGCATCTAGGGGTCCCTGCGAGCTCCGCCTTGGGGGGGAGCGAAGGGCCATGGCGCCACACATCCCTGGGGGTCCCTGTGGCGCTCAGCTGGGTAAGTGCCCTGTGTGTGTGTGTGTTACTGTCTTATGGTGACTGCACCTTTTGTCTTTTCAGGCAGAGGTGTAATACTGGAGAATGCACATCACCGCTGCTGTTAGCAGGGGAGCGGGTCAGAGGAGCGCGGGCTCCGTTAGTGTAACGGGGGGCGTGGCTTATGTTCTTGGCTGCCTGCCATCGTCTGTGCAGACAGGAAGCGCCTGGAAAGCGCGCGCTGGGCAGTCCCCGCCCCCCTCCTGCCTTCCTTCTCTTCGGCTCTGCAAACGGCCATTGCCTCACGGAGCTCAGCGCTGTCCTCTCCCTCCCCCCTGCTCTCCGCTCTCACACACAGGCTCCAGGAAGCTGGTGAGTCATCTGTTTGTCTCATCTCTACAGCACAGAGCGCTGCTGTCTTCTCTGCTGCATGCACACCTTAGTCCTTTTAAGGCAAGGTGCATTGCGTGTTCAGCAGCATTAACCCCTTCTGGCCATCATCAGAAAACCTTTTTTCTGCAGTGCTGGGGTAGCTTTTCTCCCTCTAAGGAGAAGCTTTAACCCTTCAGTGCTTGGTAAATTGTTTTGTGGGACCAGGCTGTGATAGCAGGATCTCACTTCCCCGGTTACTGTGCTCTTGTAAGGGGTTATTACTGCTCTTTCCGCGACGCTCGCTACTGAGTAGGGGGCATGTCGGATCAGGGTCCAGGCGGCGCGGACCTCTCTCCCGGCCCGCTTCAGGATCGGTCACGCGTATCTGATATGCCGGGGTTGACGGCGTCAGGTTCGTCTCTGGTCAGGGGCCTCAGTGATGTTAAAGCGCTCACTCGCTCCATTGACAGTCTGTCTGACCTCCTGGGTCACTGGGTATCAGCTAAGTCCCTACCGGCGCAGGGTGAGAAGCGCCACAGGCCTGTGGTGGCGCTGTCTCCTCCGCGCAGCGCATCAGAGGCTTCGGATTCACCGACAAGCTCTGCTGGTGAGATCTCCGATTCTGATGAAGAGGATCGGCAGGGTCGCCCGGCTTCGCTTTCAGGCAGCGTGGATGCTCTTATTGGAGCCATGCGGGAAGTGTTAGAGCTGTCTGAAGAGGTGACGAGGCCGGGCAAGTCGGCCCGGCTGTATCAGGAGTCGCGTTGGGCTCGTTCGACACTGCCGGCGCACGATGAACTTAACGAGGCGGTGGAGAAAGAATGCCTGTGTCCGGATAAACGCTTCCAAGGTATGCGGTTTTTTGATGCCCTGTATCCCTGCTCCACAGAGACGATCGCTAATTGGGTCCCATCTCCTGAAGTGGACGTGCCATTGTCTCAGCTGAGCAAATCTTCTTTGCTTCCGGTTAAAGGGAAGGCGAGTCTACAGGATCCGCTGGACAGAAGGACGGAGTTAGCGGCGAAGTCCATCTACGAGGCCGCGGGTCATGGATTCCGAGCGGCCTTGGGGGCCATGTGGGGACAGCCTGTACATCTAGTGCACTAGTTAGGCGTTGGGCCAGATGGTGATGCTGAGCAGTGTCTGCCCCAGCTGGACCAGAATGGGAGACCACAGAATCCACAGATGATTCTGACCCAATTTCATGCCCAGCACACGCCTGACACCTAACATTATACTGGTGAGGCTTCCCTGAGATGGTTGGATCAGCTGCGGTCGGCATGGCAAGATGGGACTCCGCTGTCTGACGTGGAAAGGCTCTACCAGCTGTTGGAAGAGGTGGCCCGATATAGCAGAGACGCAGTGCTGGATACTACTTCGGTTCTGTCCAGGGCTCAAGCCTCGGCCGTCACAGTCAGGAGAGCACTGTGGCTCAAACAGTGGACTGGTTTGCTTACTCTGGCGCACAAGGGCGGTCAGCTTTTTGGTCGGACCTCACGGAGCTGATTGCTAAGGCCAAGGATGTGGCTTTGCCACAGCGGAAAGCAGCAGCTTCTACGTCTGACAGGTCAAGTGCCGGTAGTGGTCGTCGGTCCTTTCGACCCAGGGGACGATTCGATCAGCCCTCTTGGAGATCGGGTCGTCCCTCGTCTTCCGGTAAGAAGTCCACCCAGAAATCCCGTACTCCCTGGAAACAGCATTTCCGTCGGGACAAAAGGGAGGTTGACAAAAAGCCCGCTAAGGCGGACTGACGCCAGGATCCCTCTCGAGGGCTCTCGGGTGGGAGGTCGGCTGCTACAATTCCGGTCGGTTTGGGCGTCCCACGTATCGGACGCCTTGGTGACGCAGGTTGTGTCAGCGGGCTATTTCATAGAGTTTCACTCTCTACCCCCGGACAGGTTTCGTCAGTCTCGCATCCCGTCCGTGCCCAAGCTGGCTGCCGCTCTGCTGCGGGAGGTTGACTCTCTTCTGCAGCAGGGTGTAGTGGTTCCGGTTCTGCCGGAGGACTGGGGAAGGGGGTTTTAACTCCAACCTTTTTGTGGTCCCCAAAAAAGGAGGACAAGTTTCGTCCCATTCTGGACCTCAAGGATTTGAATCTTCATGTCTGAATCCGGAAATTCCGTATGGAGTCTCTTCGCTCCGTCGTGGTGGCCTTGTCGCAGTACAATTTTTTGGTGTCGATCGACATCTGCGACGCCTATTTGCATGACCCTGTCGGCAGGGCTCACCAGCGCTTCCTGCGTTTCACCGTAGGGCAGGCCCATTACCAATTTGTGGCCCTACCATTCGGGTTGGTCTCGGCGCCCAGGGTTTTTACAAAGGTTCTGGCGCCGCTCATGGCGCTCCTTCGAAAGCAAGGAGTTACGATTCTCCCCTACCTGGACGACCTGTTAATTGTGGCGCCCACAGCAGAGGAGGCAGTGACAGCTCGCAATCTCTCCCTTCAGCACCTGGAGGACTTCGGGTGGCTGGTCAATTGGAAGAAGTCGTCATTGGAGCCGTCGCAGTCAATCCTGTTCTTGGGGATGCATTTCGACACCGTACGGGCAGTGGTGTCCCTCCCTCCGGACAAACAAGCGAACCTTCGTCACCACGTCCAGGCTATGAGGTCGGTGAGGGCGATGTCCCTTCGGAAGTGCATGCGCCTTCTGGGTCTGATGGTGGTGGCAATGGAAGCGGTGCCGTTTGCACAATTTCATTCCCGGGATCTCCAAGATCTTATTCTGACCCGTTGGGACCGATCGCCGACTTCGCTGGATCGCTGTGTCGTCATCTCCCGCAGGGTGCGAGAGTCTCTTGGATGGTGGTTACGTCTGGAGGCTCTATCCCTGGGGAAATCCCTTCTTCTCCCACGGTTGTCGGTGATTACCACCGATGCCAGCCTGACTGGCTGGGGGGGGGGTTGGGAACGACCTCTGGGTTCAGGGGGTCTGGTCGTCAGAGGAGTCGTCTCTGCCAATCAACATTCTGGAGTTGAGAGCAATATTTCTCTGCCTCCGACATTGGATGGTCCCTTTAAGCGGTCTGCCGGTCCGGATTCAGACGGACAATGCAAGCTGTCGCGTATATCAACCATCAGGGCGGGACGAGGAGTTCCAGACTCATGATGGAGGTCTCTCGGATCCTGGTTTGGGCCGAGTCCAGGGTTCCAGTCATCTCCACGTTTCACATCCCGGGTGTGCTGAATATCTCGGCGGACTTCCTCAGTCGCGAGCGGGTAGATCCCGGAGAATGGAGTCTTCATCCGGAGGTTTTTGCTCTGCTGTGCTCCCGTTGGGGGACTCCCCAAGTGGACTTGATGGCATCCAGGCTGAACGCCAGGATTCCGACATTCATGTCCAGGTACAGGGACCCGGAGGCTGTGGCGGTAGATGCTCTAGTGGCCCTGTGGGACCAGTTTGAGCTGATCTATGTGTTTCCGCCGGTATCCTTACTTCCGCTGGTGATCAGGCAGATCAATCTCGAACGAGTATCGGTCATTTTGGTGGCGCCGGATTGGCCGCGGAGGGTGTGGTATTCAACGCTGGTGTCTCTTCTCGCGGCGCCTCCGTTTCCACTGCCTCTTCGCCCGGACCTGTTAACCCAAGGGCCCATTCGTCATCCGGACCTGAAGTCACTTCGTTTGACGGCGTGGCTCTTGAGACCGAAATCTTGACCCGTCGTGGGTTTTCGGCCGAGGTCATTGCCACCTTGCGGGCGGCCAGAGGTCCAGCTACGACTAGGATTTATCACAGAACTTGGGAGGCCTTCTATTCATGGTGTTCTGGATCGTCAAGGAACCCGAGGGTTTTTTCCATTCCCAACTTCTTGGCCTTTCTGCAATATGGTCTGGTCAAGTGTCTAGCAGTTAGTACCTTGCGGGGTCAGGTCTCTGCACTATCCGGGCTTTTTCGGAAGGCTATTGCCTCACGAAGGGATGTGCGTTCATTTTTTCGCGGGGTTGCACGTCAGTTTCCGCCTCGGAGGGCGGTTGTGGCTCCTTGGCGGCTCAATTTAGTTTTGGAGGCTCTTCAGCATGGGCCGTTTGAGCCTATGGATTCAGCTACGCTTTACTTGCTTTCTTGGAAGGTGGCCTTCCTGGTGGCGGTCACCTCTTTAAGAAGGGTTTCGGAGTTGGCGGCACTGTCTTGCTCGCCCCCTTTTCTGGAATTCCACCCGGATCGTGTGGCGCTTCGTACCCGTGGAGATTTTTTACCTAAAGTGGTGTCGCGTTTTCCATCTCAATCAGGACATTGTGTTGCCTTCTCTCTGTCCGAAACTAAAGAGTCCGAAGAAGCGTGCCTTGCACTCGTTGGATTTGGTGCAGGCATTGAAGTTCTATCTTTCAATCACGCAAGGGTTTCGAAAATCGGATTCTCTGTTTGTGATTCCTGCTGGTCGTCGCCGTGGTCAGCGGGCTTCCAAGGACACTATAGCTCGGTGGATATGTTCGGCTATCCTGGAGGTGTAGCGGCTCAAGGGCGAGCCTTGTCCCGTTAAGGTTCAAGCTCATTCCACAAGAGCTGTTGGTTCGTCGTGGGCTTTTCGTCAGGGGGCTTCGGCAGCGCAGCTCTGCCAGGCGGCTACCTGGTGCTCCGTTCACACATTTACTAAATTTTATAAAGTGGACGTGAGTGCTTCCGCCAATGCGGCCTTGGGACGCAGGGTCCTGCAGGCGGCGGTGGTTTAGGTTATCTCTTTATTTTTTGTTCGGCGCTTGTTGCGCACTTGCCTAAGTTGTTGGGGTGTTGGCGATTCTGCCACTGTTTCCCACCCTTGAGTTCTGGACTGCTTTGGGACGTCCCACTAGTAATGGATCTGTGTCTCCCTTCCTTCCCTTCTGCTGCTGAAAGACGGATTTTGGTAAGACCTTACCTGTAAAATCCTTTTCAGCGAAGGAAGGAAGGGAGACACAGCACCCTCCCATGGCAGAAGTGTATTATGGTTTTTCTAGATGCGGCGCGACTCCCTCCTGATGGCGGTCATCTGGTCTGGGGTTGGCGCACTAGGGCTCTGTTCCAGCATTGCCAGCTCATCGCAGTTGTCAGGTCCAGTAAGTAGTGCCTGGGACTGTGTGTTTTCATGCTGTTATATACATAACCTGTTCTCTCACATTTCTGAATTTTCAGAAGGGGTTGTGTTGTTCCCCTGGTGTTGTCTGCTCTTCCTTAGCTTGTGTACGGACTGGAGAACATGGGAGTAGGAGGAGCCTAAGCTGGAGGGGCCGGTTGTCACTTTTTCTAAATCTGAGGTGAACTATCCTGTGGGGCTCCGCCTACCCACTCGTAATGGATCTATGTCTCCCTTCCTTCCTTCGCTGAAAAGGATTTTACAGGTAAGGTCTTACCAAAATCCGTCTTTTTCTCGTTTTACCCTATAGCCTATTTACACTCCACTTCTCAGCAGCTCTCGTTTATAATCTTTCAGTGTAAATGCATATTAAGCCTCAGCATTGGCTTACCCTGCCTGTTCTGTAGAGATTCTCAGCAGCCATCTTATTATCATCACAGACAGGATTAAAATAAAAGGTAACATCTTGTCATATAGATAATACAGGATCCACCATTCACAAAAGCTGATGGTCTCAGCTGACCTTCTCCCCCCTCTCTGCTCAATGACCTCTGCACAGGTCAGAGAGCATGCCTATAACCCAGTGAACATCCACAGTCTAAAGTGGTCCATATATCCACTGTAAGGCTTATCAGCTCAGGTAATATTGCCGCCTGATCATTTACAGAGAATACAATTAGAAAAATCTTGACAATCAGAAATTAAAAACCTATTGATAAAAAAGAATATAAATGTCTGGTTTTAATAATTACAGAAATTTCTAGCTGATATATTCCTTAACATGATCAACACTATTATAAGACGTAGATAGTACTCGGACCTCACAAGTGACCGCGGTCAGATAGTATTTAATCTAAATCACAATTAGTCAGGAAGCAGGAAACCACTAGAATAAAATTCCACAAGTACAACAAGCGTGATTGTATATTATCATTAGGCCATATTTAGTAGCTTTACCCAGAATTCTATAATAAAGGCTCAGTGGTCAATGTTCTCGTGTATAAAACATTCACATAACATAAAAATAAGTAACAATGCATAACACTGACGTGGTAAATCTAAAGCTTCCTCCTAAAAGGAAAACCCCACGCGGGGAGAGGACCACATCTGAAGACTCGACAATGACACATTATGATGGAATGATCATCTCGGAGCTTCTCCTGCTGAGCCTTCACCTCTTTCCAGGACATCGAGGAAAAAAAGAAAATACCTGACTATTCAAGGAACCATTCCTGAATAATTCTTAGTATTCTGGGATATTTGGCTGCATCCGTTCTTTATGGAAATAAGGATCTACAAAAGCCAAACTGTTGTAAAATGCAGCAAATGTTCTATTGTGTGGTATACTGGGATCTACGGGGGCTTCAAACTCTGGGGTGACCATTATAAAGCAGCACAGAGCCCATTGTATAAACTCTACTGGTAAAATATCTAACTGAAGGCCCACCATACATATTAGACTAATGTTGACCTATCCCACCGATATTGACAGATTCAGCTGAAACTCAAATGTGTATGGGGGCCCAGACAACTGATTGTTGGGGAAGTTAAAGGGGTATTCCTATCTCCAAGATCCTATCCCAATATGTAGTAGGTGTAATAATAATATTAGCAAATACCTCCAATTAGAAATGTAGTATAGCCCTTCTGATTAGCAATGTTGCTTACCCCATGTGCAAGGCATTGCAGTAGCTTAGGCATCCATGGTTACGACCACACATAGTTACGCTTAGTGGTCGTAACAATGAATACCTAAGCTACTGCAATGCCCTGCACATGGGGTAAGTGACATAGCTAATCAGAAGAACTATCCTACATTTATAATTGTAGGTATTTGCTAATATTATTACACCTACTACATATTGGGATAGGATTTTGGAGATGAGAATACCTCTAAAGTGTCCGACATGTCAGATTTTGAACTATTGATCCTTCTGTTTCCCTGGAGATAACTTATCACCAAAGATGTAGGACTGCGGTTCTCTTATAGAGAACACAGAGACACTCGGCTGAAGTACTCTTGTGTATGGGACAACGCTTTACTGTTGGAATTGCTGTGGCATATCAGAGGAGACTGACTATGAGCATCACTATCACGGTGAAAATATTTAGGATTTTTAAAGTCCTAATTTTAGGAGGTCCAAGTCCTAAAAAAATATTATTAACCAGGAACAATGTATTATTTAGAAAAAGACTCATCCATCGCCTGATTGGATTGTTTATAGTCATCTCATCTGCCCATGTAAACAGGACGTGCTGCCGACAATAAGCAACCATCTTGGTACACTTTGTATCGGCCCTTTTGAAAAGGCTTTATATGAGCACCGGTGGACTTGTTAGTGGGGCTGTGGCCTGACGCTGATGATTGGCCACACTATCTATCAGTATTCGGTCAGTATTTTTTCTCAGGAGTGGGAGCCAAAACCAGGTGAGGAACAATCAGAGAAACGGTCTAATAGAAACAAGTCACCAATTCTGCATTTATCACCCACTCCTGGTTTTGGCTCCCACTCCTGAGAAAAAATACTGACCGAATACTGATAGTGGGGCCGTGGCCTCAGTCCACAAGTCCACAGTGCATGACCGTGCTCATTCATGTGTATTTGTACATGTGAGATCTGAAATGAACGTGAACGACTGTGACCTGTTTGGTGAGATAAAGGTTACTGACGCACTTGATCTAAACTTAGTCCCGCAGTCCGGCTTCACCCATTTTTTTCCTACAGATCATATTACCTGAACTTATCATGTGTCTTCCCAGGCTGTAAACAGAGAGGAGGCAGTACATTGTAAAGACGAGGCCTACACCGTCCAAAGCCCAAACCCGAGAAGCCAACAACTAATCTGTCCGGTGTACAAATACATTCCACCCCTCTGTTATCCTGATCAGACAAGGAGCTCACATGGCTCATTAAAGTTCTCTTAAAGTGATCTACACCTCCGACATTAAATGTGACGATACGTTTCTAATGTCTAGACGGAGTGAGCCGTCTTTCTTTTTGACGAAGAAGAAGCCTGCTCCCGCCGGGGAGGTAGATTTCCGGATAAATCCCCGGGCCAGATTCTCCTCAATATATTCAGACATGGACCGGGTCTCAGCAGCGGACAAAGGGTAAATACGCCCACGGGGAGGAGTAGCGCCGGGTATCAGGTCGATTGGGCAATCGTATGGTCTATGAGGGGGTAATGTCTCTGCTTCTCTTTTATTAAAGACATCCGCATAAGACCAATAGGGAACCTGTAGGCCGGGTAGATTGGCTGGGGTAGGAGAAGGACGGGCAGGAAGAACGGGAACTAAACAAGTCTTATGGCAGTCCTCTCCCCAGCGAAGGACTTCTCCGGTCTGCCAATCAAGCACGGGTGCATGTTTCTGGAGCCAAAGTAGGCCTTGCAAGAGGGCGTGAGAGAGTCCAGGCAGAACATTGAAGAAGATGCTCTCAGAGTGCAGCATTCCCACCTGCAGAGCTATGGATTCGGTGATGAGTTGAATGGGATGCGGTAAGAGACCCCCATCCACGGAGGCGACAGATAAGGGTACAGCCAGGGGTTTGGTGGGAATGTGGTATTTCTCTACCAGGGATAGAGAAATGAGATTTCCGGCAGCTCCAGAGACAAGTTGAGCTAGTTCACAGAAACTGTTCTCCCCGCAGATGATAGAGACCGACAGCATCAGAGATGGAGAGGGTTTACTCTTGTCTAGGACGACCTCTCTGAGCGATCCTAGACACAGGCGTTTCCCGACCTCTCCAGGCAGGAACGGATCCGGTGCTCCTTACTGCCACAGTAGAAGCAGCTCCCCTCAGCACGGCGTAATTCTTGACGGGTTTTGACCATCTTGGTCTGGTCGACCTGCATAGGCTCGGGTGAGTGCGCCTGAGGAGTAATGGAGGAACGGAGGAAGTGACGGGTTTCTGACAGGTAGGGGCAAGGCGTGGAAACCTCCTCTCACGGGTGAACTCTTTGGTGCGCTCCTGGAACCGGATGTCAATCCGGGTGGCGTGTGTTATTAAGTCGTCGAGAGTGGTAGGAATGTCCCGACCGGCGAGTTCATCTTTAATACGGCCGGACAGACCCTCCCAGAAGACGGACACCAGGGCGTCATTATCCCAGGCAAGCTCCGAAGCAAGGGTACGGAACCGTATGGCATATTGGCCCACGGTGAGACTTCCTTGACTGAGGCGTAGCAGAGATGAGGCGGATGAGGTCTTCCGTTCTGGTTCGTCGAAGACTTTCCGGAAAGCCGTGAGAAAGGCTGGCACTTTGGACACCAGGGAATCTCCTCTTTCCCATAGAGGATTTAGCCAAGCCAGCGCCTCCCCCATGAGATGGGACATGATGAAGGCTACTTTGGCTCGGTCGGTGGAAAACTGGTGTGCCAAAAGTTCGAAGTGCAGAGTGCACTGGTTAGTGAAGCCCCGTGCCTGACCTCCGCCAAAACGAGGCGGGGCGGAGAGCGGGGACCGGGAAGGGATGCTATGGTATTGATGGGCAGCGGCGGTGCCGGGGTAGTAAGTGTGCGAGTGGAAGCAGCTCCCGATGAGACAGTCAGTGTGTCCAGGCGAGAGTTAACACTACACAGGTGACTCAGGATGGACTCCTGTTGGGACCTCTGACGGGAAAGTTCATGACATAGGTCCGAGAGCTTGGGTGCCACCGGGTTCCATGGCCCGAGCAAACTGTAACGGGTCTGGGAGGTGGAACCTCTGAGCTACTATACAAAGGGCAGTCCTTGTAAGGAAGCGAGTGGCTCCAAGGGAAGGCGGGTAGGTAGACACTGGAAGTGACAAGGACAGTCTCAGGGTAGAAGGGCAGGGCGGTCACAGCAAGTGACGGGGACAGTCTCTTGACAGGCGGGTGGTCACGGCAAGTGACGGACAGTCTCTTGACAGGCGGGTGGTCACGGCAAGTGACAACAGGGTAAGAGTCTCTGGGCAGGCAGGGGGTCACGGCAAGTGACGGCAGAGCCTCCAGGTAGGCTAGCAGGCAGGTAGCAGGTGAGCGCTCCCAGTTGAGCGAGTAAGAGTCTCTGGACAGGCAGGTGGTCACAGCAAGTGACGGATAAGCCTCCAGGTAGGCTAGCAGGCAGGTAGCAGGTGAGCGCTCCCAGGTGAGCGAGTAAGAGTCTCTGGACAGGCAGGTGGTCACAGCAAGTGACTGCTAAGCCTCCAGGTAGGCTAGCAGGCAGGTAGCAGGAGAGCGCTCCCAGGTGAGCGGGTGAGAGTCTCTGGACAGGCAGGTGGTCACAGCAAGTGACGGCTAAGCCTCCAGGTAGGCTAGCAGGCGGGTAGCAGGTGAGCGCTCCCAGGTGAGCGCTCCCAGGTGAGCGGGTAAGAGTCTCTGGACAGGCAGGCAGGTATCTGGCAGGTAGTTCCTGGTCCGCAGGCGGACTGATCCATAGACAGACTGTCAGGTGCTGGTAGGCAGACTGTCGGACCACAGGATTGCAAGCAGGTAGACAGAAATCAGGCAGATATCAGGCAGGTATCAGTCAACGGGACCTGAGGGCTGAAGCAGAGTTGAAAGGCTTTGCAACAACAGAGCTCGGGCACCTCCATTTTGGAGGAGGTGCCTTATATATGGTGAGGTCCTCCGGCCATTGGCCGGGGACTCCTTAGGACTGCGCGCGCGGCCCCTTTAAGAGAGAGGGAGCGCGCGCCCTAAGCACATTGACCAGGAAGCAGCGTGCGCTGCCAGCAGAGCGGGAGGAAGACGCCGGGCACGGAGCGGAGAGGTGAGGGGAACGGCGTCCCTGCCTAGCAGGAGGCAGGGACGCCGACGCTACAGTCGTCACGTGATTGTAGCAGCCGTCACGTGATTGTGGCAGCCGTCATGTGATTGTGGCAGCCGTCACGTGATTGTGGCAGCCGTCACGTGCTGGTATAACACGCTGCAATTAGAAATGGAAATCAGCACAGGAGTCACAATATAAAGTCAGTGCTGGTAGTAACACAAGAATCCAACAAGCCGAGCGTCCACACGTCGTCCAACAGCCCAACATGGATGATGAGAAGCTGCGGGACGTCACATAATCCGCGATATTCAGGCAGAGAACACAAACCGCAATGTGCTGCCATCGACATCTTCATCAGCTCAGGAGGAGGCGACTGTGTAAGAACATCACCGTTTTGTTTTCCCCCCTGAATATCGTGGATTATTAGATGACTGATGTTCTGCTACTTTTTCTTTTTGAAGTTGTCTACACACATAATGGCTGCAGAGGACTGAGAGAAAGTCCACAGGGAACAAAACAGAAGTGGGGAACAGAAGGGGAGACGAGGGCTGAGCCACTTACACAGACAGAAAGCTGAGGAGGACATGTTATTACTCCAGGATCTGCTCCATTCATTCCCTATGTGGCATCCAAGCGCTGAGCTCGGCTTTTTCCAGAGCCCCATAGAGAATGAATGGAGCTGCAGTTGTTCCCTGACTTTCCGTTCCTTCCCGATCAGACGATGGTTCGCAGTGGTCAGACCCCACGATCAGTAAGTGATCAATGAGCCTGTGGATAAGTGATAACTAAAGTTGACAAATCCCCAGGCCCGGATGGGATACACCCGCGAGTACTGCAGGAATTAAGTAACGTCATAGATAGACCATTATTTTTAATCTTTAAAGATTCCATAATAACAGAGTCTGTACCACAGGACTGGCGTATAGCAAATGTGGAACCAATATTCAAAAAGGGGACAAAAACCGAACTTGGAAATTATAGGCCGGTAAGCTTAACCTCTACTGTGGGTAAAATCCTGGAGGGTTTCCTAAGAGATGCTATAATAGAGTATCTGAAGAAGAATAACCTCATGACCCAATATCAACATGGGTTTACAAGGGACCGTTCCTGTAAGACTAATCTGAACAGTTTTTATGAGGAGGCAAGTTCTGGACTGGACCAAGGAAATGCAGTGAATGTTGTGTATATGGACTTTTCAAAAGCTTTTGATACGGTTCCACACAAAAGGTTGATACATAAAATGAGAACAATGGGGATAGGGGAAAATATATGTATGTGGGTTAAGAATTGGTTCAGTGATAGGAAACAAAGGGTGGTTATTAATGGAAAACACTCAGACTGGGTCTCATTTAACAGTGGGGTACCACAGGGGTCAGTATTGGGCCCCCTTCTTTTTAACATATTTATTAATGACCTTGTAGGGGGCATACAGAGTAATATTTCAATATTTGCAGATGACACTAAACTCTGCAGGGTAATCAATACAGAGGAGGACAATTTTATATTACAGGAGGATCTATGTAAACTAGAAGCTTGGGCTGATAAATGGCAAATGAGCTTTAATGGGGATAAATGTAAGGTAATGCACTTGGGCAGAGGAAATAAAATGTATAATTATATGCTTAATTGTAAAACACTGGATAAATCTGTCACTGAAAAAGATCTGGGTGTATTGGTGGACGACAAGCTCATGTTTAGTGGCCAGTGTCTGGCAGCTGCTGCAAAGGCAAATAAAATAATGGGATGCGTTAAAAGAGGCATAGATGCTCATGAGGAGAAGATAATTTTACCTCTACAGTCATGGCCAAAAGTTTTGATAATGACACCAAAATTATATTTTCCCATGATCTGCTGGCCTCTGGTTTTTATTAGTGTTTGTCTGATGTTTATATCACATACAGAAATATAATTGCAATCATATTATGAGTACCAATAGGTTATATTGACAGTTAGAATGAGTTAATGCAGCAAGTCAATATTTGCAGTGTTGCTCCTTCTTCTTCAAGACCTCTGTAATTCTCCCTGGCATGCTCTCAATCAACTTTTGGACCAAATCCTGACTGATAGCAGTCCATTCTTGCATAATCAATGCTTGCATTTTGCCAGAATTTGTTGGTTTTTGTTTGTCCACCCGTCTCTTGATGATTGACCACAAGTTCTCAATGGGATTAAGATCTGGGGAGTTTCCAGGCCATGGACCCAAAATCTCTATGTTTTGTTCCATGAGCCATTTAGTTATCACCTTTGCTTTATGGCAAGGTGCTCCATCATGCTGGAAAAGGCATTGTTGGGCGCCAAACTGCTCTTGGACGGTTGGGAGAAGTTGCTCTTGGAGGACATTCTGGTACCATTCTTTAATCATGGCTGTGTTTTTAGGCAAGACTGTGAGTGAGCCGATTCCCTTGGCTGAGAAGCAACCCCACAGATGAATGGTTTCAGGATGCTTTACAGTTGGCATGAGACAAGACTGGTGGTAGCGCTCACCTCTTCTTCTCCGAATAAGCTGTTTTCCAGATGTCCCAAACAATCGAAAAGGGGATTCATCAGAGAAAATGACTTTGCTGCAGTCCTCAGCAGTCCACTCCCTGTACCTTTTGCAGAATATCAGTCAGTCCCTGATGTTTTTTCTGGAGAGAAGTGGCTTCTTTGCTGCCCTCCTTGAAACCAGCCCTTGCTCAAAGAGTCTCCGCCTCACAGTGCGTGCAGAAGCACTCACACCAGCCTGCTGCCATTCCTGAGCAAGCTCGGCACTGCTGGTAGTCCGATCCTGCAGCTGAAACAGTTTTAAGATACGGTCCTGGCGCTTGCTGGTCTTTCTTGGGCGCCCTGGAGCCTTTTTGACAACAATGGAAGCACTCTCCTTGAAGTTCTTGATGATGCGATAGATTGTTGACTGAGGTGCAATCTTTGTAGCTGCGATACTCTTCCCTGTTAGGCCATTTTTGTGCAGTGCAATGATGGCTGCACGTGTTTCTTTAGAGATAACCATGGTTAACTGAAGAGAAACAATGATACCAAGAACCAGCCTCCTTTTAAAGTGTCCAGTGATGTTATTCTTACTTAATCATGACTGATTGATCGCCAGCCCTGTCCTCATCAACACCCACACCTGTGTTAATGGATCAATCACTAAAACGATGTTAGCTGCTCCTTTTAAGGCAGGACTGCAATGATGTTGAAATGTGTTTTGGGGGTTAAAGTTCATTTTCTGGGCAAATATTGACTTTGCAAGTACAGTAATTGCTGTTAAGCTGATCACTCTTTGACATTCAGGAGTATATGCAAATTGCCATTACAAAAAATGAAGCAGTAAACTTTGGAAAAATTATTGTTTGTCTCATTCTCAATACTTTTGGCCATGACTGTATACAAGTCATTAGTGCGACCACACTTAGAATACTGTGTACAGTTCTGGTCTCCGGTGTATAAGAAAGACATAGCTGAACTAGAGCGGGTGCAGAGAAGAGCGACCAAGGTTATTAGAGGACTGGGGGGTCTGCAATACCAAGACAGGTTATTACACTTGGGGTTATTTACTGTGGAAAAAAGAAGGCTTAGGGGTGATCTTATTACTATGTACAAGTATATGAGGGGACAGTACAAAGACCTTTCTACTGATCTTTCTACTCTGAGGCCTGAGACGGGGACAAGGGGGCATCTTCTACGTCTGGAGGAAAGAAGGTTTAATCATAATCACAGACGGGGATTCTTTACTGTAAGAGCAGTGAGACTATGGAGATCTCTGCCGCATGATGTTGGAATGAGTGATTCACTGTTAAAATTTAAGAAGGGCATGGATTCCTTTCTTGAAAAGTATAATATTACAGGTTACAAAAACTAGATTCCATGATAGGGCGTTGATCCAGGGAACTAGTCTGATTGTCGTATGGAGTCGGGAAGGAATTTTTTTCCTCAATGTGGAGCTTAGTGTTTGCCACAGGGTTTTTTTTTGCCTTCCTCTGGATCAACATGTTAGGCTATGGGTTGAACTAGATGGACTTAGTCTTTCTTCAACCTTAAAAACTATGTTACTATGTATGTAACTTGTTATCTTCAGACATCCCCTCTAAGCAATGGCGCACGCCAGCAGTGAAGGCGGGAGGAGGCGCTGGGTACAGGGAAGACTTTACCTCTGGGGGCCACATATAGGGCATGTGAGGGGTGGACACTTCCCGTATTCACCATTACTGAGCCCCCGCTCTGTACTGCTCTTATCTGAGTGCAGGAGACACAGCAGTCACTAATCAGCCACTCTCCCACACTTGCAGCCGTCCGAGCTCTGCTGTGCCTGTTAGGGGTGAAGTTCGGGTCCTAAGAGGGAGCGACTATGCAGCCTGCAAAGCAGATCACAGCCCGGGTACCGCGTCTCCGGATAAATCTCCACCTTGTGAGCTGCTTCTTGTGCAGCAGCCCCATGCAAGTCGCTCCGCTCTCCTCAGCCAGCTCCTGCTGAAGACTGAGCTCCTCTGCCCAATCTAGGAGCCCAATAGCCCTGATCACACCAGTGGTAGCCCAGTGCTGCTGGGGGGGGGGGCAGGGCTAGATCCGATTTACAGATAGCAAACTAATCAGCCCTAGATATTTCTAATAGCTGCAGAGCAGGCGACATAACTCTGACCGGTGTCCTCATAGACCTCTCCTCAGCCGGGGTCTAATAAGAGCAGTAAGATGGCCGTCATGGGGTCCATTGTTAGATCTCGGCTGCCATAGAAACTCATCGGCACCATGATCGCGCCTCCCTCTCCGGTCTTAAGTGCCTAAATGCTGTGAAAGCCACTGACTGTGTCATATAAGGGGTTAAGCTGCCAGGATCAGGGTTGGCTCCACTGCTGGCGACTGAAGCAGGAGCGGGACTGTGTTATACCGCCACACAACTGCCGCAGATCTTGTAAGAGCCCTGACTGCACCTGCCTGATGATAATGTGTCCTATAACGTGGGTCCTGGTGCCAGACTGCCCTTTACATATTAATCACTAGCTGGGAACCAGTTACTTACAGGTTCTAGTTTCTGATGTGTTTCCAGGACCTGTAGTTATCAACATTTTACCCTTAAGGCCCAGTTATAATATTACTGCAACACTCTCACTACATATGAGCGTCCTGTACCTGTATACCTGCCCTGTGTGCGGCACAAAAGTATATAACAAAATGTGTGTACACAAATACCTATCTCCTGAATGGTATTACTGCTAGATCTCCTGTACATAGAAATATGAGGTTCTTAGCGCACACTTTGAGAAAATTGTGCGAGCCCATCTGCCAACGTCAAGGCGACCTCTTCAGATGGGTCCCTACACTAACACTACACTAACTTACTAACTGGGACCATCATTTTTAATGTTTATTATTACTGTACTAATGCAATCAATTGTACCTGTTATAATTCATTTTTTTAATTAGTTTTATAATTTTTTATTACTCTTGTGTTTATGATAATGGTTATACTAAAATCCCTATACTTAGTGTTGATCCAGAAGAAGGCAAAAACCCCAGGACACCTTCAGCCAATTTGTGTCACAGGAGAAAAATTCCTTCTTGACCCCGAGAAAAGGCGATCAGTCCTAGGACCCTGGATCAAATCTAATAATGTTATTACTAGCTATTAATAATTCTTATTAATATTACACAACTAATTGTACTGCTACTGTAGTTATTAGTATTTTAATTTAGGTTTTTGTACTTTTTATAGATTATATATTATTTATGTCCTGCTATCTTATTACTTTGCTATTCTAAGTTTTCTATAACTACTTAAAATAATCAAAACAACACTATAATTATTTTTACATTCTTACTATTATTAACATCCTGCTATCTTATTACAGTATTATTCTACTTTCCTATCACTACTAATACTACCCTATACCTAGAGTGTTGATCCAGAAGAAGGCAAAAACCCCAGGACACCTTCAGCCAATTTGTGTCACTGGGAAAAAATTCCTTCTTGACCCCGAGAAAAGGCGATCAGTCCTAGGACCCTGGATCAAACCTAATAATGTTATTATTAGTTGTATAATTACTATATTACTTATTGTACTACTGGAGTTATTTTAATTTATGTTTTTATTTTTATAAATATAGCTATTTAATATTCTTATTATTATTAATAACCTGCTATATTTTTACATTATTATTATTCTCTCCTATCACTACTAATACTACCCTATAACTACAGTATTGATCCAGAAGAAGGCAAAAACCCCTGGACACCTTCAGCCAATTTGTGTCACAGGGGAAAAATTCCTTCTTGACCCCGAGAAAAGGCGATCAGTCCTAGGACCCTGGATCACACTGCTATTCTACCTACTACTATTACTACTGTTATTTTATTACTATTTTATTTATTTCTTACTATTATCACTAGTATTATTACTCTTATTACACTAATACTGATACACTACCACTATATTTGTTATGCACACGCCCGGGCTAAGCGGCGTGTGCGTGTGATTGGTAGTGATTCCACTGGACCGTGCCGGAGAGTGAATGCCTGGAGGGGCGTGACTAAGTATTCACCCGATCCGACCAGGGTCGCACGACGGCATACGACGCCAGTGCACCAAGGAGGAACCGAGCAGAGGGACCAGGTGCTACTCCAGGACAGACCCCGGACACGGCTGTTGACCCACACAGGGGAATACAGGAACAGGCTGGTAGGCTGGCACACAGACTGGAGGGTATAGGCAGGCACGACTGGTATGCAGGCAGGGGGGTAAAGGCAAGCACAGCTAGAGTGCAGACAGGGAGGCACTAGCAGGTAGGAACACAGGCGAGATAGGACCCAGTACACACCGGGACTCAGGAACAATACAGGCAGAGGGTTACAGGCAAGCACAGCTAGAGTGCAGACAAGGCTGAGCAGGGAGGACAGGGCTCTGTTCACACGGAACAGACAGGAAGGGAAAGACAGAGCCAGATACTCACACAGTACTTGCAGAGACAACAAGCAGGAGTTAGGTACGAGTTCAGACTCTGCAGAAAAAGGAAGGGAACGGACATAGAGGCAAAACAGGTAAAGGACAGGAGAGAGTTCAGACTGGAACTGAGTGTACGGAGGAGACCGACACTGCAGAGGGATACAGGAGCGGGTCTGGGAATACGGCCCCCAGAGAGGCGGAACGAACAGGCAAGGAGCGTGTTCAGACAGGACAGACCAGACACAGGAGCGGGTCTAGGAAATCGGCCACTAGAAGGCGAGAGGAACAGGCTAGGAGCGAGTTCAGACAGGACAGACAAGAGAGCACAGAAAGGACTCAGTTCAGACACGGGAGCTGATACCGCAAAACAGGAGACATACAGGACTCAGTTCAGACACGGGAGCTGATACCGCAAAGCAGGAGACATACAGGACACAGTTCAGACACGGGAGCTGATACCGCAAAGCAGGAGACATACAGGACTCAGTTCAGACACGGGAACTGATACAAAAAGCAGGAGACAAGAGACGGGACCTGGCACCTTCAGAGTGCAAGCACACACTGAAGGAAACACTATGCTCAGGCAGGGATAGAAGGGAGCTGCTGAGCTATATACCAAGTGACAGACAGCAATAGGCTGAGGATGCACAAGGGGTGTGACCCACAGCAGGTACAAAAGGCAGGAAGTGATCGGGCGCCGCCCTTAAGCAGCAGAAACAGACACAAACAGACAGCATGGAGGGAAGCCAGAGAGACATTCTGGACAGGAGATCAAGTGCGCCCTCTTGCACAGTGGGAGATGGACCACCATGCAAGGACGCCGCCAGGTATGTTACAGTACCTCCCCCCTTACGCCCCCTCTTCTTCAGGCCTGCCAGAATCTTCCGCAGGGAATTCGAGGGCCAGTCGTTCACTGGGTTGGAGGGGGACAGAGACTTAAGGGTAATCTCTGCTTCGAGGTACATCTTGTCAAGCTCACAGGAAGAAATAGACGGGTTATCAGGTACATAATGAGGAAAAGTCACTGTCTCTTTGTTATCTGGTGGTATCCCGGAGGATTCAGGAAACAACTGGAGGTCCTCCGCCGGGTCAGAAGAGTGCAGAGGCTCAGAGAAAACAACTGCTTCAGAGTACACTAGGTCGGACTCACTGGAGGAAGCAGGCGAGGTATCGGGTACCGAGTATAGGAAAGTCTCTGTCCATTCACCACCAGGTGGCACCCCGAAGGGTTCTGGAGACAGCTGGCGGTCCTCCGCCTGGTCAGAGGGGTGTAGAGACTCACGGGTAACCTCTGCTTCAGAGTACACTAGGTCGGACTCACTGGAGGAAGCAGGCGAGGTATCGGGTACCGAGTATAGGAAAGTCTCTGTCCATTCACCACCAGGTGGCACCCCGAAGGGTTCTGGAGACAGCTGGCGGTCCTCCGCCTGGTCAGAGGGGTGTAGAGACTCACGGGTAACCTCTGCTTCAGAGTACACTAGGTCGGACTCACTGGACGAAGCAAGCGAGGTATCAGATCCAGGATATAGGAAAGTCTCTGTCCATTCACCACCAGGTGGCACCCCGAAGGATTCTGAACACAACTGGAGGTCCTCCGCCTGGTCGGAGGGGTGTAGAGACTCAGGAGTAACCTCTGCTTCGGAGTACACTAAGTTGGACTCACTGGACGAAGCGAGCGAGGTATCAGGTACAGAGTATAGGAGAGTCTCTGTCCTTTCGCTACCAGGTAGCACCCCGAAGGGTTCAGGAGACAACTGGAGATCCTCCGCCTGGTCGGAGGGGTGTAGAGACTCGGAGGTAACTACCACTTTGGGGTACCCATTGTCAGGCTCACAGGACGAAGCGGACAAAGTATTGAGTACCGGGTGTAGAGAAGTCTCTCTCCATTTGTCATCGAGTGGTATCCCGGAGGGTTCAGGAGGCAAAAGGGGATCCTCCGCCAGGTAGTAGAGGTGTACAGACTCTGAGGTAACCACAGCTTTGGAGCATCCTTGGACATGCACACCGGTTAAAGAGAAAGAAGCATCTGATGCCGGGTGCAGGAAGTTCTCCTGTGTGGAGTCTGGATGGGCAGAAGTCTCTTCGGCCAGGAGAACTGGTGCACTACCCACGCACATTACCCATTGGGGTTTCTCCGGGATACAGGGAGATGAAGCTTCAGTAGGGACTTCAAGGTTGGGGTCAGGAGGTCTCAGGGAGGACAGACCCTGGCGTGACGGCTTGCCTCTAAGTCTAGCACGTCTGAACTGCCTCTTGAGGTTGAGAGAAGTATTCCGGAAAGCGTAGTCACCCTGTGAGGATTCTGGGTGGGCAGTAGTCTCATTGGGCTGGAGGACTATTGCGCTACCCACACACATTACCCGACGGGGCTGCTCTGGGATATTGGGAAGTGAAGCTTCAGCAGGGGCTTCAGAGTTAGGGTCCTCGAAGACCATACGAAAGGCCACCAGGAAGGCCTGCAGGTCAAGGATGACAGGATCCCATGCTTCCCATAGGGGGGTGACCCATTTCAAGGCATCACCCGCTAGGTAGTCAATCATAAAGGCCACTTTAGCCCAATCGGAAGGAAAATAGAGAGGGTAGGCCTTAAAGTGTAGCATGCATAGCTCCACAAATGCACGACACTGTCTTGGATCCCCATAGTAACGTGGCGGATCCGCAGGAACGAGAGCTGATAGATCCATCTGGACGGGTGCGTAATTCGCCTGGAACTCAGCTAAAGGGGGAAAAAAATTTATTTATTTATTTTAATGCATGTATTCGCTGGAAAAACTTCTCAAAGAGCGAAGGCCGTGGGGCTCAACGGGAACCATGGCCTGAGCATGCTGTTATGCACACGCCCGGGCTAAGCGGCGTGTGCGTGTGATTGGTAGTGATTCCACTGGACCGTGCCGGAGAGTGAATGCCTGGAGGGGCGTGACTAAGTATTCACCCGATCCGACCAGGGTCGCACGACGGCATACGACGCCAGTGCACCAAGGAGGAACCGAGCAGAGGGACCAGGTGCTACTCCAGGACAGACCCCGGACACGGCTGTTGACCCACACAGGGGAATACAGGAACAGGCTGGTAGGCTGGCACACAGACTGGAGGGTATAGGCAGGCACGACTGGTATGCAGGCAGGCGGGTATGCAGGCAGGGGGGTAAAGGCAAGCACAGCTAGAGTGCAGACAGGGAGGCACTAGCAGGTAGGAACACAGGCGAGATAGGACCCAGTACACACCGGGACTCAGGAACAATACAGGCAGAGGGTTACAGGCAAGCACAGCTAGAGTGCAGACAAGGCTGAGCAGGGAGGACAGGGCTCTGTTCACACGGAACAGACAGGAAGGGAAAGACAGAGCCAGATACTCACACAGTACTTGCAGAGACAACAAGCAGGAGTTAGGTACGAGTTCAGACTCTGCAGAAAAAGGAAGGGAACGGACATAGAGGCAAAACAGGTAAAGGACAGGAGAGAGTTCAGACTGGAACTGAGTGTACGGAGGAGACCGACACTGCAGAGGGATACAGGAGCGGGTCTGGGAATACGGCCCCCAGAGAGGCGGAACGAACAGGCAAGGAGCGTGTTCAGACAGGACAGACCAGACACAGGAGCTGGTCTAGGAAATCGGCCACTAGAAGGCGAGAGGAACAGGCTAGGAGCGAGTTCAGACAGGACAGACAAGAGAGCACAGAAAGGACTCAGTTCAGACACGGGAGCTGATACCGCAAAACAGGAGACATACAGGACTCAGTTCAGACACGGGAGCTGATACCGCAAAGCAGGAGACATACAGGACACAGTTCAGACACGGGAGCTGATACCGCAAAGCAGGAGACATACAGGACTCAGTTCAGACACGGGAACTGATACAAAAAGCAGGAGACAAGAGACGGGACCTGGCACCTTCAGAGTGCAAGCACACACTGAAGGAAACACTATGCTCAGGCAGGGATAGAAGGGAGCTGCTGAGCTATATACCAAGTGACAGACAGCAATAGGCTGAGGACGCACAAGGGGTGTGACCCACAGCAGGTACAAAAGGCAGGAAGTGATCGGGCGCCGCCCTTAAGCAGCAGAAACAGACACAAACAGACAGCATGGAGGGAAGCCAGAGAGACATTCTGGACAGGAGATCAAGTGCGCCCTCTTGCACAGTGGGAGATGGACCACCATGCAAGGACGCCGCCAGGTATGTTACAATATTACACTATCCTGCTGTTATTTGGTGGTCTGATACTTACCAGCCGGTATTGCCGTATGTGATGTTATCGGCAGAGAGGTTCCAGCAGGATGGTCCACATGATGTTCCTCTTTCCTCTCAAATACCGGTTGATGTACTGGCGGAAGTTGGTCTGATTCTCCTTCTTCCTTCTTGTTGTTGGGATCGGTTGTCTTCTTTTCTGGCCTTTGGCCGTCACTTCCCCCCTAGGGATCTTGATGTGGAGTTTCATCTTCTTTGCTTTCTCTTCTTTCTCTTCTTTCTCTTCTTTCTCTTCTTCCTCTTCTTCCTCTTCATCCAGGTAGGCGCACAGTTCTTTTAGTGTCTTCTGTCTTAAATCCATGATGTCCAGCTTTATCTTCTTTGCTGCTTTCTCCTCTTCTTCCTCGTCTTCCTCTTCATCCAGGTACTTGCGCCGTTCTTTTAGTTCTTTGCGCCTTTCTTCCCTCTTCCTTTTCTCCCTGGCTTTATACTCTTCGATGCATCTTCTTTGGGCAATGGGGTTGGTCGGCATAAGGCGCTGGAAGAGAAGAGATGAAGTTAGGAGGCTACAACTAAGATCCGAATACACAGCTACCTTATAGAAGAGGCCGTAGCGTTGCCCTGAGTCGTCTCACTGACCTCCTTCTTGTAGAGGGGAGAAGGGAGAAACTTCACACAATATGCCAGTCTCCTCAGCTGTTCCTCAGGACTGATGTAATCTGCAGAAAACACAACCAGATATTAGGAGCAATCCTCACCGTACAAAGAGGACGTATGTATGTTAAGACTGTCAGAAGGAGCTCACTGATGGATTCTCAGTTAACTAGTTCTGCAGCCAGCAATAGACAGTACAGCACAGAGGGTACAGGAGGCAAACTGTGCACAATTTTCAATAAAACTCAGAAAAATATTTACCACCAAGTATATGCATTAAAGGAAAGAAAATGTCCCCACAGATGAGTCTGTTTAATGAAAGCCCCAGAAAGCCATGTAACAAGAGTATAGAGAACGGTGAGTGAGTGATGGATACTACCTGCTCCAACGCTGGCAGAATACTCCATCCCCATGGTGTCCGCTGATATCTTCTCTTGTAGAAATGTCTCCACAATCTATAAAACCTCAGGAGGCGTCAGCAGAGGGTTTGGGGATTGGCTGATATTTCTTTGGTCTTAGAAACATTGGCTATAAATAATTCGGGGGCTCTGCTGGGGAAAGGGCAAATTGGGAAATGTGTAGGATATTTACTGTTCTGTATCTGAGCTTCATTAAAGGGGAATTATCAGATGGAACAAGTCATCCCCTTATCCCTGGGCTCGGTGACGACTGATAGATCAGTGGGGTCCGACCGCGGGAAACTCCAGCAATCACCAAAAAAGGGCAGTGACCCCCATTAGAAGTGATGGCTGGATCCTTCCAGATGGGAGATGTGATGAGTGTGGCGCCCCCCACTGGTGTCTCAGCGTATCACGTGCTGGGGAATAATGACTTCTCCTCTGGTAAATGGGCTGATTCCTGTCAGTTGTGGTCGCTGAGTGCGTGTGATGGGATGTGGCTCCGTCCATTATATTATATCACGTCTTATACCTATAATCTCTCGCTGATCGCAGGTGTCTGTCTTCACACTCAGATCAGATGGAACAAACTGACCACATAGGAGTTTTTTTTTTTGTTTCAAATTCAAACCGAGCAATCCTATTGGCTGAGTATGACTGTCGTTACCATGGTGACAGAATTTTAAAGGGACAGAACATTAATAATGTATAATAGTGTATTTTATGACATATTTCACATAATAGTGGCTGATATATGGACCTGTACAGATAATATGTGGGCGCACACTTCTATAACTCCTCATATTCTTCATACAGCAATTTGGTGGTGCTGCAGAGATATTTTGGGCGTAATATAACTTGTGCTGGCAATTGATCATCTATAAAGTAGTCTGGTAATGTATGTAATGGTCCTAAGATTGTGCTTTTATGTTCAATACAAATCTAAATATTAATCAGACGTCACTCCCTGCTATTTGAAGGGTTTTTGTCCCTTTCCCTATGTCAGAGTAGTATCACATATAGCTCGGATACGCTGCAGCCTTCAGAACAATGAGCTCCGTTGTGGCTTTTCCCTGCACATTCGGCCATTATATAAGTGACGGCAGCTGCGTTGTGTCCCTGCACGGCTGATAGCGTCGCTGTGCAGGGATTCAGTATGGTGGAGCTGCGGCTCTTTTCTTTTATGGGTCGATACAAGTCTTGTTCAGACATATAAATATGCCTTGATTACATTGTAGAAAAGAAGGGTGACATTACAGGAGTCCCATACATTCTGAGTGTAAGATCAGTGGGGTCGGACCCCCGGCACCAGGGAGTATACAGAAGGAGCTTGTGAATGTCTTACTTTAGTGGTCTTGTAAGCTCCTCATCCCACACTTTTCCTGTATAGGACATAGAGCTTTTCTGTATACATAACTCTTATGTAAAAACAACATCCTCCATGCACATTTCTGTAGGTTGCCTGATGGTTCAGGTGTATTTACATCATTTTTTTCTACTGCCCGACCTAACAGCGTTAGCTTGCTCTTTTAGCAATCCAATTGTATTGTTTCACATTTGGGGCGATTGTGTCCGCAGCAGGTTTCATTGTGGGGTTATATAATGGGCACTATTTTTATAGGCTTATTTGGATATTAATGCCTTTGTGAATAGATACTTTGCTGCTACCTTGCTCTTTATTATATTGTGGTGGGCAGTCTGTAGTCATATATTCAGATTTTCTGTGACTAGTTGGGCATATATATGTGAGGATTAACCATATCAGTACCTTGCAATGGTTTTGTTATTCATTGGTGCAATTGTTGCTTTTTAGTTTTTTTTTTAACATGTCTTGTATGTTTAGTCTTTAATAAAATTCTATATTTTTGCTATTCCTTGGTGATCCCGGTCATTGCATCCTTTCTTTCTCCTTGTTTCTTTGCATCTCTATTATGTAGCTGCAGGGTTAGGGGCGGCCGGTTCCTTGCAGGAATAGTTATCAGGACGGGTGCGGTTTCTGCTGTAATAACTCATTCATGTGACCCATCAGTCATCACCCGATCAGCCGGGCAATGCTCAGCACAGGCCGCCGTCATCCCACTTCTCTACATCTATTATATAGACACTCCACAACTGCTCCTTCTCTTCAGAATTCAGAAAGATTTTTTTTTTTTTATTTATTTTTTTATTTCCGCAGCCATGCAGTGACGCTAGGTAGGTGCAGGGCTAAAGGGAAACCCACCTCAGAAGAAAATTCTAGGGTCCTGATCACTAGAGATGAGAGCTTAAAGGGAATCTGTCACTAGGTTTTTGCCATATATTCCGAGAGCAGCATGATGTAGAGACAGAGACCCTGATTCCAGCGATGTGTCACTTTCTGGGCTGCTTGCTGGTGTTTTGATAAAATCTTTGTTTTATCAGTAGGAGGTTGTGACTAGAAGACTAGTAAACCTGCAACCAGGTATCCCTCATTTTTCAGGAGTGGTCCAAATTAAATAAAAAAGCGGTCTATAGGGCGCTAAAAGAATGAACACTAGAAGTGAAAAAAATTTTAGGACTAAAAAATAAATTTAATGAGCCCTTTCCACAAAGCGTTTCGATAGTGAACTATCTTCCTCAGGTGGTACATGGCGCGCTTTTTCTCCCTTTCTCTTTTCTCATTTTTCACAAGGTCTGTATAGCAGCCTTCTGCCTATGCACAGTGTACACAGAAAGCTGCCAATCAGTGGTGCAGCCGGTTATACGGAGCTCAGCATTCAGAGCACTGCTAGATCTGCAGTAGATAAAACTAAAATTTATCAAAACTGCAGCGAAATAAGGGACACATTTCTGGAATCAGGTTTCTGCCCTTACATCATGCAGATGGGATAGCAAAACCTGGTGGCAGATTCCATTTTAGAGCCATCGGATATTACCTTGTGACCTCTCAAAGGGGAACTTGATGTCTAGGATGGTTATTATTTTATGTCATGTGTCTCTTGATGCGGGATAACTTGTATGTAATGTGTTGTATGTTAGGTCTATGAACAGTACAAGTCCTTCAGTATAGGGTTACCTGAGAAGCGCACCCAGCATGAAGCAGCACTTGCATTATGTTTTGTCAGGGATGATTAATGTCTGAGTGCTTTATGCTGCGTTCTGCAGTCATCTCTCTGCCATCCTCCGTACACCCATCGCCGTCCTGTTCTCACACTTCTTTATTTGGCTTTTTTCTTGTGGTCGTAATATGGAGCATGTTGTATCCATAAAGCGGTCAGATTTGCCGGACCTCGTGCTGTTCTGCCGAATCAGACCTAGATCATTATTGGGGGCTGGGGCACCTCCAATTCAAGACGGTAGACAAATCGTGTCTTGTGAGACTGCACGCTCCAGCACCCACAATACTGGAGCATCTTTTAGGTTTACACATATCCACCTGTTGTGTTTTCTTTTGGGACACAGCAGTTTGTAGAATTGTCATCATTAATGTTTTCTTTTTTTTATCTTTCCAGTATTACTGAAATTCAGAAAGATGTGGAGTACAGACTGCCAATCACCTTTAAGAACTTCACCATCAGCATCAATATGTAAGTGACACGGGGTGCTATTGTCTTAGTTGAGAGATTACGTTGCATTTGTTGGGGTTATTAAATGTGAACCTAATGGGAATTAAAGGGATTGTCCTCTACTTTGATATTGATAACATCAGCATTGGGTATCAATATCAAATCGATGGGGTTCTGACAGCCCCCCAGAGAGGGAGCTGCATGCTCCTATTCACTTGTGAAGATGGCCCCCACTGATTCCATATTAATGACCTATCCAATGGGTAAGTGATCAATATCAAGGTAGTGGGCAACCCCTTAAAGAAAGCAGACCATATTAGGTACTTCTAGAACAGGGGTCTCAAACACGCGGCCCGCGGGCCGCATGCGGCCCACAGGCACAGACCCCTTGACGATCCCGACCTGGTCCAGGAGGAGCCGCCGACAGCAGCGCTGCATTGCCGCACAGATACTGTCTCCCAGCACAGCATTTCCAATGCCAGCCGCTGGCCAATCAGAGGCCAGCAGCTGATATCTGCGTGTCGGCGCAGCGAGTATGACGTCATTGCCATATGCAGATGTCAGCTGCTGGCCTCTGATTGGCCGGCGGCTGACATTGAAAATGCTGTGCTGGGAGACAGTATCTGTGCGGCAATGCAGCGCTGCTGTCGGCGGCTCCTCCTGGACCAGGTCGGGATCGTCAAGGGGTCGGACTCTGTGGTGCCTGCGGGCCACATCTGCAGGAAGGCCGCCGAGGGAACGGAGGACAGGTGAGAATCATCTTTTTTTTTTCTATTTTATGTGTGTGAAGAACAGCACAGGGGGCACAGAGCCACAACATGGGGACCGGGATGGGGCACAGAGCCACAAGAGGGGACCTGGATGGGGCACATAGCCACAAGAGGGGACCTGGATGGGGCACATAGCCACAGGATGGGGACCTGAATGGGGCACAGAGCCTCAAGATGTGGACCTGGATGGGGCACATAGCCACAGGATGGGGACCTGGATGGGGCACATAGCCACAGGATGGGGACCTGGATGGGGCACAGAGCCTCAAGATGTGGACCTGGATGGGGCACATAGCCACAAGAGGGGACCTGGATGGGGCACATAGCCACAAGATGGGGACCTGGATGGGGCACAGAGCCACAAGATGGGGACCAGAGCCACAACATGGGGACCTGGATGGGGCACATAGCCACAAGATGGGGACCTGGATGGGGCACATAGCCACAAGATGGGGACCTGGATGGGGCACATAGCCACAAGATGGGGACCAGAGCCACAACATGGGGACCTGGATGGGGCACATAGCCACAAGATGGGGACCTGGATGGGGCACATAGCCACAAGATGGGGACCTGGATGGGGCACATAGCCACAGGATGGGGACCTGGATGGGGAACATTGCCACAGGATGGGGACCTGGATGGGGCACAGAGCCACAAGATGGGGACCAGAGCCACAAGATGGGGACCTGGATGGGGAACATTGCCACAGGATGGGGACCTGGATGGGGAACATTGCCACAGGATGGGGACCTGGATGGGGCACATAGCCCCAAGATGGGGACCTGGATGAGGCACATTAGTACAAGATGGGCGCCAGGATGGGGCACGTTGCCACAGGATGGGGACCTGGATGGGGCACATAGCCACAAGATGGGGACCTGGATGGGGCACAGAGCCACAAGATGGGGACCTGGATGGGGCACAGAGCCACAAGATGGGGACCAGAGCCACAAGATGGGGACCTGGATGGGGATCATTGCCACAGGATGGGGACCTGGATGGGGCACATAGCCCCAAGATGGGGACCTGGATGAGGCAAATTAGTACAAGATGGGCGCCAGGATGGGGAACGTTGCCACAGGATGGGGACCTGGATGGGGCACATAGCCACAGGATGGGGACCTGGATGGGGCACATTAGTACAAGATGGGGACTTGGATGGGGAACATTACTACAAGATGCTTTCCATTATTACTATATGATGCTAATTGTAAGACAATATTACTGTATGTGGCCAATTGGGGGAAATAAAATTTAAAAAAAAATAAAAAATAAAATAAAGCATGAAAAAATATTGGGCACTAAAAATGCTGTTTTATATGTAAACTAAAGTAAACACAAAAAAGTGCTCGTTTATTATCGCCACATCCATAACGACCCAAGCCATAAAAAAATAAACACGGCAAAAATGTTCAAAAGGTGTATACAAAAAAAATGGTATCACTAAAAATGTCACATTGAACAAAGAATGCGGCCCCCCAAATTCAAATTTTTTCCATGTGCGGCCCATATACCCAGCCAAGTTTGAGACCCCTGTTCTAGAATATCTTTGTCCCATGCTGTTGATAGACCCCACCGCGTGTAATCGGTACCCTACAATGACTTGTCATCCATAGTCATGTCTTGTAGCACTGGAGCCATTAAATGATGTTGCTTGGCGGCTCATGACGTCACTATAGATGATGTGTATTAATGCAAGTTGTTTAATTGCTACTAATAAGAAATCACTTTAAATCAATATGGAGGCTTATAGGGTCCTCTCAGCTTCCTTTTACAGCTCTTTGGTCTTAACCATGGTGGATAGGTTGGAGTGTGATTGATTGAGTGTGGACAGGTGTCTTTTATACAGGTAACGAGTTCAAACAGGTACAATAAATACAGGTGAGGAGTGCAGAGTAGGAGGGCTTCTGAAAGAAAAACTAACAGGTCTGTGAGAGCCAGATTTCTTGCTGGTTGGTAGGTGATCAAATACTTATTTCCTGCAATGAAATGCAATTTAATTATTTAAAAATCATACAATGTGATTTTTTGGGGGGATTTTATTTTTAGATTCTGTCTCTCACAGTTGAAGTGTACCTATGATAAAAATGACAGACCTCCCCACTCTTTGTAGGTGGGAAAACTTGCAAAATCGGCAGTGTATCAAATACTTATTTTCCCTACTGCGTGCGTGTATGTATATATATATATGTGTGTGTGTGTGTGTGTGTATGTACAGTACAGACCAAAAGTTTGGACACACCTTCTCATTTAAAGACTTTTTATGTATTTTCATGACTATGAAAATTGGACATTCACACTGAAGGCATCAAAACTATGAATTAACACATGTGGAATTATATACTTAACAAAAAAGTGTGAAACAACTGAAAATATGTCTTATATTCTAGGTTCTTCAAAGTAGCCACCTTTTGCTTTGATGACTGCTTTGCACACTCTTGGCATTCTCTTGATGCGCTTAAAGTGGTAGTCACCGGAAATGGTCTTCCAACAATCTTGAAGGAGTTCCCGGAGATGCTTAGCACTTGTTGGCCCTTTTGCCTTCACTCGGCGGTCCAGCTCACCCCAAACCATCTCGATTGGGTTCAGGTCTGGTGACTGTGGAGGCCAGATCATCTGGCATAGGACCCCATCACTCGCCTTCTTGGTCAAATAGCCCTTACACAGCCTGGAGGTGTGTTTGGGGTCATTGTCCTTTTGAAAAATAAATGATGGTCCAACTAAACGCAAACCGGATGGAATAGCATGCCGCTGCAAGATGCTGTGGTAACCATGCTGGTTCAGTATGCCTTCAATTTTGAATAAATCTCCAACAGTGTCACCAACAAAGCACCCCCACACCATCACACCTGCTCCTCCATGCTTCACGGTGGGAACCAGGCATGTAGAGTCCATCCGTTCACCTTTTCTGCGTCACACAAAGACACGGTGGTTGGAACCAAAGATCTCAAATTTGGACTCATCAGACCAAAGCACAGATTTCCACTGGTCTAATGTCCATTCCTTGTGTTCTTTAGCCCAAACAAGTCTCTTCTGCTTGTTGCCTGTCCTTAGCAGTGGTTTCCTAGCAGCTATTTTACCATGAAGGCCTGCTGCACAAAGTCTCCTCTTAACAGTTGTTGAAGAGATGTTTCTGCTGCTAGAACTCTGTGTGACATTGACCTGGTCTCTAATCTAAGCTGCTGTTAACCTGCGATTTCTGAGGCTGGTGACTCGGATAAACTTATCCTCAGAAGCAGAGGTGACTCTTGGTCTTCCTTTCCTGGGGCAGTCCTCATGTGAGCCAGTTTCTTTGTAGTGCTTGATGGTTTTTGCAATTGCACTTGGGGACACTTTCAAAGTTTTCACAATTTTTTGGACTGACTGACCTTCATTTCTTAAAGTAATGATGGCCACTCGTTTTTCTTTACTTAGCTGCTTTTTTCTTGCCATAATACAAATTCTAACAGTCTATTCAGTAGGACTATCAGCTGTGTATCCACCAGACTTCTGCACAACACAACTGATGGTCCCAACCCCATTTATAAGGCAAGAAATCCCACTTATTAAACCTGACTGGGCACACCTGTGAAGTGAAAACCATTTCCGGTGACTACCTCTTGAAGCTCATCAAGAGAATGCAAAGAGTGTGCAAAGCAGTCATCAAAGCAAAAGGTGGCTACTTTGAAGAACCTAGAATATAAGACATATTTTCAGTTGTTTCACACTTTTTTGTTAAGTATATAATTCCACATGTGTTAATTCATAGTTTTGATGCCTTCAGTGTGAATGTACAATTTTCTTAGTCATGAAAATACAGATAAATCTTTAAATGAGAAGGTGTGTCCACATTTTGGTCTGTACTGTATATATACACTGCTCAAAAAATAAAGGGAACACTTAAACAACAGAATATAACTCCAAGTAGATCAAACTGTCCACTTAGGAAACGACACTGATTAACAATCAATTTCACATGCTGTTGTGCAAATGGAATAGACAATAGATGGAAATTATTGGCAATTATCAAGACACCCTCAAAGGATTGATTCTGCAGGTGGGGACCACAGACCACATCTCAGTACCAATGCTTTCTGGCAGATGTTTTGGTCACTTTTGAATGTTGGTTATGCTTTCACACTCGTGGTAGCATGAGACGGACTCTACAACCCACAGAAGTTGCTCAGGTAGTGCAGCTCATCCAGGATGGCACATCAGTGCGAGCTGTGGCAAGAAGGTTTGCTTTGTCTGTCAGCGTAGTGTCCAGAGGCTGGAGGTGCTACCAGGAGACAGGCCAGTACACCAGGAGACAAGGAGGGGGCCGTAGGAGGGCAACAACCCAGCAGCAGTACCGCTACCTCAGCCTTTGTGCAAGGAGGAACAGGGGGAGCACTGACAGAGCCCTGCAAAATGACCTCCAGCAGGCCACAAATGTTCATGTGTCTGCACAAACGGTTAGAAACCGACTCCATGAGGGTGGTATGAAGGCCCGACGTCCACAGATGGGGGTTGTGATCACATTCCAACATTGTGCAGGACGCTTGGCATTTGCCACAGAACACCAGGATTGGCAAAGTCGCCACTGGCGCCCTGTGCTCTTCACAGATGAAAGCAGGTTCACACTGAGCACATGTGACAGACATGACAGAGTCTGGAGACGCCGCGGAGAGCGATCTGCTGCTTGCAACATCCTTCAGCATGACCGGTTTGGCAGTGGGTCAGTAATGGTGTGGAGTGGCATTTCTCCATGTGCTCGCCAGAGGTAGCCTGGCTGCCATTAGGTACCAAGATGAGATCCTCAGACTCCTTGTGAGACCATATGCTGGTGAGGTTTGCCCTGGGTTCCTCCTAATGCTGGACAATGCCAGACCTCATGTGGCTGGAGTGTGTCAGCAGTTCCTGCAAGATGAAGGCATTGAAGCTATGGACTGTCCCGCCCGTTCCCCAGACCTGAATCCGATTGAGCACATCTGGGACATCATGTCTCGCTCCATCCGCCAACGTCACGTTGCACCACAGACTGTCCAGGAGTTGGCGGATGCTTTAGTCCTGGTCTGGGAGGAGATCGCACAGGAGACCATCCGCAACCTCATCAGGAGCATGCCCAGGCGTTGTAGGGAGGTCATACAGGCACGTGGAGGCCACACACAATACTGAACCTCATTTTGACTTGTTTTAAGGACATTACATCAAAGTTGGATCAGCCTGTAGTGTGTTTTTCCACTTTAATTTTGGGGGTGGCTCCAAATCCAGGCCTCCATTAGTTAATAAATTTGATTTCCATCGATGATTTTTATGTGATTTTGTTGTCAGCACATTCAGCTTTGTACAGAACAAAGTATTCAATGAGAATATTTCATTCATTCAGATCTAGGATGTGTTATTTAAGTGTTCCCTTTATTTTTTTGAGCAGTGTATGTATATGTGTGTGTATATATATAATTTTTTTTTATTTTTTTCAATACATATTTCACTTTGGAGCTGACATAAGTCATGGACATGGGCTCTGTATCATGATATGTCTCCAATTTAGCAAATCTAGATCATGAAAGTAACTCTGTGACCTGCCATGTTGTCACCCTGAGTAATATGCTATAGGTATCATTACTGAGTCATATAGTGATGAAGTGATTGACAGTTGCTCCTGCTCTCTCTCTCGAGCGTCTCTCCTGCTCTCTCTCTCGAGCGTCTCTCCTGCTCTCTCTCTCGAGCGTCTCTCCTGCTCTCTCTCTCGAGCGTCTCTCCTGCTCTCTCTCTCGAGCGTCTCTCCTGCTCTCTCTCTCTAGCTTCTCTCCTGCTCTTTCTCTCGAGCGTCTATCCTGCTCTCTCTCTCTCTTGAGCGTCTCTCCTGCTCTCTCTCTCGAGCGTCTCTCCTGCTCTCTCTCGAGCGTCTCTCCTGCTCTCTCTCTCGAGCGTCTCTCCTGCTCTCTCTCTCGAGCGTCTCTCCTGCTCTCTCTCTCGAGCGTCTCTCCTGCTCTCTCTCTCGAGCGTCTCTCCTGCTCTCTCTCTCGAGCGTCTCTCCTGCTCTCTCTCTCGAGCGTCTCTCCTGCTCTCTCTCGAGCGTCTCTCCTGCTCTCTCTCTCGAGCGTCTCTCCTGCTCTCTCTCTCGAGCGTTTCTCCAGCTCTCTAACTCTCGAGCGTCTCTCCTGCTCTCTCTCTCTCGAGCGTCTCTCCTGCTCTCTCTCTCGAGCGTCTCTCCTGCTCTCTCTCTCGAGCGTTTCTCCTGCTCTCTCGCTCTCGAGCGTTTCTCCTGCTCTCTCTCGAGCGTCTCTCCTGATCTTGAGCGTCTCTCCTGCTCTCTCTCTCTCGAGCGCCTCTCCTGCTCTCTCTCTCTCGAGCGTCTCTTCTGATCTTGAGCGTCTCTCCTGCTCTCTCTCTCTCTCGAGCGTCTCTCCTGCTCTCTCGAGCGTCTTTCTAGCGTCTCTCCTGCTCTCTCTCTCTCGAGCGTCTCTCCTGCTCTCTCTCTCTCTCGAGCGTCTCTCCTGCTCTCTCTCTCTCGAGCGTCTCTCCTGCTCTCTCTCGAGCGTCTCTCCTGCTCTCTCGAGCGTCTCTCCTGCTCTCTCTCTCTCGAGCGTCTCTCCTGCTCTCTCTCTCTCGAGCGTCTTTCTAGTGTCTCTCCTGCTCTCTCCAGCCCTTGTCTGCTTGATCGCTGATACTGCCATACTTTGTGGTCTGTATACACTGTGTTCCAAATTATTATGCAAATATTATTTTCTCAGATTTTCCCAAATTACCTATATGAATTGCAGTCATTGTAATTTTCCAGTCAATAACTATTAGAGTACAACTGAAAGGTTTTTGTACAAACTGCCTATGATAACAGTATATTTAAAAAAAAACAAAAAAAAACTCAAACTGCACTCAAAATGCATGTTCCAAATTATTATGCACAGCAGAGTTTTCAACCTTTTCATTTTAATAAAGAACAAAAAAATGGTCTTTTTTGAAATTCTAAGCATTAGCAGGTTATTACACACTGAAATCAAACAGTTTTCAACTCAAAACTTTATTCTAGGTGATGTTACATTTGCACATAGGACCGCTTGTTCGAAAGGAGCTTCTGAACTCTCTCGTCCATTGAATTTGTCAGGTTTTGGATGGTTTCTGCTTCAATTGTTTTGCATGAGGACAGAATACCCTCCCAGAGCTGTTGCTTAGATGTGAGCTGCCTCCCGCCATCATAGACACTCCTTTTGATGATGCTCCAGAGGTTCTCAATGGGGTTGAGGTCAGGGGAGCATGGGGGTCACACCATAAGTTTGTCCCCTTTTATGCCCATAGCAGCCAGAGATGCAGATGTGTTATGTGCAGCATGAGACGGGGCATTATCATGCATGAAAATGATCTTGCTGCGGAATGCACGGTTCTTCTTCTTGAACCATGAAAGGAAGTGCTGTTTGAGAAACTCAACATACATTATGGAGTTCATCTTTACCCCTTCAGGGATCCTAAAAGGGCCGACAATCCCTCTCCCCATGATTCCAGCCCAAAACATTACTCCACCTCCTCCTTGTTAGCGCTGTAGCCGTGTTTGCATGGGGTGTCCATCAACCAGCCATCCTCCACTCCATCCATCTGGACCATCGAGATCATTTCATGCAGGAGACGAATGGCAAGAGTGTGCAAAGCAGTCATCAAAGCAAAAGGTGGCTACTTTGAAGAACCTAGAATATAAGACATATTTTCAGTTGTTTCACACTTTTTTATTAAGTATATAATTCCACATGTGTTAATTCATAGTTTGATGCCTTCAGTGTGAATGTACAATTTTCAAAGTCATGAAGATACAGAAAAATCTTTAAATGAGAAGGTGTGTCCAAACTTTTGGTCTGTACTGTATATATATATGTGCGTCTCATAAAATTAGAATATCATCAAAAAGTTTATTCATTTCAGTTCTTCAATACAAAAAGTGAAACTCATATATTATATAGAGTCATTACAAACAGAGTGATCTATTTCATGTGGCTGTTTCTGCTAATGTTGATGATTATGACTTACAGCCAATGAAAACACAACAGTCATTGTCTCAGTAAATTAGAATAATTAAGAAAAAAACACCTGCAAAGGCTTCCTGCGTGTTTAAAAAGGCTCCTTAATCTCTTTCAGTATGCTCCACAGTCATGGGGAAGACTGCTGACTTGACAGATGTCCAGAAGGCAGTCATTGACACACTCCACAAGGTCCCAAAGTTCCAATTTTAATTTGGGAATCAAGGTCCCAGAGTCTGGAGGAAGAGTGCAGAGGCACACAATCCAAGCTGCTTGAGGTCTAGTGTGAAGTTTCCACAATCAGTGATGGCTTGGAGAGCCATGTCATCTGCTGGTGTAGGTCCACTGTGTTTTATCAAGACCAAAGTCAGCGCAGCCGTCTACCAGGAAATTTTACAGCACTTCATGCTTCCCTCTGACGACAAGCTTTTTGGAGATGGAAATGTCATTCTCCAGCAGTACTTGGCCCCTGTCCACACGGCCAAAAGTACCAATACCTGGTTTAAAAACAACAGTATCACTGTGCTTGATTGGCAGCAAACTCGCCTGACCATAACCTCATAGAGAATCTATTATAGAGAATCTATGGGGTATTGTCAAGAGGAAGATGAGACACCAGACCCAACAATGCAGACGAGCTGAAGGCTGCTATCAAAGCCACCTGGGCTTCCATAACACCTCAGCAGTGCCACAGGCTGATCGCCTCCATGCCACGCCGCATTGATGCAGTAATTGATGCAAAAGGAGCCCCGACCAAGTATTGAGTGCATTTACTGAACATACATTTCAGTAGTCCAACATTTCGGATTTTAAAATCATTATTTAAGCTGTTATAAAATATTCTAATTTACTGAGATAATGACTTTTGTGTTTTCATTGGCTGTAAGCCATAATCATCAACATTAACAGAGATAAACACTTGAAATAGATCACTGTGTTTGTAATGACTCTATGTAATATATGAGTTTCACTTTTTGTATTGAAGAACTGAAATAAATTAACTTTTTGATGATATTCTAATTTTGTGAGAAGCACCTGTATATCTACACTGACCACAAAAAGTTAGGGATATGTGGCTTTCTGGTGAAATGTATGGAAAATGTAAAAAGTTCCCTCTACAGTAATATATTATAATACAAGTAGGGCGTTTAAGTAGAAGCATGTAACGGTGATTTCCTCATCTCAAACCATTTATTGAAACAAATGCCAACAACAGTGGTGGGTATACCCCAACAAAAAATGTCAATGTCTCAATAACTTGTCATGTGGCCTTGAGCAGCATCAATTACAGCTCGACAATGAATTCTCCTGCTGTTCACAAGTGGAGTTATTGTCTGCTGAGGCATGGCATCCCACTCTTCTTGGAGGGTGCAGGGCTGTGGAGTCTGAGTCGGTGTCTATGTTGGTGGAGTCGGTATAAAATGGACCCACTCCGACTCCTAAAATATATAATAAATTGGGTACAGCAGTACAATACAGGATGTGCTGTAAATGTTTCCATAAGAATTTGTGAAAGTTCTGAAATGTCCTATAAATGTCTGTTCTGTTCCTGATCTAAGGATCTCGGCTTTTAGTTCAGATGAATCTGTGCTGCACTTTATGTACACGCTCAGTAGTGACCAGGGCTGTGGAGTCAGAGTCGGGAGTCGGAAGTTTGGCTTACTGACACCACAGCCCTGGAAAGGGCGGTTCTCAGGTCATTGAGGTTCTGGGGTACAGAGTTCCGAGCCTCTACACAGCGACTCAGCTGATCCCATAGGTTTTCTATGGGATTCAGGTCTGGAGAAAATGCAGGCCACTCCATTTGAGGTTCCCCTGTCTCCAGCAGCCATTCCCTAATGATGTAACCTCAATGAGCTGGAGCCTTGTGATCCATGAAGATGAAATTAGGCCTGTGTTGTGAATGCAGAGGGACAATGACAGGATTAATGTTGTTATTCAAGTAGTAGGGGCTGTTTAATACCAATTCTAATTGAACCCCAAATTTTATTGGGCGATACATGGATCAAACACCTGATGTGAATTTTGCCATTAAGCTCCTTGTTAGAGAACAGCAAGTTGTGCAAAAAGTACTGAAACATTGAACAGTTGGACATGTGCATTCAAAAGTTTAGAGAAGGTCACATTAAGTTCACCTGAAAAGGTTAGAGGGCATTTTAGGTTCATCCTGAAAAGCCAAATATTCCTAACTTTTTGTGGGTAGTGTATATACACACACATACAGTACAGACCAAATGTTTGGACACACCTTCTCATTTAACGATTTTTCTGTATTTTCATTACTATGAAAATTGTACATTCACACTGAAGGCATCAAAACTATGAATTAACACATGTGGAATTATATACTTAACAAAAAAGTGTGAAACAACTGAAAATATGTCTTATACTCTAGGTTCTTCAAAGTAGCCACCTTTTGCTTTGATGACTGCTTTGCACACTCTTGGCATTCTCTTGATGAGCTTCAAGAGGTAGTCACCGGAAATGGTCTTCACTTCACAGGTGTGCCCTGTCAGCTTTAATAAGTGGGATTTCTTGCCTTATAAATAGGGTTGGGACCATCAGTTGTGTTGTGCAGAAGTCTGGTGGATACACAGCTGATAGTCCTACTGAATAGACTGTTAGAATTTGTATTATGGCAAGAAAGAAGCAGCTAAGTGTAGAAAAACGAGTGGCCATCATTATTTTAAGAAATGAAGATCAGTCAGTGCAAAAAATTGGGCAAACTTTGAAAGTGTGCCCAAGTGCAGATGCAAAAACCATCAAGCGCTACAAAGAAACTGGCTCACATGAGGACCGCCCCAGAAAAGGAAGACTAAAAGTCACCTCTGCTTCTGAGGATAAATTTATCCGAGTCACCAGCCTCAGAAATCGCAGGTTAACAGCAGCTCAGATTAGAGACCAGGTCAATGCCATACAGAGTTCTAGCAGCAGACACATCTCTACAACAACTGTTAAGAGGAGACTTTGTGCAGCAGGCCTTCATGGTAAAATAGCTGCTAGGAAACCACTGCTAAGGACAGGCAACAAGCAGAAGAGACTTGTTTGGGCTAAAGAACACAAGGAATGGACAGTAGACCAGTGGAAATCTGTGCTTTGGTCCAAATTTGAGATCTTTGGTTCCAACCACCATGTCTTTGTGCGACGCAGAAAAGGTGAACGGATGGACTCTACATGCCTGGTTCCCACCGTGAAGCATGGAGGAGGAGGTGTGATGGTGTGGGGGTGCTTTGCTGGTGACACTGTTGTGGATTTATTCAAAATTGAAGGCATACTGAACCAGCATGGCTACCACAGCATTTTGCAGCGGCATGCTATTCCATCCGGTTTGCGTTTAGTTGGACCATCATTTATTTTTCAACAGGACAATGACCCCAAACACACCTCCAGGCTGTGTAAGGGCTATTTGACCAATGAGGAGAGTGATGGGGTGCTACGCCAGATGACCTGGCCTCCACAGTCACCAGACCTGAACCCAATCGAGATGGGTTTATTTTTAGATTCTGTATCTCACAGTTGAAGTGGATATACGATAAAAATTACAGACCTCTCTCGAGATGGTTTGGGGTGAGCAGAACCGCAGAGTGAAGGCAAAAGGGCTAACAAGTGCTAAGCATCTCTGGGAACTCCTTCAAGTTTGTTGGAAGACCATTTCTGGTGACTACCTCTTGAAGCTCATCAAGAGAATGCCTAGAGTGTGCAAAGCAGTCATCAAAGCAAAAGGTGGCTACTTTGAAGAACCTAGAATATAAGACTTATTTTCAGTTGTTTCACACTTTTTTGTTAAGTATAGAAACAAATAAGAATAGCAAAAGAGGAGACAGAGAGACTAATTGCCAAGGAAAGTAAAACGAATCCCAAACTGTTCTTTAACTATATAAACAGTAAAAGGATTAAAACTGATGGAGTTGGCCCATTGAAAAATAACCTGGGTAAAATCATAGAGGGCGATGTGGGTAAAGCAAACCTACTCAATAGCTTCTTCTCCACTGTTTTCACAAAAGAAAACAATTTATCGGAGGAAATGCAGAGTGATAAAGTAAACCCTCCGCTAAATATCACCCACCTAACCCAGGAGGAAGTTCAGAAACGTCTAAATAATATCAAAATAGACAAGTCACCAGGCCCAGATGACATACACCCCCGGGTACTAAAAGAATTAAGTAATGTGATAGACAGACCGCTGTATCTTATATTCAAGCACTCTTTATGAACAGGGACTGTCCCACTAGACTGGCGCCAAACAAATGTGGTACCAATATTCAAAAAGGGGTCTAAAAGTGACCCTGGGAACTATAGACCAGTCAGCTTAACGTCTGTTGTGGGTAAATTGTTTGAAGGATTTCTTAGAGATGCTATTGTAGAATATCTTAATGATAATAACTGTCTAACTCCATATCAACATGGATTCATGAGGGATCGCTCCTGCCAAACAAACCTGATGGCCTTCTACGAGGAGGTGAGCTCACAGCTGGACCGGGGAGAGTCAGTGGATGTTGTATACCTTGACTTCTCCAAAGCGTTTGATACCGTGCCACACAAAAGGTTGGTATATAAAATGAGAATGCTTGGTCTGGGGGATAATGTGTGCAAGTGGGTAAATAGCTGGCTGAGTGATAGAAAGCAGAGGGTGGTTATCAATGGTGTAAGCTCAGGGTGTGTCAGGGTTACTAGCGGGGTGCCTCAAGGGTCTGTCTTGGGCCCTATATTATTTAATATATTTATTAATGATCTAGTGGAAGGGTTGCATAGTAAAATAGCAATATTTGCAGATGATACTAAACTTTGTAAAGTAGTTAATACAGATGAGGATAGGGCACAGCTACAGGAGAATTTAGATAAATTGGGGAGTTGGGCCAAAAAATGGCAAATGGGGTTCAATGCCGATAAATGTAAGGTCATGCACATGGGAAAGAAAAACAGCAGTCACCCATACATATTAAATGGGAAACCGTTGGGGAAATCTGACATGGAGAAGGACCTGGGCGTCTTGGTTAATAGCAAATTAAATTGGAGTGCCCAGTGTCAGGCAGCAGCTGCGAAGGCAAATAGAGTCATGGCATGCATCAGAAGAGGAATAGGGGCATATGATGAGAACATTGTTCTTCCTCTGTATAAAGCGCTGGTAAGGCCGCACTTAGAATATTGTGCACAGTTCTGGGCTCCGGTGCTCAGGAAAGACATATTGGAGCTAGAGAGGGTACAAAGGAGGGCGACTAAGGTAATAAAGGGAATGGAGGGACTAGAATACCCAGAGAGGTTGTCAAAATTAGGCCTATTTACGTTGGAAAAGAGAAGGCTTAGGGGAGACCTCATAAACATGTATAAATACATCAGGGGGCAGTACAGAGATCTCTCCCATGACCTGTTTATACCAAGGATGGTGACAAAGACGAGGGGGCACACTATGAGTCTGGAGGAAAGGAGGTTCCTGCACCAGCATAGAAGGGGATTCTTTACGGTCAGAGCCGTGAGACTCTGGAACTCTCTGGGAGAGGAAGTGGTGATGTCCAACTCACTTAATGAGTTCAAGAGAGGCCTGGACGCCTTTCTTGAGAACAATAAAATTACATCTTATGCTTAGTGATAGTTAATTAATCCAGGGATTTAATCTGACTGCCAGATTGGTGTCGGGAAGTGAATTTTTCCTCAATGATGTAAATTGTCCTATACCGCATGGTTTTTTTTTGCCTTCCCCTGGATCAACGCTGCGGAATAGCTGCAGTGCACAAGAAATAGGCTGAACTGGATGGACGCTTGTCTTTTTTCTGCCTTATAAACTATGTAACTATATGATTCCACATGTGTTAATTCATAGTTTTGATCCCTTCAGTGTGAATGTACAATTTTCATTGTCATGAAAATACAGAAAAATCTTTAAATGAGAAGGTGTGTCCAAACTTTTGGTCTGTACTGTTCATATACATGGTGGTAAAAATAGTATTTGATACACTGCCGATTTTGCAAGTTTTCCCACCTACATAGAATGGAGAGGTCTGTAATTTTTATCGTATATCCACTTCAACTGTGAGATACAGAATCTAAAAATAAAAACCAGAAAACCACATTGTTTGATTTTCAAATCATTAAATTGCATTTTATTGCATGGAATTAGTATTTGATTTCCTACCAACCAGCAAGAATTCTGGCTCTTACAGACCTGTTAGTGTTTCTTTAAGAAGCCCTTCTACTCTGCACTCATTACCTTTTATTAATTGCACCATATAAACCTGTATAAAAGACACCTGTCCACATGCTCAATCAATCACACTCCAACCTCTCCACCATGGCCAAGATCAAAGAGCTGTCTAAGGACACCAGGGACAAAATTGTAGACCTGCACAAGGCTGGCATGGGCTACAAGGCAGTAGACAAGGAGCTTGGTGAGAAGTCAACAACTGTTGGCACAATTATTAGAAAATGAAAGAAACACAAGATGACTGTCAATTCTCCTCGGTGTAAGGCTCCATGCAAGATCTCGCCTTGTGGGGTAAGCATGATTCTGAGAAAGGTCAGGAATCAGCCCATCACTACACAGGAAGACCTGGTCAATAACCTGAAGAGAGCTGGGACCACAGTCTCAAACAACAGCACATGTCCAGCCCCATTTCAAGTTTGCCAATGACCATCTGGCATGGGAGAAGGTCTTGTGGTCAGATGAGACCAAAATAGAACTTTTTGGTATCAACTCCACTCGCCGTGAGAAAGAAGGAGGATGAGTACAACCCCAAGAACACTGTCCCAACCGTGAAGCATGGTGGGGAAAATGTCATACTTTGGGGGTGCTTTTCTGCAAAGGGGACAGGATGACTGCACCATATTGAAGGGAGGATGGATGGGGTCATGTATCGCGAGATTTTGTCCAACAACTTCTATCCCTCAGTAAGAGCATTGAAGATGGGACGTGCCTGGGTCTTCCACCATGACAATTACCCGAAACACATAGCCAAGGAAACTAAGGAGTGTCTCTGCTAGAAGCATTTCAAGGTCCTGGAGTAGCCTAACCAGTCTCCAGACCTGAACCCAGTAGAAAATCTTTAGAGGGAGCTGAAACTCCAATGTTGCCCAGCGACAGCCCCGAAACCTGAAAGATCTGGAGAAGATCTGTATGGAGGAGTGGGCCAAAGTCCCTGCTGCGGTGTGTGCAAACTTGGTCAAGAACTACAGGAAACTTCTGACCTCTGTAATTGCAAACAAAGGTTTCTGTACCAAATATTACGTTCTGTTTTTCTATTGTATCACATACTTATTTCAATCAATAAAATGCTGATTAATTATGTAAAAATCATACAATGTGATTTTCTGGATTCTTCTTCTGTCTCTCACAGTTGAAGTATACCTACGATAAAAAAAAAAATACAGACCTCTCCATTCTTTGTAGGTGGGAAAACTTGCAAAATCGGCAGTGTATCAAATACTTATTTTCCCCACTGGATATACACAGCGGGTGAAATACTCACACTTCACCAATTTTCTAAGTAACTATGTTACTAAAGGTGCTATAGGCATGAAATTCTCCCCAGATATCAGTAACAGACCATCCAATCCACATAGGCAAAGAAATCAAACAATAGATGTTCCATAAATTAAGTTATGTGTAATAATGAGAAATTACACGGGGAAAAAGTATTGACTATGCTTACTGAAATGTATTTAATACTTCGTACACAAGCCTTTGTTGGTGATGACAGCTTCAAGATTCATCCTGTATGGAGAAACTAGTTGCATGCATTGCTCAGGTGTGATTTTGTCCCATTCTTCCACACAAACACGCTACAAATCCTGAAGATCCCTTGGGCTCCTTCTATGAACTCTGAGCTTCAGTTCCTTCTATAAATATTCTGTTGGATTCAGGTCAGGTGATTGGGTGGGCCATTTTAGCAGCTTTAATTATCTCTCTCTGAAAACAATTGAGCATTTCCTTGGCTGTGTGTTTGGGATCATTGTCTTGCTGAAATGTCCACCCTTGTTTCATCATCATCCTGGTAGATTGCAGCCGATTTTTAAAAAGAATGTCTCGTACATTTTTCCATTCCTCCTTCCTTCATTAATATGAAGATTGCCGTATGCTGAAAAACAGCCCAACACCATGATGTTCCCACCTCCAAACTTCACTGTTAGTATGGTGTTTTGGGGGTGATATGCAGTGTCTTTTGGCCTCCAAACATGGTGTGTATTATGACATCCAAAGAGTTCAATTTTGGTCTCATCTGACCAGACTATATTCTCCCAGTATTTCACAGGCTTGTCTAAATATTGTTGAGCAAACGTTAAACACGCGTCAACATGCTTTTTGTTCAGCAATGGAGTCTTGCGTGCTAAGCGTGCATACAGACCATGGAGGTTGAGTGCATCACTTATAGTTTTCTTTGAAACAATTGCTGATTCCTGGTCTTTCTGTAACTCTCCACAGGTGGTTCTTGGTCATGGACAACTCTTTTGATAAGTAATTTCACTCATCTGTTTGAAATCTTGCGGGGAGCACCTGGTCGTGGCCGGTTTATTATGAAATTATGTTCTTTATGACGCGCCCCCTGGGCCAGTGTTGTTGGGGATACCCGGAGCCGGATCAGATGGGGGTTGTAGTCTCCGAGTGGCTGTGACCCGGTCCGTGCCCAGGGTGTCAAGCTCAGTGTGTGGCAGTCCTTATGATGTTTCTAGATGTTCTTTTGTGTCGACTACGCCACCCGTTGATTTGCGGTCAAAAGGCCGCCGCTGCAGCAGGGTCCACTGAGGCTGGTGATGTGTGTGCAGCTTAGGTAGTATAACCCCCAACGGGAGGGGTATAGCCTCAGGGGGTCAGTTGCAGAGGATGGGGGTTGTGGTGGTGCAGCGAGGATGGAAATGAGACTCAGAGTCGGGCTGTGCAGTTCAGGGTTTTTTACTTACTGCAGTTGTTCTGGTCACTCCGGCCTTGAGTGACCACCCGAGCCGTGCTGCGTCCACCAGGTCCTGGACTCGGTCAACTCCCAGGCAACTCCGGAGTGTGGTCCTGAGCTCCCTTTCTGTCCTGTCCTCTTCTCTGGCCTTCCCCACCAGGGATCCACCTATGTCCGGCTCCCTCGGGCCTCTTGGTGGTAAACCCTTGTCTCTGGGTTCCCTGACCCTATTCCTGGTCTGCCTTCCGGGTGGATTTAGTGGGTGATCGTGGCAGATCGATCCTGCCCACGACCTCCGGTTCCTGGCTAAGGTGTGCTGTAGCCTCTGCCAGCTTGGGATCCGGTACCCTGTTGCCAACTCTTCACCCTCTGGTCTAATTTGGGCTCTTGGAGTTCCTTCTTTCTCCCCCTCTGGGTCTTTCTTTCTCCTCTCTCTCTCTCTTGGCCTTGGAGCTGCTCTTCTCCTCTGCTCTGCTTCTCTGACTCAACTCTGACAGACTGACCCTGATCTAAGATGGTTCCCACCTTATATACTCCCTCTATGTGTGAGCTCAGGTGACCAGCACCCAATGAGCTCCTAACTTTACCCAGGCTGCTCCCCCTATCTGCCCCTACACTACTGGGATGTTCCACCCCCCTCCCACTCCAGCCAGGAACAGACACTGTCGTACCTGCACATTTCTCTAGTGGGAGTACCATCGGTCTGTTCCTCGGAAATGGGATGTGTGTAGTGCATGCAGCCTACTAGCTCAGTTCCACACTCCATCCTTAACCGGGAGTGGAATATCACACCTCTGGGTTGAGGTGCAATACCCCTGTAGCAGCCAAATCCTCAGGGTGCTACATTCCCCCCTGGTAAATCACAGCACGTCCTCGGGCTGTAAGATATAAACATCCAAAACATACAAAATTTTTCATAAACATAAACATAGAAAACATCATATATATATATCAGCAATAAACTTTTCATATAAATAACTTTTCATAAATAACATTCTTGTTTCTGGTTCCTCCGGTCACTGTGCAACTTGTGACCGGGTAAAGTGCGACAGTCTCTCTTGGAATAAAACAGTTCCCTATAAAACCGGTAGGGGGCGCTTTAGGAAGCGCAACTATATACAAGGGGATATGGCCGCTCTCAGTCCTCGGCCAGGTATTAGGAAAGGAATGACCGCTCTCAGTCCTCGGTCAGTGGGAATAGGGACACACGGGTTTCAGTTCAATCTGCTGGTCCCAACGGGGACTATATTTTAACTAGAACAGTTCTTATACCCTGACGGGTAACTATGTACAGTCTCTCTCTACCGTACTTCAACGACGGCGTCCTCCTGCTCTTTCTTGTTGGTTGGTTTCAGTTTCAGACCCGTCCGGGTCCTCTTGCTCCTCCTCACACCGCAGCTCCTCCTCCGTCAGGCGATGCACATGGAGGGCGTAGGGTCCTTTGGCACACTTGTGCCGGGTGAAGGTGACCTCGTCCCCTACGTACAGGTCACGACCTCTGTGTCCCTCCGGCAGATGGCTTTCTACGTCTCTGCGGGTTACAAAGACGTCGCCGGGGGTCTGATGGTCTCTGATAAAGCCCCATCCGTGCTGCATGTTGAATTTTATCACAGTCCCGGTGGAAGGGGGACCATGAGCTGCACGGGGGTTCCTCCTGGTCCGGCTCTTCTGCTCCGCGCTCCTTATCTGTGCTTGCTGTTCCAGGACCCGCCTCTCTCTCTGCTCCTTCTCGAAGACCTCGAGCTGCTGGCGGCAGCACTCTGCACGCTCCGCTGCGGCCGCCCGAGTCTCCTGAGTGAACCCCATGAGGTCTTCTCCGGTGGGGTCCCACTCAAACTGTGCCTCTTCCAGCGGGGGTGAGGTCCTCTTTACAGGCTTCGGAGCCGGAATCAGGGGCTCGCACATGGGCCTTGCTCTCTGGAGTTCCAGCTGAATGTACTCCTGGGGCCATACAAAGGGCTGCCCATCCGGGCACGTATGCTGGGCAAACAGGTCTTCACCCAGGTGCGGCACTCTAGATGTTGAGGGCGCGTTGATGGTAGCTGCGCCCGGGTCGACCAGGCCTTGCGACCAGGCTTGGGGCACCCTAAAGGCAAAGGGCACCGTAAGAACGGCGGCGCCCTGGGTTACTCGGCCTTGCGACCAGGCCGGTGGCTCCGCGGAGGTAGGGGGCGCTGTTGGTATTGCGGCGCCCGGAGGTACTAGGCCTTGCGACCAGGCCGGTGGTTTTTCCTGCTTGGCCACGCTCGAGGTCGAGGCGTGTGACGTCACAGGGGTCGCGGCCGCGGTTTCCGGTTGAGGCCTAGTCGGCGGCGGTGACGATGCAGCGACGGGCACGGCAGGGGGAATTTCGGGCTCTGCGACGGGGAGCTGGGGCAGGCACGCGGTTTCCCGGCTCGGGGTAGAGACGTCCCCTTTACCTGCCTCCGTCCGTTCAGCTCCCTTCTCGGCGCCGTCTCCTGCCTTCATTCCTCCTGCGCCATCCTCAGAGGCGGTCTGTCTCCTCGTCTCAGGTGGCGTGCTCCGCTGACGGGTGCCGGTCTGCTGGGCCATCTCTCGGCTCCACTCCGCCAACGTCTCTCGCTGCACCCGGGCCATCCTCCGTGCGAGGCCCTCCAACGCGGTCTGTGCACACTCCCGGTCTCGGGGGAGCTGTGTTAGGATCTCCAGCAGGCCTTCTGGAGTGGCGACCTGCAACAGGCTCCTGACCACTGGGTCGGTGCTGCCTGACTCTCCCTCCATCTCCGGGTAGGCTTTCTCTGGACTCTCTTCCAGACGTCTTGTCTCCGGGTGCGCTCTCTCCAGACTGCTCCAGGCGACACCCATCTTTGTTCTCTTCTTCTGTCTCCGCCCACATCGAGGGTGGTCCCGGGGCAACTTTGTGATTGTCAGTTCCAGGGGCAGTTCTCTTACGCTGATGGACACTTCCAGCATCACAGTCTCTGTTGGTGGGCGCGGTTTCCGCTTTTGGCGCCATTCTTCGACCTGGCCCACGATGGGAGGTGGCCTCTTGCCACCCTCTGGCACGCCCATAATGGCGTTCACTCTTCCAAGGCGGGAAATCTTTGGAAATGGCGGGAATCGTCTCCCAGTGGCGGGAAACTCCATGGATGGCGGGAAAAAGCTGCAAATGGCGGACAACCGGCGGGAAACGACCTGTGATGGGGCCCGATGGCGGGGACCCTCCGGAACCGGCGGGAGACTTCTTTTTAAGGTAACGGTGAACTTTTCTTCAGGCACGCAGTACCCGGTGGTTGCGGGCACGTGATCCTGCCGACTACGCCAAAGTTGAAGCGCCCCCTGGGCCAGTGTTGTTGGGGATACCCGGAGCCGGATCAGATGGGGGTTGTAGTCTCCGAGTGGCTGTGACCCGGTCCGTGCCCAGGGTGTCAAGCTCAGTGTGTGGCAGTCCTTATGATGTTTCTAGATGTTCTTTTGTGTCGACTACGCCACCCGTTGATTTGCGGTCAAAAGGCCGCCGCTGCAGCAGGGTCCACTGAGGCTGGTGATGTGTGTGCAGCTTAGGTAGTATAACCCCCAACGGGAGGGGTATAGCCTCAGGGGGTCAGTTGCAGAGGATGGGGGTTGTGGTGGTGCAGCGAGGATGGAAATGAGACTCAGAGTCGGGCTGTGCAGTTCAGGGTTTTTTACTTACTGCAGTTGTTCTGGTCACTCCGGCCTTGAGTGACCACCCGAGCCGTGCTGCGTCCACCAGGTCCTGGACTCGGTCAACTCCCAGGCAACTCCGGAGTGTGGTCCTGAGCTCCCTTTCTGTCCTGTCCTCTTCTCTGGCCTTCCCCACCAGGGATCCACCTATGTCCGGCTCCCTCGGGCCTCTTGGTGGTAAACCCTTGTCTCTGGGTTCCCTGACCCTATTCCTGGTCTGCCTTCCGGGTGGATTTAGTGGGTGATCGTGGCAGATCGATCCTGCCCACGACCTCCGGTTCCTGGCTAAGGTGTGCTGTAGCCTCTGCCAGCTTGGGATCCGGTACCCTGTTGCCAACTCTTCACCCTCTGGTCTAATTTGGGCTCTTGGAGTTCCTTCTTTCTCCCCCTCTGGGTCTTTCTTTCTCCTCTCTCTCTCTCTTGGCCTTGGAGCTGCTCTTCTCCTCTGCTCTGCTTCTCTGACTCAACTCTGACAGACTGACCCTGATCTAAGATGGTTCCCACCTTATATACTCCCTCTATGTGTGAGCTCAGGTGACCAGCACCCAATGAGCTCCTAACTTTACCCAGGCTGCTCCCCCTATCTGCCCCTACACTACTGGGATGTTCCACCCCCCTCCCACTCCAGCCAGGAACAGACACTGTCGTACCTGCACATTTCTCTAGTGGGAGTACCATCGGTCTGTTCCTCGGAAATGGGATGTGTGTAGTGCATGCAGCCTACTAGCTCAGTTCCACACTCCATCCTTACCCGGGAGTGGAATATCACACCTCTGGGTTGAGGTGCAATACCCCTGTAGCAGCCGAATCCTCAGGGTGCTACATTTACATTTCTGGATTATGGCCCCAGCAGTGCTCACTGGAGCCTTCAGTAATTTAGAAATTCTTCTGTAACCAATACCGTCAGTATGTTTTGCAACAATTAGGTTGCGGAGGTTTTGAGACCGCTCACTGGTTTTACCCATCATGAGATGTTTCTTGTGTGGCATCTTGCTAACGAGACACCTTTTTATAGGCCATCAGTTGAACCACCTAATATTATTTTTCACTAAGTGACAGGATGGGTTTCTAATTACTGATAGATTTCAGCTGGTGTCATGACTTTCCATGGCTTTTTGCCTCTCTCTCTCTTCATGTGTTCAGTACCTTTTTCCTGTGTCATTTCTCATTATTACACATAATTCATGGACATCTATGATTTGATTTCTTTGCCTGTGTGGACTGGATGGGTTGTTACCGACATCTGGTGAGAATTTCATGTCAATAGCACCTTTAGTAATATATTTACTTAGACAATTGGTGACATGTTCAATACTTATTTCATCCTCTGTATGTGTATATTAATATAGAATTTTTTTTAATTTTTTTAATCCAGAAAATAATCTTCAAATTGAGCCAATTCTGGAGTCAAAGCGACAAGCATTATTAGATAAGGTAAGCCACTGTGGATGGGGCTGACATGGCAGGCGCAGTCTTTACGGTAGGTTTGGTTCATTTGTGGATTGTGCTGAGGAATTCTGACGATCTCACCCTTGCTATATTGAAGTTGGTGAAATTCACATTGATAATCTGCTGTATTTTCACCCCACAATGACATGCCGGGATTTGGAACATCTTTGGCGTTCTCATTTTTCTATATGGGCAATCTTTACAGTTTGCGGATGAGATTTGTAAAGTCTCATCCACTTACCTTATAAACCTGCTCTGATCTGGCCGTAAAAGCTGCAGCAAATGCGGCCCGCGTGAATTCATCCTCATTTCCTTGTGTTTTTCTTCTCTTCCAGTATGAGCTTCTGACTCAAATGAAAACCAGCAAAGACAGCATGAGCTGAGCGAGGTAATGTGGCGGATACGGGGCTAGAGAAGATGGCGCCTGCGGGACAGTGATATCACCTCTTGTGAATGGTGGATTCTATTCTATATTGATTGTTACCTTTCATTATTATCCTGTCTGTGATGATCATGAGACTGATGCAAAGCCTTGTGAACAGAATAAGACGTTTGAGTCTAGTATTAGGATTAATGGCCAGTTTGCATTTTTTTTTTATCTAGATTGTGTTATGGAAAATCGAAAAAAAACTCAGTAGTTAAAAATAACATGTAAAGAGAAGCTGTCAGCTTTCTCATGCCTCCCGAAGCGCCACCATGTATTTATTCATCTTTTTGTACCCTGTGTAAAGAGCCCATTAATAGTGGCTTACTGATTTCTAACATTTTTATAACTGCGGCCGTGATAATAAGTAGGTGAATATTTGTGGGGGCATTGCAACGCGCCCCACCACTAGTCACCCTCTAATTAGCAAATTGCCACCACAATTATAAAATAGATTTTCGCCAAATGCAGAAATCAGAAAGCCACTAAAAGGGGTTTGTTAGGACGGGTATAAAGTGAGAAATAAATACATGGTGACGGTTTGTGATCTCGGGGGAGCTGACAGGTTACCTTTAACATAAAGTCCTGGTCATTTTCTGATGACACATTCCCTTTAATTGCAGAACTGTGCTGTCAGTAGATCTCTTTGATAAGTTAAAGGGTAATAAAAGCCCTTTATGTGTCCTGTGGAAACTGGACTTCTAATCTGCAGAAAGCCGCTGAAGCCACAAATTACATTATTGTTCAGTAGAACAAAGGGAACGTTCTGAAAGGTTTACAGTGCGGGGGGATATGGACGGCGTGCACTGTAAGGGGGCCATGCAAGAATTGGCTGAATATTGAAATATTACTATATGTATGATGTCGCTACTAGTGATGAGCGAGCGTGCTCGTTTAACCCTTTAAACGAGCACGCTCGGGTACTCGCCAAGTAGTTTCGGCGTGCTGTGCATATCGGTTGCAGCCGCAGCAGCTGCATGTGTCGCGGCTGTTACACAGCTGTGACACATGCAGAGACTGGCTAACAAACAGGCAATCCCTGCATGTGTCACAGCTGTGTAACAGCCGCGATACATGCAGCCGCCCCGGCTGCAACGGAAATGCTGAACACGACAAAACTACTCAGCGAGTACCAGAGTGTGCTCGTTTAAAGGGTTAAACGAGCACGCTCGCTCATCACTAGTCGCTACATGTTCCCAGATTGCCACTATAGTCCTATACAATGTTTTCAGCATCATCTCACCCAGTTTTCCATATAATACGCATTTTTATATCAGCTGATCTTTTCTACTAGACAGACGATAGGTCCAATTGTCCAGACTTGTATTTAATCCTGATGATTAGTGCTGTGAGGTTATAGCATGTGAATGGTACATGACCAGATGCTTTCACAGCAGCCAACCAGAGGTTGGCTTTCATTTTTTAGGAACAGTTTGAGGAATGAAAGCTGCATTATGATTGGCTGCAATGGACGATCTGTAAATGAGCCCCATTTGCTGGGGAAACCTACTGCCGCTAGTAAAATAGGTGACTCCCTGTGCCATATGGGATGAGGTGTAACGTCCTGCTCCTCCCCCCCTCGCAGAGCTGCAGTCTCAGCGCACTACAGGCCAGGTTAAAGGTCGCTGCCCACCAAGCTGAAGAGGACTCTGACAATTTTGCCGAAAATTTCCTTGAGGGAAAAACAGAAATAGATGATTTTTTAACTCTGTTCAAGGAAAAGAGAAGAGTAAGTGCTGTGGTATTGGTTTAATAGTGGTGCAGCTTATACTGGGGAATTGCATGAATAGCAGTTCCCTAAGATATGTCTGTATACAGGGAATTGCTGCCATTAATGCTTCAGTATCTGGGCTGGTCAGCCTTGGATCCATAGAGCGAATGTTATCTGCGGTCTGGATCTGGTGGAGCAGCGGACACGGCTGGTACCGATGAGCGGGAAGCCATGGACTCCACATTGTATGTCCTCCTAGAGAGGAAAGAAGAGGTTAATCCAGCTCCCCTGCTGATTGTGCATACTCCCCCCAGCAGGGCAAAATGGCTACAAGAGGGGTGCACCCAGCACCAGGGCCGAAGAAAATCATTGTAAAAACCATTTATTGAAAAAAATGTTACAAAGAATTCATCTAATAAAAAAAGCATTTCTCCGAGGCATGCACGACTGCCGCGCTTCACACCATGTGTTCTCCTAGTATGTTCTAGCTCTCCAGCGCTAGGTGGGGGGAAATAATGAAGGTATAGGGTATCCGGTGCCTCTCCACATCAGCACAATGGTGATGTCAGAAGCCTCGGGGTTAATGCGGCTGAGAAAGTTCCTCCACCCAAGAGAGGAGGCGATGGATCACGTAGTAGAAAACATAGAGGCTTCATGGCTCCTCACATTAAAGATCAGAGAACCAGATGGCATGCATGCTGGAACTGATTTAATGGATATTAACTAAATAAAGAATTGATTGGAGAAACAAATGTCTATATATTCAGTTCAGAGAACTAATGATCTGTCTACATCATATCCTATACCTTCATTATGTAACCACGACCTAGCGCTGGAGAACTACGCCATACTAGGATTAAGAGCGCAGAGTCTGAAGTGCGGCAGTTTTAATAACTTTTCAATAAATGGTTGTTTTTACAATGATTTTCTTCCGATCTGGTGCTGGATACAGCCCTCTTGTATTGTATGTCCTCCTGTGTTATCTCAGTATGACTGGCAGTCACTGATGCACCTATAGTGCACCTATACAACGACTGCACGAAGAAGCCTAGGAAAGACAAAGATAGTGACTGACACTGGCTCCATGGCTTCTAGATCATATTGTGCATCTGTGCAGAGCCGAGTCCTGTCATGTTTCACTTATGTCTCTAGAAGCCATTCACATCACTGACGATTTGTCTCCTATCTCTCAGTGCTGCCACAGTAGAGAAGCTGCAACAGTCCATATCCCTGCACAGCCAGTACCATGCACCGCTATAGGTACAATAATATACCGCCATGTTGTCTGCATGTTCATATACACCATCCATACCACGCACCGCTATAGGTACGATAATATACCGCCATGTTGTCTGCATGTTCATATACACCATCCATACTATGCACCGCTATAGGTACAATAATATACCGCCATGTTGTCTGCATGTTCATATATACCATCCATACTATGCACCGCTATAGGTACAATAATATACCGCCATGTTGTCTGCATGTTCATATACACCATCCATACTATGCACCGCTATAGGTACGATAATATACCGCCATGTTGTCTGCATGTTCATATACACCATCCATACTATGCACCACTATAGGTACGATAATATACCCCCATGTTGTCTGCATTGTTCATATACACCATCCATACTATGCACCGCTATAGGTACGATAATATACCGCCATGTTGTCTGCATGTTCATATACACCATCCATACTATGCACCGCTATAGGTACGATAATATACCGCCATGTTGTCTGCATGTTCATATACACCATCCATACTATGCACCGCTATAGGTACGATAATATACCCCCATGTTGTCTGCATGTTCATATACACCATCCATACCATGCACCGCTATAGGTACGATAATATACTGCCATGTTGTCTGCATGTTCATATACACCATCCATACTATGCACCACTATAGGTACGATAATATACCGCCATCTTGTCTGCATGTTCATATACACCATCCATACCATACCATGCACCGCAATAGGTATAATAATATACCGCCATGTTGTCTGCATGTTCATATACACCATCCATACTGTGCACCGCTATAGGTACGATAATATACCGCCATGTTGTCTGCATGTTCATATACACCATCCATACTATGCACCGCTATAGGTACAATAATATACCGCCATGTTGTCTGCATGTTCATATATACCATCCATACTATGCACCGCTATAGGTACAATAATATACCGCCATGTTGTCTGCATGTTCATATACACCATCCATACTATGCACCGCTATAGGTACGATAATATACCGCCATGTTGTCTGCATGTTCATATACACCATCCATACTATGCACCACTATAGGTACGATAATATACCCCCATGTTGTCTGCATTGTTCATATACACCATCCATACTATGCACCGCTATAGGTACGATAATATACCGCCATGTTGTCTGCATGTTCATATACACCATCCATACTATGCACCGCTATAGGTACGATAATATACCGCCATGTTGTCTGCATGTTCATATACACCATCCATACTATGCACCGCTATAGGTACGATAATATACCCCCATGTTGTCTGCATGTTCATATACACCATCCATACCATGCACCGCTATAGGTACGATAATATACTGCCATGTTGTCTGCATGTTCATATACACCATCCATACTATGCACCACTATAGGTACGATAATATACCGCCATCTTGTCTGCATGTTCATATACACCATCCATACCATACCATGCACCGCAATAGGTATAATAATATACCGCCATGTTGTCTGCATGTTCATATACACCATCCATACTGTGCACCGCTATAGGTACGATAATATACCGCCATGTTGTCTGCATGTTCATATACACCATCCATACTATGCACCACTATAGGTACGATAATATACCGCCATCTTGTCTGCATGTTCATATACACCATCCATACCATACCATGCACCGCTATAGGTATAATAATATACCGCCATGTTGTCTGCATGTTCATATACACCATCCATACTGTGCACCGCTATAGGTACGATAATATACCGCCATGTTGTCTGCATGTTCATATACACCATCCATACCATGCACCGCTATAGGTACGATAATATACCGCCATGTTGTCTGCATGTTCATATACACCATCCATACCACGCACCGCTATAGGTATGATAATATACCGCCATGTTGTCTGCATGTTCATATACACCATCCATACTGTGCACCGCTATAGGTACGATAATATACCGCCATGTTGTCTGCAAGTTCATATACACCATCCATACTATGCATCACTATAGGTACGATAATATACCGCCATGTTGTCTGTATGTTCATATACACCATCCATACTATGCACCGCTATAGGTACGATAATATACCGCCATGTTGCATGCATGTTCATATACACCATCCATACTATGCACCGCTATAGGTACGATAATATACCGCCATGTTGTCTGCATGTTCATATACACCATCCATATCATGCACCGCTATAGGTACGATAATATACCGCCATGTTGTCTGCATGTTCATATACACCATCCATACCATGCACCGCTATAGGTACGATAATATACCGCCATGTTGCATGCATGTTCATATACACCATCCACACCATGCACCGCTATAGGTACGATAATATACCGCCATGTTGTCTGCATGTTCATATACACCATCCATACCATGCACCGCTATAGGTACGATAATATACCGCCATGTTGTCTGCATGTTCATATACACCATCCATACTATGCACCGCTATAGGTACGATAATATACCGCCATGTTGTCTGCATGTTTATATACACCATCCATACTATGCACCGCTATAGGTACGATAATATACCGCCATGTTGTCTGCATGTTCATATACACCATCCATACTATGCACCACTATAGGTACGATAATATACCGCCATGTTGTCTGCATGTTTATATACACCATCCATACTATGCACCGCTATAGGTACGATAATATACCGCCATGTTGTCTGCATGTTCATATACACCATCCATACTGTGCACCGCTATAGGTACGATAATATACCGCCATGTTGTCTGCAAGTTCATATACACCATCCATACTATGCATCACTATAGGTACGATAATATACCGCCATGTTGTCTGTATGTTCATATACACCATCCATACTATGCACCGCTATAGGTACGATAATATACCGCCATGTTGCATGCATGTTCATATACACCATCCATACTATGCACCGCTATAGGTACGATAATATACCGCCATGTTGTCTGCATGTTCATATACACCATCCATATCATGCACCGCTATAGGTACGATAATATACCGCCATGTTGTCTGCATGTTCATATACACCATCCATACCATGCACCGCTATAGGTACGATAATATACCGCCATGTTGCATGCATGTTCATATACACCATCCACACCATGCACCGCTATAGGTACGATAATATACCGCCATGTTGTCTGCATGTTCATATACACCATCCATACCATGCACCGCTATAGGTACGATAATATACCGCCATGTTGTCTGCATGTTCATATACACCATCCATACTATGCACCGCTATAGGTACGATAATATACTGCCATGTTGTCTGCATGTTCATATACACCATCCATACTATGCACCGCTATAGGTACGATAATATACCGCCATGTTGTCTGCATGTTTATATACACCATCCATACTATGCACCGCTATAGGTACGATAATATACCGCCATGTTGTCTGCATGTTCATATACACCATCCATACTATGCACCACTATAGGTACGATAATATACCGCCATGTTGTCTGCATGTTTATATACACCATCCATACTATGCATCGCTATAGGTATGATAATATACCGCCATCTTGTCTGCATGTTTATATACACCATCCATACCATACCATGCACCGCTATAGGTACGATAATATACCGCCATCTTGTCTGCATGTTTATATACACCATCCATACCATGCACCGCTATAGGTATGATAATATACCGCCATCTTGTCTGCATGTTTATATACACCATCCATACCATGCTCCGCTATAATTACATTAATGTATTTGGTGAAATATAAAGTAGGTTGTATTGAGCTGTGATGCGACTCCCATTTTAAGTCCCTTTTTATAACTAAAGGTATCAATCCCTCTATAATAATAAACTTTGGGCCCAATCCATGTTTTCATTTGCACATTTTTGTGTGGTTTTCTGTGTTTTTGGCTGTTTCTCATTTCGGCCTTATACGGTTTTAATTTGCCCCTTTTGTAAAGTCTATTTTATGTCTTCTCCTGGGTTTATTTAAAATGTTACAAAGTCTTTACAGAAATGTAAAAAAAAGGAGCATGGAGCGCACCTCCAAAAACTCATCCATTTGATGTAATGATCAGACTGTATGAAGCCCACTGCCACGTCACGGCAAACCTCATAGTGGGTCCTAACATTTCCTGCCTGAACGGGAGCGGAGCCGTGCGCCACCCACCGCCGCAGCGACAATGCACCAGCAGGGCGGGCGGCCCGGTGCCTCACAGCACCCATGCTGCCAGACCGAGTCCCCATGACTCCAGGCCGCGCCGCCCCACAAGCACAAAACCACAGCAACAATGGCCGACACACTGCACCAACACCACATGAAAGGAGCAAAAACCACTCACCTTCCTCAAGCTCTCAAGTGACAGCAAAAATAGCCTAGACCCTTCTGCAGAAATGTACTAGGCCCCCACCCCAAATTATTCTATAGGCGGCTGTCATTTTTACTCCGTTTTTTTGCGACATTGCAGTCGAACATATGAGACTTGTGCTAAATCCACCCAAATTCATGAAACCACACGCACAATTTATAAGAATCAGGCGCAAAAATATGTAGGAATACTAAAAGACATCAAAAGAAAAGTGACTTAAAAACACATCACAAATCGGCCCCTTTTTCCCCCTTTTTTGGCTCTGATCCCCATACAACCAGCGATGTTCAGGTACATGGACATGGTGCTTTCTACAAAGTGATGTGAATGCTCAGTAACTTCACAGAGGTAACATGGAATACTTGTATACTCGCACATCGAGTGTATTCTACAGAAGAAAACCACATGCAGGACACCAGAAAGAAAAGGGCAGAAAACTTTTTTTTTAAGGTTTATTTTTTATTAACATAACCCAGATTTTCCAGCTTTAGGCTGTAGTAAAGCATTGGATCAGACATTCTGGATGGATCTACACCCCTTACCAATCACTCCATAGAACTTGATGGACATGTCTTTTTCTCAATCATACTAAGGCTGTGAGTACAAGGAGTCTTTTTGACGCTTTCAAAGCAGAAACTGAACCTCCAAGTTTTTGAGAAGTTTTACATTTTTGAGGTGAGTTTCCACTCCGTTTCTGCTCCAAAGACTCCTCAAAAACTCAGTGTGCACAAACCCCAACCATGTACTGTAATTTCTGAAAGGTTTTAAAGACTTACTAATATGACAAACTGCCGGATACATGCAATAAACCTGCTAAGGGGCCAATCACAATGGGCCAGTAAAACTGCTAGCCGCACAGGCCCTGCGCAGACATTCGGCAGAGACAAGTGGTCTCATGCCATACCTCCATCTCACTTAAAGAAGCCCCCCCATGAGGATTCTTTATACTAAAGCTGCTTATATGTGTATGTAGTGTGGTGTGTGTTACTATACTGATCTACTGCCACATTCTTCAGGAAAAGGAGGTAGATGACTATATTAATACACTCACACTACACTACACTACATTACACTTCACTACACTACACTACACTACACTACACCACACTACACTACACTCACACTACACCACACTACACTACACTACATTACACTACATTACACTACACTACACTACACCACACTACACTACACTCACACTACACTACACTACACTACACTACACTACACTACACTACACTACACTACACTACATTACACTACACTACATTACATTACACTACACTACATTACACTACACTACACTACACTACACTACACTACACTACATTACACTACACTACACTACATTACACTACACTACACACACACACACTACACTACACTACACTACATTACACTACATTACACTACACTACACTACACCACACTACACTACACTCACACTACACCACACTACACTACACTCACACTACACCACACTACACTACACTACATTACACTACACTACACTACATTACACTACACTACACACACACACACTACACTACACTACACTACACTACACTACACTACATTACACTACATTACACTACACTACACTACACTACACCACACTACACTACACTCACACTACACCACACTACACTACACTACACTACATTACACTACATTACACTACACTACACTACACTACATTACACTACACTACACTACACTACATTACACTACACTACATTACACTACACTACACTACACTACACACACACACACTACACTACACTACATTACACACACACACACACACACACATACACACACACACACACACACACACATACACACACACACATACTCACACATATACACACACACACCTGCCCACACAGACACCTTCCCCCACAAACACCTGCCCACAAACACACACACACCTGCCCACACACACATCTGCCCACACACACACACACACTCATCATCCCCCGGCTCAATTCCTCCTGCCTGCTCTCTCTCTTTTCCGGTGCAGCACTGCAGGCCGGGGCGCACTGCGTGACGTCACAGCTAGGAGACACAGCCGCGCACAGGGCCATGTCTCCTAGCAGTGACGTGGCCGGGCCAGCACAGGGAAGTTAACTGCTGCAGTGCTGGCCCGGCCGATGAAGAAGTAGCGGCGGCCGCTGCTGGGGGAGCGGTCCAGGCACCCCCCTCCCGCCACTGCTACCGCTATGTGCCGCGGCGGCCCGCACATATAATGAGGGCAATCCGGCATTAGACACCCCGCCTGGAGCCGCGGGCCCCCTGCAGGCTCGGGGCCCTGGGCGGTCGCCCGGATTGCCCTCATTATAATCCGCCTATGGATATAGGGCATGGAAAACGGCATCACAGCTGCAGCGGCTACGCTGGTGGTAGAGGGTCCCTCCGCGTCCGACATCTTCCTCCCCCCTAGTTAACCGTGGCCTACCTTCTGGCGATCCTCTTCTGTAGGCCGCGGCTCCGCTCGCGTTGCTCTGGGTGAGGACCTTGCGTTGCTCGGTGATGACGTCGGCATCCGCTGGATCTCCTTCCAGGACCTTGCGCAGCGTCTCAGCGTAGGGCGGGGCTTCAGGTCTCGCGCTTTTTTGGATGTCCACGCCCCTCTTCTTCCCGCGCGGCGTCCCGAAGATGGCGCCCGATGGCGGGAAACAGCTCCGATTGGCGGAAAATGGCCCCGAATGGCGGGAAACTTCACTCAGATATGTATAGAGTCTTTTCCAGGCACGCAATACCCGTTTGTGGCGGGTTGGTCATAATTCTGCCTACTACGCCAAAGCTGACTCGGCCCCTGGGCCGTGGGTACACGGAACCAGGCCTTCTAGTGTACGGTGCTGATGGGGGTAGTAGTGGCTACCCGATCCCGTGGCTCAGGGTGGTCAGACCAAATGGTGGCAGTCTATTTATCAGTGTTTTGAATGTCCGACTACGCCACCCGTGGATTGCGGTTGGAGATAACCGCCACTGCAAGGCAGACCGCTGAGGCTGGTGTTGGTGTGCAGCACAGGGGTAGGATAACTCCCCACGGGAAGAGTGTAGCCTCAGGGCAGTGTAGGTGGATGTTGGGGGTGATAGTGCAGGCCGCAATAGTAAGAGTTCAGAGTCTGCTTCAAACAGTTTAGGGTCTTTATTGTTGATATTATTAATGACCCAACAGTACCGGTTAGGAATGGGCCTGGGTGTCTGAGAGCATTCGGGCGAGCCCCACTGGTCAGGGTGAGTGTGTAGGCCTACCGTTCTCTCTATGCTCTTTCTGACTATCCCCCTTTTCGTGGTGTAATAGCCCACGTCCCTGAGCTGGCTGTGTACTTCTCTCCTGTATGGCTTGCGACTCAGGCCTTGGGTACCTGTTGCTTGCTCCTCGATGTACTGGTCCCTCTGTGTGGCTGAGCCTCCAGGCTTCTTAGGCCAAGGGACCTGAAATCCCTCGCAGGTTGGTTCTCTGCTGCTGGGCTTGTAACCCTGACAGCCTCGGACCCCAATGTCCGGTAGATTGGTTCTCTGCCAGGACCGGCTCTCGTCGCCTCTGTCTCTGGCTTGCAGTTTCTCCTCTGCCTCACGGACTCCTCAGCTACAGCTGAACTGTCCCTCCTTCTCTGGGACTAGTCTCACTCCTGAGCTAGGTCTTCCAGTTCTCTCTAACCCTGCCCCCAGTTCCAGCTTTTATAGGGGCAGCCAGCTCCACCTGCTGGCCTGGGACAGGAGGTGCTGTATGCTAATTGTCCCTAACCAGGGGACCTCCCTCCTGCTTTCAGAAACAGATTATTGTTTGTGGCATCCAGGCCTGGGGTGACACACACACACTGCTCTATATTTAGTATGATGCCCCCACTCCTCCATATATATAGCATGATGGTCCCACTGCTCCATATACAGGTGCATCTCACTAAATTAGAATATCATCAAAAAGTTAATTTATTTCAGTTCTTCAATACAAAAAGCTGTCTTTCAGCTCATCTGCATTGTTGGGTCTGGTGTCTCTCATCTTCCTCTTGACAATACCCAATAGATTCTCTATAATAGATTCTCTATGGGGTTAAGGTCAGGCGAGTTTGCTGCCAATCAAGCACAGTGATACTGTTGTGTGTAAACCTGGTATTGGTACTTTTGGCTGTGTGGACAGGGGCCAAGTCCTGCTGGAGAATGACATTTCCATCTCCAAAAAGCTTGTGGGCAGAGGGAAGCATGAAGTGCTGTAAAATGTCCTGGTAGCCGGCTGTGCTGACTTTGGTCTTGATAAAACACAGTGGACCTACACCAGCAGATGACATGGCCCCCCAAACCATCACTGTGGAGCCTTCACACTAGACCTCAAGCAGCTTGGATTGTGGACTCTCCACTCTTCCTCCAGACTCTGGGACCTTGATTTCCAAATGAAAATTGGAACTCTAGGACCTTGTGGAGTGTGTCAATGACTGCCTTCTGGACATCTGTCAAGTCAGCAGTCTTCCTCATGATTGTGGAGCATACTGAAACAGTATTGAAGAACTGGAATAAATTAACTTTTTGAAGATATTCTAATTTAGTGAGATGCACCTGTATATACTATGATGGTCCCACTGCCCCACATACATATAGTATAATGGCCCCACTACTCCATATGTAGTATGATGGACCCACTACTCCAGATATATAGTAGGATGGCTCCACTGCCCGATCATTTAAAAAAATAAAGTTTATTCTCACTTAATCCTGATTCCCTACATCACGGCCTCTGTCTCCTCTTCCATGGTGGGACTGCAGAGCAGAGCGATGCAATGATGTCACCGAGCCACCTGCGTGAGTATGCTGACATCTCATTAACCGCAGGCCTATGGCGATCTGTGGCATATGAAAGAGATAGTGATAGGGCAGGGAGCTTGTGTCCCACTGCTTTATCATGCGACGCCTCTGCATAAGAGACATTAGGGCTACATTAGCTACGACACAGAAGACACTGGAGCTGGAGTATACAGAATAGGAGACACTGGGGCTGGCGTATATTCATCACAGGATACATTGGGGCTAGAGCATATACATCACAGAAGAAGCTGGAGTATATAGAATAGGAGACACTGGGGCTGGAGTATATAGAATAGGAGACACTGGGGCTGGCGTATATTCATCACAGGATACATTGGGGCTAGAGCATATACATCACAGAAGAAGCTGGAGTATATAGCATAGGAGACACTGGGGCTGGAGTATATAGAATAGGAGACACTGGGGCTGGCGTATATACAGTTCTGCTCAAAAGTTTACATACCCCGGCAGAATTTTTCAGACAAAATGAATTATAACAAAAACACTTTTTCTCCACTCATGGTTATTGGTTGGGTGAAGCCATTTACTGTCACATTTCTGTGTTTTCTCTTTTTAAATCTTAATGACAACTAGTGATGAGCGAGCATGCTCACTACTGCTCGGTGCTTGCCCGAGTATCTCACTACTCGAGATGCTCTGCGCTCACCGAGTATTTCCGGGTTGGTCGGGCGGGAAGTCGGGTCACCTCCCTGCATGTTTGGTGCTCTTTACAGAGCCAATGAACATGCAGGGATTGCCTGCCATGCACTGTAATGCCATAGCCATGTTGGTTGTGGGCATTACAGTGATTGGCTGGCCGCACAGCGTCATCAGGTCTATATCTGACCTGGCGCCGCCATGCTCATCACAGTCACTCCGGATCAGACAGTGTAGGGAGAGCTGCTGCTGCGTTAGGGAGAGATTTGATCGTGCATTAGGTAGTGTAGTGAGAAAAACCGCACATTACACATATCCATCTCAACAAACAGTCCTTCTGAGGACTAATCCATCTGCAGAGATATCAGGCAGGCAGTGTATATAGGCAGGCAGGCAGTGTATATAGCAGACTGCAGTGCATATAGCACAAGAGGCTCCATTCCAATTCTGCCTTCTGCTGCTGTTAGATATTTCTATACAAAGGCCCAGGTCTCAGGGGCCAGGAATACTTTTCTTTGGATCTTAATCCTCATTATTTGCTTATAAAGCAATCCAGAGAACACCGTTTTTCTGCGCCATTTGCTTGTTGGCACTGCAGAATACAGCCAGGTCCTTTCCATATTAGAGCGCTAGAAATCCAGCTATTTAAAACTGTGTTTTCTCCGTCACACGGATCACATATACGTTGTCAGAAAATACTGCCATTTCTGGCCTCCATTTTTTCAGTGTGTCAGTGAAGCAATTCACAGCAGTTTGCTGTTCACACTACTTACAGGCCAGGTATTTAAAACTCTGTTTTCTCCATCACACCGATCACATATAACTTCGCTTCAAACTCAGTCATTTGTAGTGAGCGTGGAAGATGCTATCCTCCATTTAAAATGGGCAAGGCACATGGCAAGGGATGGGGAACTGGACGTGATGGTAATGGTACAAGCAGAGGCCGAGGACAAGACCGTGGGCAAGCCGAAATTGTACCACAACAAACACCCACATCTTCTCGCCTGACCTTCCTGTCCCAATTTCTAGGGGACCGCAGCACACCACTATTGAACCCAGATCAGTGTCAAAAGGTTGTTGGTTGGATAGCGGATAATGCTTCCAGTCACTTAGCCACCACCACCACCACCCTGTCTTCCACACGGTCAAGTCTCAGTAGCCGTGAGTCTGGACCGCATATTCCTCACCCTGATCCTCCTTCCTCCCACCATGCCGAGTACCCAGAGACAACTTATCCCACACTTGGACAATCTGAAGAGCTGTTCACTTTTCCATTTATGGATTCGGGCCTCTCGCCCGGTCCACTTGAAGCGGGGCAAGAGGAGATCACGTGTAGCGATGCCCAAATATTTGAGCAGCCATGGTCACACGAAGGCGACGGTGGGAAACTGTCACAAGAGGTGGACAATGATGAGACACAATTGGCAGAAAGTCAGGAATAGTACCAGGGTGCAGAAGTTGGAGACGAGGTGGTGGATGATATAGTAACTGACCCAACCTGGCAGGAGGACATGCAGAGCAAGGACAGCAGCACACAGGGGGAGGGAGGCAGAGCACCCCAACAGGCAGGAAGAAGCAGTGTGGTGGCCGCAGACAGAAGGCAGGCTACCGTTTCCCGTAACACCAACACGAAGGAAGTTGCCACTACAACTGTTAGGTCTTCCCGAGTCTGGTTGTTTTTTAAAGACTCTGCCGATAGCTCCAAAAAGGCCATTTGCATCACGAGCCAGACCAGCATCAGCAGGGGTGTCAAAACAACCAGCCTGACCACCACCAGCATGATCAGGCACATGGCAGCAAAGCACTCGACTTTGTGGGCCGAACACCAGGGTCCAGGAACAGTGTCTACAGGTGGCACCATTGCTTCTTCTGCTGTTGTGCATGCAAGCCAATCCCCTGTCCATAGTGCATGCAAAGATTCCTCCTGCCCTGCACCTGTCATTGCACACTCTCAAGTAGCAGCATCAGGAAGCACGTCCATGTCCTTTTCCCAGCGCAGCGTTCAGTTGTTCATACTCCAGTCCTTGGAATGCAAGCGCAAATATGCAGCCAACGTCCCACAGGCCACACTACGAAATTCTCACAATTCACGACTGCTTGGCTCGAAATGTTGCCTTTTAGGCTTGTGGAGACAGAAGCATTCCGCAACCTGATGGTGGCGGCCGTCCCTCGGTACTCTGTCCCCAGCCGCCACTATTTCTCCCAGTGTGCCGTCCCCACATTACACAAGCACGTGTCCCAAAACATTAGCCGTGACCTCAGCAACGCAGTTACCGGTAAAGTGCACCTAACCACAGACACGTGGACAAGTGCTTGTGGGCAGGGACGGTACATCTCGATGATAGCACACTGGGTTAACATAGTGGAAGCCGGGACCCAGTCGGACCTTGGGACGGAACACGTCCTCCCGACGCCAAGGATTGCAGGCCCTAGGTCAATCAGGGTTGCCCCCACGGTCTACAGCTCCTGCACCTCATGCTCCTCAGCCTCCTCCTCCTCCTCAGCCTCCATCTCCGCATCAGTCACAAGCTGGAAGCACTGCAGCACTGCCTCGGCCAAGAGGCAACAGGCTGTGCTGAAACTAATATGCTTAGGTGAAAAAACACACAATGCTGAAGAGTTATGGACAGCTCTGAAAGAGCAGGCAGATCTGTGGCTCAAACCGCTGAACCTACAGCCAGGCATGGTCGTGTGTGACAATGGCCGGAACCTGGTGGCGGCTCTGAGGCGAGGCGAGCTCACACACGTACCATGCCTGGCCCATGTGCTTAACCTCGTGGTTCAGCGGTTACTCAAATCCTACCCGGAGCTGCCAGATCTGCTTGTTAAAGTATGCCGCCTGTGTGCCCATTTTAGAAAGTCAGCTACAGCTTCCGCCGCCCTTGCAGTGTTTCAGCAGCATTTGCAGCTTCTGGCTCACAGACTGGTGATGTCTCCACAGGTTGGAACTCTACATTGCAGATGTTGGGAAGGATTTGTGAGCAGAAGAGGGCAGTTGTTGAGTACCAGCATCAAAAAGGCTATCGGTATTCAGTTCAGACTCCACACATAAGACCTCAGTAGTGGACGTGGATGTCAGACATATGTACCATCCTCCAAAACTTTGAGGACTCCACCAAGATGGTGAGCGGCGATGACGCCATAATTAGCCTCACCATCCCGCTTCTCTGTCTTCTGAAACGCTCTCTGCTCACAATCAAAGATGATGCATTGCAGGCGGAGCACGATAAGATGGAGCAATTAACCATACAGGGTGATTACACACAGCCAAGCCTCATCTCATCCCAACGTGGATTGGGTGACAATGAGGAAGAGGAGGAGGAGGAAGGACAGGAACTAGTTTCATGCACTATAGACGGTGCTATCTGCACAGCTGTCATACCGTCTGTTCAGCGTGGATGGCCAGAGGACAGAGAGGAGGAGGAGGAGAGCATGGTCAGTCATCCTCTTGGTGAGGACACGGAAGTCTTGCCTGTTAGTAGTCTGGCACGCATGGCTGAGTTTATGTTATGCTGCCTTTCCCATGACCCTCGCATTCTCAAAATTTTAGGTCATTACTGGTTGGTGACACTTTTAGACCCACTCTACAAGGAGAACTTTATATCTCTTATTCCTGAGGCGGACAGGTGTACAAAAATGAGGCAGTACCAGAAGGCCCTTGTTGCGGAACTATTAAAAAAATTCCCATCTGAAAACGCTGGAGGCAGAGGGCACACTTTGTTCGACAACCAAGGAGTACAGGCGAGAGAAACACAACTTCAATCCAGCAGAGGCAGGGGAACACTGTCAAAGTTGTGGGAGAGTTTTCTCAGACCCTCCCATCGCACAGGCCCTGAGGCGCAGGGTACTCTTACAAGGAGTGCAAAGTTTGGGAAGATGCTGAGGGAGTACCTTGCCATACCGTACCAACGTCCTCTGTGATTCCTCTGTGCCTTATAAATATTGGGTATCCAAGCTAGATATGTAGAATGAACTGGCTCTCTATGCCTTGGAGGTCCTGGCCTGCCCTGCCGCCAGCGTTTTATCAGATCGGGTTTTTAGTGCCGCTGGTGGAATTATAACTGATAAGCGCATCCTCCTGTCAACTGAAAATGGTGACAGGCTGACTCTTATAAAAATGAACAAGGGCTGGATTGGGCCAGACTTCTCAACACCACCGAATGATAGCAGCGTAACATAAACTCAAATCCAGTGTCTTTTCTTGGGAGGTGTATTCCCATGCACCTTTTCACACCCACACATGGGTATACGCTTCCTGATTTTGGCTATTTGCTCTTGTCCTCCTCCTTCTCCTCATCCTCCACCACCATATCACCAGGGTGACCGTGGTCCATGATGCAACACCCACATAATTTTTTTAAAGGGTGTTTGACTCGCCCCTGGGCCGTGGGGCACTCGGAGCCGGGCAATAGGGAGACGGTGGGGGTAGTAGTGGCGTTCCGGTTCCATGGCTCAGGGTGGTCAGACCAGTGGTAGTCCTTTAGCAGTCCTAAGTGATGTCCGACTACGCCACCCGTGGATTGTGGTTATTATGAACCGCCGCTGCAAGGCAGACCGCTGGGGCTGATGATGTATGCAGCTGAGGTAGTGTGACTCCCCACGGGAAGAGTGCAGCCCCAGGGCAGTGTAGTGGATGGTGGGGGTGATGGTGCAGAGAGTCCCAGTGCCGTTAGTGCTGGAGGAGCGAAAGAGTACACAGACAACGTACTGCAGTCCAATGTCTTTTACTCACAGTTCATGTACTCCGGGTCACTTCTGTCAGCAATGACCGCCCGAGCCGTGCTGCGTCCACAAGGTGAGGGGCTCGGTCAACCCCAGGCAGTTCAGGAGCATGGCACAGGACCCCCTTCAATCCTTTCTCAGGCCTGCCTCACCAGTGACCCACTTTTGTCCAGCTGCCGCTGACTTGTGCGGGTAAACGTGGTTCCCGTTCCCCGCTGTCCTATATGGTGCCTTCCTAGCAGGTTTGATGAGGTGTCGTACCAATAAATGATCACGACCTCCGGTCTTTGGCTGAGGGCTGTTTCTCCTCCACCAACTTGGGATCCGGTGCCCTTAATCTGCCTGACCCTTCACCCTGTATTCTCGTGGGTTCTTAGGGTCCCTTCTGCCGTCTTGTTCCTGAGCCCTTCTGTTTCTCTCTTTCTCTTTCTCTTCTGTTCCTTTCTGTTCTTGTTCCTTTCTGTTCTTGTTCCTTTCTGTTCCTGGCCTTCACCCTAGGCCTGCCTCGTGGAGCTGGGCCCAGACTGAGCCACAGCTCCCTGTCAGCCCTCTCTGGCTGAACTCCTTCTCTTACTCCACTCACTGAACTTCTCTTCTTCTCTTCTCTCTGTGCTGGCTGGGCCTCAGAGGCTAGGCCTGCCTACGGAGAAGAGCCCCTTGCAGAGGCCCCCACTCCGTCACTTCTTCTCTCTGACTGAACACTGTTCTAAGATGGTGCCCACCTTTTATACCTCCCTCTAGAACATGAGCCCAGGTGACCAGCAACCAATGGGCTCCTATCTACGCTTAGGAACCAACCCCTATCTGCTCCTACATCACTGGGTATTCCTACCCCCTCCCCACTCCAGCCAGGGACATGGTCTGTTGTGCCTGCATTTCTGTCTAATGGGAGCTGTCCCTCGGAAATGGGGTGAGTGTGCTAACTGAACCCTGGTCCATACTCCATCCTTACCCGGGAGTGGAATATCACACCTCTGGCAGAGGTGCAATACCCCTGTAGCGGCCGAGCCCTCGGGGCGCTACATTTTTATGATGCCCATAAAAAAAAATTTTTATACAGTATGTTCATGTATACCCCCCAGGAGTAAATGTTTGTCAGCCCATACACTTAGTGCATGGCATTACAAGTATAGGAGGCCCGTTCCTTTCTAATGGTAACATTTTTTTATAATGCGCTCCTCCACGTCTCTTCCAAGGGCCATTGAAGTGCCTCCAAATTTTTGGCAGCCCTTGCAGTCACTGCATAGTCCAACACTATGGGAGACTCTCTCCTTTCTAATGGGAATTTGTCATTTCTGTGGCCTGGTCTATGTGTCTTTAAATTCTTAGTGGGTTTTTTCCTAAACTTGGTCAGCCATTGGACTCACTGCATACCCTATAACTGTATAGCAGACCCTCTCCTTTCTAATGGGAACATGTCATATCTTGTTACTGTGGCCCTGCTCTGTGTGTCTTTAAATTCTTAGTGGGGATTTTCCTAAAATCTGTCAGCCGTTGGACCCTATCATTTCTAATGGGAATTTGCCGTTACTGTGGCCCTGCTCTATGTGTCTTTAAATTCTTAGTGGGTTTTTTCCTAAAATTGGTCAGCTGTTGGACTCACTGCATACCCTATAACTGTATAGCAGACCCTGTCCTTTCTAATGGGAGCATGTCGTACCTTGTTACTGTGGCCCTGCTCTGTGTGTCTTTAAATTCTTATTGGGGTTTTTCATTAAAATTTGTCAGCCGTTGGATTCACTGCATACCCTATAACTGTATAGCAGACCCTCTACTTTCTAATGGGAACATGTCGTACCTTGTTACTGTGGCCCTGCTCTGTGTGTCCTTAAATTCTTAGTGGGGTTTTTCCTAAAATCTGTCAGCCGTTGGACTCACTGCATACCCTATAACAGTATAGCCGACCCTATCATTTCTAATGGGAATTTGTCGTTACTGTGGCCCTGCTCTATGTGTCTTTAAATTCTTAGTGGGTTTTTTCCTAAAATTGGTCAGCTGTTGGACTCACTGCATACCCTATAACTGTATAGCAGACCCTGTCCTTTCAAATGGGAGCATGTCGTACCTTGTTACTGTGGCCCTGCTCTTTGTGTCTTTAAATTGTTAGCGTTTTTTTTCAAAAATTTTGGCCACCCTTGCAGTCACAGCATGGGCATAAACACTATAGAAGACCCGCTCCTTTATAATGGGAACATTTTTTTTACTGAGACCCTCCTCTATGTCTCTTCAAAGGGGTATTAGGTTGCGTCCAAATTTTTGACAACCCTTGCAGTCACTGGATGCGCAATAACAGTATAGGAGACCCACTTGTTAATAATGGGAACAACAAAGCATAGCCCTCTGATGGCTCTCTAACAATAGCTAGGGCCGACTGCTGGCCTTTTAAGAATAGTAAGGGCCGTCTGATGTTACTATAAAAATAGGCTTTATGACTTTCAGAGTCCCTCCATCATAAATAAAACAGGATGTGTCTGATGACACCACATTGCCAGATGAGGTTGTAAAATGTTAAAATGACATTTCCCGGTGAATGCATTTGTCATAAAAAATAACATAAAAAACATAACAATAGGATCTTTCTTTAGTATAAAAAACAGCATCACCAATTTAACCTCAATGTAATCACATTGTTCAGCTCATGCACCTCCTCCTCCATCACCGAAATGACCACATCAGTCACAAGCAGACAGCACTGCAGCACTGCCTTGGCCAAACAGCAACAGGCTGTGCTGAAGATAACATGCTTAATGCTTAATTGACAAACCGCCCAGCGCTGCATAGTTGTTGAAAGCTGTAACACAGCAGCTTGATCTGTGGCTCTCACCGCTGAACATACAGCCAGGCATGGTCGTGTGTTACAATGGGCGGAAACTGGTGACGGAGAAATGACAACCGGGGTAGATACGGTTTCCCTCTATGCCAGTCCTTTCACAGAGCTAAAGAATATGGCTGTGGTGAAATACAACTCCCACTGAGAAGCTGTTTCAGATTGAAAAACATTGTGCCCACCAGAGGATTTGTTTCTGAGGGCTAACCTTTCTCACCCGCTCAAGAGCCCCATAGCAGCTGCAAAGTTAGCGCTATCATGAACTCTCCTGAGGTAGAAGCCAAGGCACACCAGAGAATTCTCTGGTGGGACTGTCCAACCCTGCCGAGAAGCAGTCCTGGCTAAGAAAAGTGTGTGGGAAGATTCCAGGACACTCTATTTTTACTGAGGAGGAAACACACCCAAACATGGGGAGAACATACAAATTTCATGCAGATGTTGTCCTTGCTGGGATTTGAACCCAGGATCCCAGTGCTGCAAGACTTCAGTGCTAACCACTGATCCAATGTGCTGCCGTTCACCCTCTAATATCTAACAGGCTGGAGAAACTTGAACCTACTGCCACTCTATCATCAGCTCCTTTGTGAGAAAATGTATTTGGGCAGCCATTCAGTCTACCAAATAAAATTCCAGAGAAGGAAATTGAGGATGGCTTCGCTACTGGTACTGGGGGCAGTGCTAATACCATGGTGTTGTACCATAGTTTGCTGGAAATATTCCAGGCTGGTAGGAGGCAAGAAAATTCCCACAGAAAAGTACCAGCAGTAATGTTCAGGCCACATTTCAAGTGCAAGCAGCTTTAGAGGACTTCCTGTGAGAAATGACACGCAGGGTAGATACGGTTTCCCTCTATGCCAGTCCTTTCACTGAGCTAAATACAACTCTTATCAAAAAAAGTTATGGACTGGCTCCGTACCGTCTCTGGCCACATTCACCTGTCCACGTGTTTGTGGTTAGGCAGTCCTTCTTAGTAAGTGCACTGGGTAGGGCATGGGTAATGTTGTGGGACCCGTGCTTGTGGAAGGCGAAGGCGATACCGGGAAAAATACTGGCGGCTGGGGACCGAGTATGGACACCCGGCCGCCGCCTGCATGAGGTTGTGAAAAGCTTCCATCTCCACAAGCTTAAAAGGCCATATTTCAAGTGCAAAGAGCTGCCCAGAAATCTGTCAGTTTAGTGTTGCGGCCTGTGGGTGGATGGGTGGCTGGCTGCATACTTGCAATTGCATTCCAAGTAACAGAAAACTAAGCCGATGATGGCCTCTATCATCATCATGGCCTCACCTCGGCACTATGAACTCTCCTGAAGGAGAAGCCAGGGCCCGCCGGAGAAGTCTCCGGTTCTCTGGTGGGCCCGTCCAACCCTGCCGAAAAGCAGCCCTGGCTAAGAAAAGTGTGGGGGAAGGTTCCTGGACACTCTATGGCTGCTTTTTTAATGCGGATCGGCCATGCTTATGCATGTTATTTCTCAAAACGCATTACGGATCAGGCCATTTTACAACTCTGTATTCAAGAAATTAAATGCGCAAAGAAAGATGTGTGTGTGTGTCAAAGCACCATTGACAAGTGCGAGTTGATGTTGGATGGGCTGCCATTGCTTCTGCAACAAGCTCAATTACAGGATTTTCTTGGAGAAATGACAAGCAGGGTAGATACGGTTTCCCTCTATGCCAGTCCTTTCACCGAGCTAAATACAACTCTTAGCAAAAAAAGTTGTGGACTGGCTCCGTACCGTCCCTGGCCACATTCACCTGTCCACGTGTTTGTGGTTAGGCGGTCCTTCCCAGTAAGTGCACTGGGGAGGGCACGGGTAATGTTATGGGACCCGTGCTTGTGGAAGGCGGAGGCGATACCTGGAAATATAGTGGCGGCTGGGGACCGAGTATGAACACCCGGCCGCCGCCGGCATGAGGTTATGAAAAGCTTCTGCCTCCACGAGCCTAAAAGGCCACATTTCAAGTGCAAGCAGCTGTCAAAAATTTGGCAGTATAGTATTGCAGCCTGTGGATGGGTGGCTGCCGGCATTCTTGTGCTTGCATTCCAAGGAATGGCGTAGGAACAACTGAACACTGCAGTGGGACAAGGACGTGGACGGTGATTGTTGCAAGTCTGCAACGACAGGTGCATGGCGGGAGGCATCTTCGCATGTGCCAAGGATCACTTATGATGGGCACACATTTAGGCAGTGACCTGGGAGTCAGAGATGTTTCCAGAGGTCTTCCCCTTGCTGTTCCCATGTCTTTTCAGCACTGTATGCATGTGTCTGATGATGTGTCACACACCACATGGCCAGATAAGGTTGTAAAATGTTAAAATGACATTTTCTGGTGAATGCATTTGTCTTGGTTGAAAGCAATGCAAAAGTGCAAAAACGTGTCAAAAATGCTACGTGTGAACATAGCCCAAGGTGTGTAGGAGTATTTTTGTTTTTGTTTATTTATTTTGCCTTATATACAAGTCATCACCCTGGAAAGGATGTTCCTTACGCCGTAAAAGTGGCGTAATACTCTGACGACGTTGTTGACAGCAGTGATCTGGGAGTCAGAGATGCTTCCAGGGGTCTTCCCCATGCTGTTCCCATGTCATTTGAGCACAGTTCCCATCGATTTGGGCAATTTTTAGGCCCTCTGCAGACCGCCGTGGGGAGCCACCTGAAAAATGCTCAAGTTTCCCCTAGACTTATATTGGGCTCATTGCTCGGGTTGAGCACCCGAGTATTTCAATTTGCTCGACCCGAGCAACGAGTACAACCAAAAACATCCAAATAATCCTGATCAAAAAGTTCACATACCCTGGTGATTTTGGCCTGATAACATGCACAGAATTTGACACAAATGGGTTTGAATGGCTACTAAAGGTAACATCCTCAACTATGACCTGTTTGCTTGTAATCAGTGTGTGTGCATAAAGCTGAGTGAGTTTCTGGGATCCAGCCACTGACGTTTCTGGATTTTGAGATGGGGAAAGCAAAAGAATTATCAACAGATCTACGGGAAAAGGTAGTTGAACTGTATAACACAGGAAAGGGAGGCAAAAAGAGTATAACACAGGAAAGGGATACAAAAAGATATCCCAGGAATTGATAATGCCAGTCTGCAGTGTTCAAACTGTGATTAACAAATGGAAAATCAGATGCTCTGTAAAAACCAAACCACAGTCAGGTAGACCAACAAAAATTTCAGCCACAACTGCCAAGAAAATTGTTCGGGATGCAAAGAAAAACCAACAAATAACATCAGCTGAGAACACACTTAGGGGTGTACTCACTTTTGTTGCCAGCGGTTTAGACATTAATGGCTGTGTGTTGAGTTATTTTGCAGGCACACCAAATTTACAGTTAAACAAGCTGTACACTGACTACTGTACATTGTATCAAAGTGTCGCATCTTCAGTGTTGTCCCATCAAAAATATATATATGTATTCCGGCCCATTTTTGGAGTTTTGTGTGAAATTATGTCCAATTTGCCTTTTTTTTCTCAGTTTTTTTGTGTTGTTCCAATAAACACAAAGGAAATAAACATGCGTGTAATAAAACATGTGTAATTTTCTGAAACAATTTCAAGGGTGCCAGCACTTTCCGCCATGACTGTATATGCAGGTAGAGTCCTTAACCCCTTTACAACCCAAAGTGGTTTGCACGTTAATGAGAAGGCCAATTTTTACAATTCTGACCACTGTCACTTTATGAGGTAATTACTCTGGAACGCTTCAACGGATCCCCCTGGTTCTGAGAATATTTTTTCATGACATATTGTACTTTATGATTGTGGTAAAATTTCTTCGATATCACTTGTGTTTATTTGTGAAAAAAACAGATATTTGGCGAAAATTTTGAAAATTTTGCAGTTTTCAAAATTTGAATTTTTATGCCCTTAAATCGGAGAGATATGTCACACAAAAAAAGTTAATAAATAACATTTCCCATATGTCTACTTTACATCAGCACAATTTTGGAACCCAAATTTATTTTTATTAGGGAGCTATAAGGGTTAAAATTGACCAGCGATTTCTCATTTTTCCAACAAAATTTACAAAACCATTTTATTAGGGACCGCATCACATTTGAAGTCACTTTGAGGGGTCTTTATGACTGAAAATACCCAAAAGTGACACCATTCTTAAAACTGCACCCCTCAGTGAATCGGGTCATCATGGCAACATCCGGGAAGCCGCGGCACACATTGCTGGACGCCGGCAGGAGAGGTGACTATCTCGATCACCTCCCCTTGCCCCCGCAATGCTGCGAACGACTTCGATCGCAGCATTGCGGGGGTTAATGTGCGGGACCTCTCCCAGCACATAGCACCGGGTGTCAGCTGTGACAATCAGTTGACACCCGGCGGCGATCACGCCCGCACAGCCTGTGTGCGGGCGCGATCGCAAAGATGTACTAATACGTATCAGGCTCTTAAGTCCCAGGGCGCAGATACGTATCAGTACGTCTTGGGCTTTAAAGAAGTTAAAATTATGTGAAAATGGGAAAAGTCACAAAACTTTGCAACTTTTCAGGAGCTTTATGCCAGTTTTCTGGCAAAAACACTGGTGAATCGGGTTCATAATCTCTAATCCTTTCAGCTCCCTTTAATTAGACTACTTTCAACAAACTAATTATAAGTATTGGGTCTGTTTTTTTTTAATGCTTTTAAAATAATTGTAAATATTTTCAATCCCCTTTTGTTATAAGGATTTCCCAAAAATTAGCTAATCATAGGTTGTCCTGCATTCGTGACAGTGATTGACTGCGCGGTCACTTGGAAGTTTACATTGGCATCACTACAGGGCCGGTAAAGAAGGACTGTCAGGGACCCCCAGAGTGTGGTAAAATGCGCCAACTAATTCATAATTCATTTAATTCTCACACAATATACTAAGTTAGTGTAAGTCTACAAAAAAGCAACAAAACTTGGTGCTAAAAAAATTGAGCATAACTTTTTGAAAAATGAGCCAGGTTATGCCAAATCTTACATATTTTGTGACTTTGTGATCAGTTATCAACACAAATATTTTACTCAAATTACCAGATCGATGGATAAGCATTGGGACTTTTCCCTAAATCTCTCCAAAACATCACCGCTTATAGAAGACCACCCTCATATCCAGATCAGATTTTCTGTGAGAGATGCCCAGATTCACAATATAGTATGCATACTGGCCATCTATGAGAAGTCCACCCCAATGGAAGTCCAGTTATTAAAGGAGATTTTACTGTTTATATAAGGGGCAGACAATGACAGTGAAGGGCCCTTAATCAGGACTTCTGATCTGGGCCCCCCACCCTCCATCAGGCACCACCTACATATACATTTCCATGTATATTTATATTAGGCACACATATAAAATTTGCACATGCTAATACTCTATACACATTTTAACGTATGCATATACATAGTGCACACAAACATAAAATACGGACATACACATAAGATGCACATACACAGTATAGAGTCCCGGTAGTCCTCATAGTTTTAAGCATGGACCCTGGCAAATTGTAGACGGACTTTTATTGTTCATGGGCTTTAAGGGAGAGAGGCTTCCTTTGTGGAGGACACTCATGAATGCCATTCATTTGCAGTGTACACCGTGTCGTGTCATGGAAAACACTCGCCCTGGTTTGGCTTTCTACTTCTTCAGCTAATAGCAATGAATTTGCCTGTCGATTTTCTTCTCATCAGAAGATGCTTTTGTTTAGATGTTAACTTCCATCTGACTGATAAGAAAAGCTTTGCTGATCTTCTTGTAGACTTCACATTTTTTGTAAAGAAATTATTTTCTTTCTCAGAAATGTCTTGTGACATTTCTCTTCTATGTGGTGCCACTTACCCTTCTCATCAGAGGACGCTTTTGTTTAGGTGTTAACTTCCATAGTCGGCCTGGACGTCTCTGTAAGATGGTTGCAGTTCCATCTTTGTTATAGTTTTGCATCACTTTTGCTACAGTATTCTGACTGATAAGTAAAGTTTTGCTGATCTTCTTGTAGACTTCACATTTATTGCAAAGAAATTATTTTCTTTCTCAGGTTTTGTGACATTTCCCTTCTATGTGGTGCCATTGCTGATAGCATGAAATGGGAAGGAGTTTTCTTTATTAAGTAACTTCCTTTTACAGACACCTGTCTGCTGGACATCTGTTTAATGAATAATTACACTTACCTGTGGTTCAGTTCTTGTTAATTAGAATTTTGTTGTCTAAACTTAGCTTTTCTCTTAAGACTGTTACTGGGATGTTCTCATTTTTGAAACATGATCTTGAATGAGTTTGTTAAGAAAATTACTTTTTTGGGGTCTTCAAAATACCAAATCTTGTTTGCATTCAATGGCTCAAATTTGCGAGAGTATTTTGTAGTATGGTATCCCATATAAAATGATGATTCTGAAAGGAAACTACAGGTTTGCTGACAAATCTATTTGGGTGTACTGATTTATGCTAAACACTGTATATATATATATATATATATATATATATATATATATATATATAAACCTTATAAGTTTGGTATCACAGTAATCGTACTACTGACTCTGAATCATTTTGTCAGTTTGTTTTTACAACACAATACACACTGTAAAATGAAGGAACCCAAACCTGGCATTTTTTCTCATTTTTGAACACATTATATGATAAAATGAATGGTGTTGTTCAAAACTACAACACTAAGCGTCAGCACACTGTGATTTGCTGATCTGTAAGATGCGTTCTTTGTGCTGTGAAAATACACAGCTGTGATATCTCACCAAATATTCATAGTGGGAACTTAAAATTATGTTTTTCTGCCATGATTAAGGATGGTTTGGATGTATGAAACATGTTGACCTTTTATTTCTATCTTTGTGGAATTAAGGCTGCATGAACCAGTCACCAACCATTATCTGTATATGTACAAATATTAAGTGCTACTGAGTGCTGTAGGAAAAATTTAGAATAGTGAGGTGATTTGATAGTCCTGCCAGAAATAATCTGTTTCTACTGCACACTTAAAATCTCTGATAGTGGGAATGAACCTGATTGCCTGCAGTAGTGCACTCCTGAGAGCTGGTGCAGCAGAGAAAATGTCTTGGACATGAGAGTGGGAGGTCCTGATTATGGAGGATGTTAATCTTAGCTCATTGGAGTGTAGATATGGTAGAGATGCAGGACTGTGCAGCAGTGTGGAGAGGTTTGTGGATGAGTGTAATGACTGGTACAGGGTGGAGGCACCAGTGTAACTGCTGGACAGAAATATGAGACTGACTGCTGCATTAAGGATAATGAGAAATACATTTAGTGAGAAGAAGAGCAATTAGTGAGTTACAAGTATTTGTGAATTCAAGACAAAAAGGAATCAGAGCAACAGTAACAGATTTTACTTTTTTTTAATTATTAATGGGATGAATAAAATCGTGAACATTATCAATAGACTAAATCAAAGTCAGGAAGATAGCCGAGGTCAGATACCAGATGATCAGTAAATGACAAGTCAGACGAGCAGTATGAATACCGCGGAGCCCGATGACAGAGGCGTTACTGAAACTTGTCCAGGTTGACCAGTCAGAAGGCCACAGGTAGATGGTGAAGGTCCTTCTATACAGCTCCAGCAGTGATGGTGGATCTGCTGGACTTCAGGGCGCTGGATGCTTAGGTATCCCGTCTTTTAAATGGTTTTAGGGCAACAGTGACAGCATGCAAATGCGCGAGCAGCCCTGGATAATCCACGCCGGCAGGATGATAAGATCCGGCGGAAGATGGAACCTATGACAAGAGAAATAAATATAATGTAAGTGATGGGACTCCATATTACATGATAATGCTGTGCAGTCACTGTGGCCGGACGGCAGAGGAATATTATCATACAGAGGTCAGGGGTCATTGTCAGCAATCATACATGTGACAATCCCATCACTGACAGATGACATCTACTCCACATGAATTATTCTCACTGACATCACACAACATGGAGCTGATTCTCACATTTACCTCGTCTCTTTTTCCCATTTTTTCCATTTTCTGAGTTTTGTTGCTCCATACTCAGATTTATTGCCGATTTTCTTTCTTCATGAGATGGAAATTCTGATTAAAAATTAAAAAAAAAAATCAGTAACAATATCTTCTTATAGGATCTGCTTTGTCATAATATGGATAACATAAGAGACCTATAGTATTGTATAAAACCATGTGGGAATATTTGAGCCTTGAAGTCAACATTCACATTGCTGGTGCTGTAGACATGTACATACCTGGCAATGGGGACGAGGGTGGCAAGATGGTAACAGCATCGTCTGTATTACATACAGGAACAGATACTTTCTGCCTGTTTGAAGAAGAAAAACATGTAAATCTCAAGTAAACTCCATATAAAAGGGGTTGTCTCACTAGAAGAACACCGACTATAAGGACTAGTAGGACATATGACTGTCATAGTGGGGAAGGTCTTCTGCTCAAGACTACTTTTTATAGAGAGCTGAGAGGAAAACAACTACCAAGAATGGCCGGCATTTCATACTACATCTCTCCTACAGTGAGGGCAGCACTAAAAGTGCATGACCGGCCACAATTATGGGCTGTTATCTCCAACAATTCCGAAAGCTGAAAGCACAATGACCCATAACCATGGGGCGGTGGATGCTGCATTTGATATTATGGTATTTATGTCCTATATTTGATGTTGTGCACATATATCAGCCTGGAGCTCCCAGTAATGACCCCATAATCTACTCACATTTCTGAGATGTTTGTGTTGGATTCTGGTGTACACTCTGGAGGGGCCTTGGGATCCTCGTTGTTCACCATCCCGTTAGTGGTGGTAGAGTGCTAAATGTGGATAACAATAAGTTATTAAATATGTATACTTTTTCATTTTGCAGATCCTTTTTTGTACATATTTTGGATTTATCGATCACATACTTACTTTAGAAAGCCTCTCAGAAGATGATGATGCAAATATTCGGAAGATAAAGTTCTCATCGTCCTCACTTGTGCCCTCCTTATCCTCTGAGACCAGATGGTTGTTTTCATCAGAGTGATCTACAAGACATAGGTAAGGAAGGATTGTTAGAGGGTGTCAGTATAACACAGTCGCTATATCTCACTAGGTTAAAAGATGATGCAACGTAATAAACAGAATACATGAAAAAAAACTCCTGTACAAAATTAGGGAAATAGGGATACAGTACGAACCCATGGTCAACATAGCTGAGATCCATGAAACATGGATAACATAGTAGACCAGAAAAACCATGTGGAAATATTTGAGCCTTGAAGTCAACATTCACATTGTTGGTGCTGTAGACATGTACATACCTGGCAATGGGGACGAGGGTGGCAAGATGGTAACAGCATCGTCTGTATTACATACTGGAACAGATTCTTTCTGCCTGTTTGAAGAAGAAAAACATGTAAATCGTAAGTAAACACAGTATAAAATGGGTTGTCTCACTATAAGAACACTGACTATAAGGCCTAATAGGACATATGACTGTCATAGTGGGGAAGGTTTTCTGCTCCAAACTACCTTCCATGGATCAGAACACAACTACCAAGAATGTCTGGCAAGTAATACTACAGCTCTCATACAGAGTAGGCAGTGCTAAAAATGCATGATATGCCACAATTATGGGCTGTTATCTTCTGCATTTTCTGAAGCCAAAAGTACAATGACCGTTAACCATGAAGCGGTGAATGCTGCATTTGATATTCTGTTATTTATGTCCTATATTTGGTGGTGTGTACATAGATCAGCCTGGAACTCCCAGTAATGACCCTTTCTAATCTACTCACATTTCTGAGATGTTTGTGTTGGTTTCTTGTGTATACTCTGGAGGGGCATTGGGATCCTCATTGTTCACCATCCTGGTAGCGATGGTACAGAGCTAAATACGGATAAAAATAAGATATAAAATATTTTTTTTATGTACTTTTAGAGTTTTTTTTATTTTTTTTTTACATATTTTGAATTTATTAATCACATACTTACTTTACAAAGCTTTTCAGAAGATGACGTAAAATTTTGGAAGTCAAGGCTCTCATTGTTCTCACTTGTGCCTTCCTCATCCTTTGAGACCAGATGTTTGTTTATATCAGAATGATCTACAAAAAATAGGTAATGAAGTATTATTAGAGGTTGTCAGTATAACACAGTCACTATTTATCACTAATATTAATGGGAACAGATGATCACATATTAGGGAAGATGAGACAAACAGTCGCTTAGTCTAGATGACGTCTCCTTCTACTTACTGATAAATAAGCTGGTGTCTGCGTCTGAAACAAGCTGAGGAACATACTCCAGCTCCTGGCTCAGAATGTTGTCAAAGTCCAAGTCACTCAGGAATGGATGAACCTTGATCTCAAATGCTCCTCCTAGAAAAAGAAAAACAAAAGTGATGCGGACATGGTCAGGGCTGGCTCCATATCTGAACAGTTTATCGTAATCTGAACTAATGACAAAACTGAGCCGACATGAAGGAAATAAACTGAAAGTCTTAGTGTGGAGAACTAGAAATACAGTAGATGAGCTGATAGAGAAATGCTGATCTTCATGGACATGAGCGATATGTCCTTGGTCTAATAAGGGAATATTAATACTAGTATATCTGTTACCTGTCCCAAGTCTACGCACAGGATTTCTTCTGAGCAGCTCAGTGATGAGATTCTGAGCATCCAGGGGTGGAGCGCGATCACAATTCCAAATTAGTTCTCCTGTTACATAGAAAATTACAGAAAATAAAACCTCTTTACTGGACTGTAACATAAAGCAAAGGAAATAACTAAACAAATGTAACCAATCAACGCAATGATCGGATTATTCTACTCACCAATGACAACCCTTTTATAAAGCTCAGTGAGGGAATCAGCATCAAATGGTACACATCCCAGCAGGAATTTATACAGGATGATCCCCAATGACCACCAGTCAACAGGTCTTCCATAGCCTTCTTTCAGGATGATCTCTGGGGCTATGTAACATGGGGTGCCACAGAACTGGAAACCAACAGAACATAGAGATGAGAATCGATGAAACAATTATTATGACAAGATATCATCGTTAAAACACAATGCAGAAGATAAAATATTAGTGGAAAAGTTCTCTAGAAAGGAAGAACGTAGAGAAGAGACAATAGTGTGATGAGATTTGCAAATAACAAGCTAAGTTCTTATAGGTGATGCTGACCTCACGGTCCTGGAACTCTCTGGAGATGTCCACTGCTAATTCCTTGTAGGTGTTGGTTTTCGGTATCATTAGACCAAGTTTTGAAATCCCAAAATCGGTAACTTTAATATGTCCAGTAGATGTAATCAGGAGGCTGCAAAAGAGAAGATGATTTTAGCCTCACAGACTGAATGATAATAAATGACAACTTTCCCCACTTTATTATACTACAGGGGCACTTACTTTTCCGGCTTCAGGTCTCTGTGCACCACACCGTAACTATGCAGGTATTCCACGGCAAGTACCGCCTCTGCAAAGTACAAGCGGGCCATGGGGACAGAGAAAGGACCCCTGGTGCTTAGAAGGGTCCCACAGTCTCCACCTATAGAAGAAAGGAAATATGACCGGTGAGGGGTTTATACAGAAGATAACCATGATATACCACGAGCAGATAACCATGATGTATAATGAGCAGTCAGCGGAAACATACTGGGGAGATCACACAGATAGTGGCGTACATAGAAATCACAAGACCCCATATCAAAAGTTGTAATTGCCCCACACCCTAAAAAATAAAAAATAAATATATTTATATCCCTGTTGAAGCAGCTTGGTGTTCTCACCAGCAGTACAACTTTTATGGCCATTTTAGAGTATGATGCTCCCAAAAATGCCCACACCCACACTCAATGAGTATGGTATCTCCACAGTGAATCCTCCTAAGGAGGCCACCACTTAGAAGGAGGCCAGCCACAACCCCCTACTCGGTGTGATGGCACCCACAGCAACCCTCCCACTCAGGATAATGGTTCCCACAGTCCCTCACACAATATAATGGTCTGCATAACTCCCCACTCAGTATGATGTCCCCACACAGAATGGGGGCCTCCATACAGAGTGAGGACCCCCACAGCACCCCACTTAATATGATGACCTCCACTCAGCATTCACAGTCCCCCCATATTTAGTCATACGGCCCCCTTTCAGTATTTTGGTCCCTACTAGCCACCTACTCAGTATTTTTGCCCCCACCAGCCCCACCTCCTTGAAGAAGCAAATACCGCTGAAATTGTGATGACAGGTGGAGGGATGCTGCCCACTGCCGAGCGTCGACAGACCCCCTCCGACTGATGAGCCCCATAGCGCCCCTGCACCAAGATCAATGAATTTACGAGCATCTTGGTAATAGATAACCTATAGTAAATGCTCTGTGGGGATGTAACCAACAATGTCCTAATGATATGAGCAGTGATAAGATGAAAGCAGACATGGGCTGAATATAATACAATAGATGTGTCTTACCTCCTACATACTCCATGACCATACACAGGTGAGATCTAGTTGGAAAGGAGCAGAGCATGGAGACCACAAATGGACAATCAGCAAATGTTAAGATGTCCCTCTCCAGAAAGGCCCATTCCAATCTCTGTGCAGTATTTAGGTTCCGCTTAGCCATTTTCTTTATAGCAAAGGTCTGGTGTGAGTCTTTATGATGCACTAAGTAGACGGCCCTGGAGAGATGGAGAATCCATCGGTTATAATAAATCCTTATTAATAATCCATCTATAGAAATCATTATATGTTTAATACTGGTATCCAAGGGGTAACATTTCTCCTTGCGGAGAGTGACATGTTAAGCTTGTCAAGGTGAGGAGACTTTTAAGCCTCAATGATCCTCTGGGGAAATATGCAAATTGTCTCTTCAGAGAGGAAGAGAACTAGAACTCTAGTGCCCCTTATAGGAAGTAGTAATCCTAAAAGTCAATATCGACCCTTTAACGAGCCTTATCACATGACATGGAATAATAGCCATAACCAAAATCTCAATTTTCGGACACTATGTTTTGGGGTACAAGCACTCATCAGTGCAAAGTGTGAGATATGGTTTGGCTGGGTGAGAGGCATCTGACCGGGATCCAAGCGGTAACGTTTCTCCTTGCGGAAAAAGCCATGTTAAGCATGTCAAGGTGAGGAGACTTTTAAGCTGCAATGCTCTTCTGGGAAATATGCAAATTGTCTCTTTTCAGAGAGGAAGAGAACTAGCACCCTAGTGCCACCTCTAGGAAGTAGCAATCCTATTTCCCAGAGGAGCATTGCGGCTTAAAAGTCTCCTCATGTCCGCAAGGAGAAACGTCAACCCCTTGGATACCGGTCAGACACCTCTCACCCAGTCAAACCATATCTCACACTTTGCACTGAAGAGGGGCAGTACCCCAGAACACAGTTCCTGCAAATTGAGATTTTGGGTTTGGCTATTATCCTAAGTCATGTGACAAGGCTTGTTAAAGGGTCGATATTGACTTTTAGGATTCCTACTTCCTATAGGTGGAGTTCTAGTTAGCTTCCTCTCTGAAGAGACAATTTGCATATGTTTAATACTAGAAGTCTGGCCGCCACTATAAATCCACATCTAGAAATTCATAAAATAGCACTACATAGATCACCTATGGGAGGTCTCCACAATGCCACTTCTGCCGGAGCCATCACCCAGGTCACATTATAGATACGAGAATCTATCGAAATTCTCTTTGGGCAGATTCGCTATAACTGACCAAATACAATTTAGTGCAAATAAAATTGGTCCAAAATGAATGTGCTCCAGGGCTCTCTTCTGCTGCTGAGGCCAGTGATTTGGCCCACATGGTCATGGTGGAGGGTGTAGATGTCATTGACGTCAATATGGTGTCACCCTTCATGTGACCATGTGTAGCCAACTTCTCTGATCAGCTTCATAATGGAGCCCCCCCATCAAAACAAAGATCAGAGTGGAGAGCAGAAAAGCTCAGGTGGAGGAGGCAGCATAAGAACAGATGAGGGTCTAGCACAGGCGAATGTAATAATATTATATTATTATATATTATATTATATGTAATTATATTATTTAAATCGCTTTCCTTACAGTTTGATTTGCTACAGATCATATAATTTCCCTATGATAACACTGAATGGCAGAGTGCAGGGGCAGAAGCATTGTCATAGGGAACCCTGAGAAATGTGGATTATGGCAACAAAAATCTCACCCAAAATTTCCACTGCTGATGAGTTTGGAAGTTTCATAGTCGCTCATATGCGGCATTCTCGCCGGAACCAATGAATCCATCACGCTCTATAAAAGAATAAGAAATAATACTGATTTATTGAAGATGCAGGAAAAAAGTTACAGATGCAAAAACTTCTCCCCTCATATTATGTCCCAGATGATTTACACTGATATGATGTTGGGAGGATACAAACCGGACGCTGGGCAGACCTGGCGCTAGCACCCAGCACACCCAGGCAAGTGCCGGGGCCCTGAGTAGGCGAGGGGCCCACTTGCTGTCGGGCACCCTGGCGCGCTATGGGACCGGTGAGCAGAGGAGAGTGGTGCCAGCGCCAGCTAGTGGGCCTTGCTCCCCCCCCCAATGCTTGCCCAGGACCACGGCCGGCACAATGCTTACCTCTCCACAGCTGGTGAGCAGTGAGGTGAGCATTTGATTTTTTTTTTTTATGTATGTAGGTATGGGGCATTATATGGGGGGAGAAGTGACATCCTGGATGGGGCATTATATGGGGGGGAGGTAGGGACATCCTGCGTGGGGTATTATATGGGGGGGGGGAAGTGACATCCTGCATGGGGCATTATATGGGGGGGAGTGACATCCTGCATGGGGCATTATATGGGGTGAGAGGTGACATCCTACATGAGGCATTATATGGAGGGGACATCCTGCATGGGGCATTATATAGGGGGGTGACATCCTGCATGGGGTATTTTATGAGGGGGAGAAGTGACATCCTGCATGGGTCATTATATGGGGGGGAAGTGACATCCAGCATAGGGCTTTATATGGGGTGAGAGGTGACATTCTGCATGGGGCATTATATGGGGGGTGACATCCTGCATGGGGCATTATATGGGGGTAGTGACATCCTGCATGGGGTATTATATGGGGGGAGAAGTGACATCCTGCATGGGGCATTATATGGGGTGAAAGGTGACATCCTACATGGGGCCGTATGTGTTGGGGGGACATCCTGCATGGGGCATTATATGGGGTGGTGACATCCTGCATGGGGCATTATATGGGGGGTGACATCCTGTATGGGCCATTATGTGGGGAGGGACATCCTGCATGGAGCATTATGTGGGGGGGGACATCCTGCATGGGCAATTATATGGGGGGTGACATCCTGCATGGGGCATTATGTGGGGGGATATCCTGCATGGGGCATTATGTGTGGGGGACATCCTGCATGGGGCATTATGTGGGGTGGGACATCCTGCATGGGGCATTATGTGGAGGGGACATTCTGCATGGGGAATTATATGGGGGGTGACATCCTGCATGGGCCATTATGTGGGGGGGCACAGCCTGCATGGGGCATTATGTGGGGGGCACAGCCTGCATGGGGCATTATGTGGGAGGGACATTCTGCATGGGGAATTATATGGGGGGTGACATCCTGCATGGGCCATTATGTGGGAGGGGGACATCCTGCATGGGGCATTATGTCGGGGGGGGCACAGCCTGCATGGGGCATTATGTGGGGGGTCAAAGCCTGCATGGGGCTTTATGTGGAGGTCACAGCCTGCATGGAGCATTATGTGGGGGGTCAAAGCCTGCATGGGGCATTATGTGGGGGGCACAGCCTGCATGGGGCATTATGTGTGGGGTCACAGCCTGCATGGGGCATTATATGGGGGCACAGCCTGCGTGGAGCATTTTATGGGGTCCATTATTCTATATGGAGCAATATATGGAGCTCATAATACGGTATAGAGGACTATGTGGTGCCATTATACTGTGTGGAGGACATTACTGTCCGGTCTGCACTGTGAGCTGTGAGGATTCGCCGCTTTCTGAGTTATTGTGGAATTTACAATAGATATCGCTCATGTAATGTAAGAAGTGAAATCTTCGGGCTTGTACTATATATATATATATATATATATATATATATATATATATATATATATTATCTGCGGTATCTGTGCATCATGAATCGTGGTATGTGTTAAAGGGGCCACTGAGACTCTTTCGCCCAGGGCCCACGAAATCCTGGAGCTGCCCTGCAACGGTCATCATACATTACTATAACATTCTGGATAATGTGGGAGATCACACAGAGGAGGACTTACAGGTAATCTGTCACCAGGTGTTTGCTATGTATTCTGAAAGCACCATGATGTAGGGGCAGAGACCCTGATTCCAGTGATGTGTTACTTACTAGGCTGTGTGTGGCTGTTTCAATAAAATCAGTAGATTATCACTAGAAGACTATCTGTCTAGCCAAGTAGTCCTATTGCTCTGTACCCCTGCCTCCACCACTGATTAGCAGCTTTCTGCCTATGCACAGTGTACACAGAAAGCTGCCAATCAAGACTCAGCATTCAGAGCTCTGCAGCAGAAAAAAATAGTGATTTTATCACAACTGCTCCACCGAGTAAAGTAATCAACACATGGAATCAGGGTCTCTGTCCCTGCATCATGCTTCTCTCAGACCAAATAGCATAAACCTGGTGACAGATTCCCTGTAATTCAAATGTAATTAACACCATAGGGTCATCTACACTTAGAATAGAGACGTCCCATGGTTGTATGGGGGATAATACTGGACGAGTCATTCACACCCCATGATCTGATGACACACACGCATCCCCCTCTATGATACTTACGGATTCTTGGATCTCCAGGATCTCACTAATTCCATTGTTAGGATTCGACAGCTCAGTTGTTTCTAAAATAATGATGAAGAAATGAAATGTATTAGAGGATATTATTCCTACATAGATAATACAGCAATATAACGGAGAAATGACAAGATGTCTGTAAATGGGATTAATACTCGCTATATGGGGATTCTAAATATGAGAATATATGGGGAATCCATAGATAAATGTAATGTAAATGTTGGAGGAACCCCTTCATAAATAACAAAAGACTGACCATCACTTCCGAAAAGAAAATGGGTGTGAACAGGTGCATACTAAGAGTAGCCATCCAAATATATAACTAACAAAGTTGCACTCTGTAACGCTATAGCATGTAAACATGAAATAAATGAAATTTGAATTGCATTACTGCTGTAGAAAATAGGATAAAAGGAAGATACTTAGCGCATAATTTAGCCAATTCATGCATGGCCAGCAGCTACGGCAAGGCGACCTTCTTTTGCTCGGTGCATGCCCAGCAGTCACGGCAAGGCGACCTTTTTTGTTGGGAACCTATCTCCACCCATCAGCCTGGGGTGGTTTTAATTACAACAAGATCCTACCTACCCATATAAATGTAGGCTTCAGCCTAGGAGAGGATTCACATTAGGAGAGAATTCCAACAAAAAGATCGCCTTGTCATTGGCTGCTAGGCATTCATGAATTGGCCAAATTATGTGCTCAGTATCTTAGTTTTTTCCCATTTTCTAGAGCAGTAATGCAATTTAAATTTAATTTATTTCATGTTACTTGCTATAGCACTGAAGAATGGACCCTCCATCACATGAATGAGGAAGCCCCCACCCACGCTGCACATACGAGTGATGGTAAGAGAGCTGAAACATAGGAGAGATTTGCAAATTAGCCTGGAAGTGCACTGGGGGCGTGTCACTGCACTTGGATTTCTTCTTTCACGCCCCCAGCGCACTTCCATTCTGATTTGTATATGGTGTCTACTTTACATTTCTCCTGACTGGCACATTGGATTTCTACAAACAATTATTATTAGGGGACAATGGCCTATACCGTCACACCACTACTTCTATATGTAACAATGTGCTGCCAGGTTCCCATTACACAGAGTAGAGAGTAAATCTAACATTATCCTCCGTCCTCTGTAATATCTGGACATTCCTTGTAGAAGGTCGGGTGATCGCTCACCTGTAATCAGATCGCTGTTCAGCTCCGGCTGACTCCTATTAGGGTCAGGGATTTTCGGGGTCACATTTTGCCCATATTTGGCGTCGCCTCCTGTTGTTTCCTGATAGATATAATATATATAATTAATATGTGGAAGATTTCACTAAATCACCAAATACATAAATCATGAAGGACTAAACCAACATTTACAGATGCACCAATTGTAACGATACAAATCCCGCGCCATCTTCAGACCTTTTCTCAGAAAGTCTCCTCAGATACGGTGGATTAAGATACGTCTATTAATATTGATCCTTACCGGGCGTTCCAATGAGCGTTCTAGTATAGACAGGACTTTTTCGGCCAGTTCTTTAAAGACAGCCAAATCTTCAGTCTGAGATCTTTCTTCAGCCTATAAAGAAGGAAAAATGGAAAGGAGAATTTTGAGATGAGAGCGGTCAGAATGGAGGCGGAAATTGTATGTGACATCGGTTCTCTGTCTGCAGATACAATGACTACATACTGTATTTGGGGACTCGTTGTGTTTTACCGTATTTTTTGGACTATAAGATGCCTTTTTTTCCAAAATTTTTGACCTCCCTTCTAACACTCTCGCACCCCTCCAATCTATCCTAAACTCTGCTGTCTGACTAATCCACCTGTCCCGCCGCTATTCCCTGGCTTCTCCCCTCGCTCCGCCAATCCCTTCACTGGCTCCACATTACCCAGAGACTCCAGTTCAAGACCCTAATCTTGGCATGCAAAGCCACCCACAACCTGTCTCCTCCATATATCTGTGACCTAGTCTCCCAGTACTTACCTGCACGCAACCTCCGATCCTCACAAGATCTTCTCTCTACTCCCCTCTTATCTCCTCTTCCCACAATCGCATACAAGATTTCTCCCATGCATCCCCCCTACTCTGGAACTCTCTACCCCAGCATATCAGACAGATTATTAATAATAATAATTGTCTGAATGTAGCTTACCAGGGGGGTGGCTGTGGTGGAGTGAGGTCACAGGAGGTAGGGTCACTGCTGTAGGAAGCCGGCAGTAGAAGTGGGGCGCTCCTGCGGGCCAGCGGGGTGTCCAGGAGGTGCGAGGCTGCGGGCCCTGGGCTTCAAGGAAATGTTAGCGGTGATTTAGGAGGGGAGTCCCTGCTCTGCCCATTGATTTTCTGGCGGTGAGCTTCAGGCAAATGGCCGCTGGAGGCAGTGCATGTGCAGATTTAGATCTCGGCTCAATGACGAGCTGAGATCTCAATCTGCGTATTGGCCATCTCCAGCAGCCTACTTCTTGAAGCTCACTGCAGAGAAATCAATAAGCAGAGCAGGGCCTCCCCTCCTGAATTACCGCTAACATTTCCTTGAAGCCCAGGGCCCGCAGCCTCGCACCTTCTGGACACCCCGCTCCTCCCAGCTTGGGGCCCGCAGCAGCACCCCACTCCTACTGCCGACTTCCTGCAGCAGCGACTCTGCCTCCTGTGACTTTGCTCCACTGCCACCAACCCCCTCAGTAAGCAACCGAAAATTCGGACTATAAGATAGACCCCCATTTTATTATAATAAATGTTTTTCCCATTTTCCTCCCAAAATTTTTTGGTGCGTCTTATGGTCTGCAAAATATGATATATTAGAAGAAAAAGCTTCTATCCCTCCATTATTATCTATCAATATTGAGATGTTCTGTGCAGAGTGTCCGCCACTTACCTGGTGTAGTAATGTCCTGATGTTCTGAAGTAAATCCGTCAGATAGTCTGACGTTAGACGACGTTGTCGGTGTTTGGTCAGGCAATCCTTTACTAGCTCCATCACCAGCCGGTCAGTGAAGCTGAGGACGCCATCGGGTGGTAGAAGCACACTGTTAGGACGATTGATCATAAGGATCAACAATAGTGCTTTTACCTGAGGAATGTCCAAAACAATTCCAGCCATAGTGAAAAACTGCAAGTGCTATCAGTCACTATAGAGCCAAGAAAGGCACGGGTGAGCCTATGTGCATTGTATATATAGCGCCTGTGAGCAGTGATGTCACCATCACCTGTGATGTCATCACGGAATCTTGTGATAGAATCTTCACGGAGCAGCTCTGCACAAATAGAATGCGGCCTGGTATTATATAAAGTGAAAACACCATACAATTAACTACCCATGTTATCATGGCCGTTCTATTTTATATCCAATTAGAACACAACCAGGATAAAGGTGTGTTCACAAGTTGGATTTTGGCAGCATTTTTTTTCTACCCCAAAAATCAAAGGAGGCAGGAAAAACGCTGCTTAAAATTCAGGTGTTTTTACTTGTGTTTTTTTTTCCATTCATTTGAATGGGTGAAAAATGCTGCAAAACCTCTGAAAGACTTGACAAGCTGCAGATTTAAAAAAAATGCAAAAAAAACAGCATGTGAATGAGATTTCAGAAATGTCATTCACTAAGATGGTACTGTAAAACACAGCATTTTTGCTGCAGAAGAAAAAACAGTGAATACACCCTAAAGATATGCTCAGTCATATCATGGGAAATATTGTATATTTAGTATTTATTATCTCACGTGTTTTTCTTCACCATAGAACTTTTAAGGCTGTGTGCCCCCTATGCGTTTTTTAGGCGTTTCTGCAGCGTAACTTCCGCCGCGGAAACACTTAAAAAACGCTTGGTGATAGGTCTGCAATGGTCCCCAATGATAATCCGCATGTGCTGTGCACATGCCGCGGAGATTTCCGCTGCGGATTATCATTGCGGAAAAATCCGCAGCACGTCCTTTAATTCTGCAGAGTCGATGCGATTTAGCCGCCATTGACTTGCATTGGAACGCATAACATCCGCATGACTACAAATACACATGTGGATATTATGCTACTCAATGCGTGGATGGTACCCGGGTCTGGAGATGAAGAGACTCTCCTCCAGACCCGGGTACCATAGTACCTGTAGTTAAAATAGAATTAAAATAAAAAATAAACATATACTTACCTTCTGATGGCCCCTGTCTGCTCCCGGCGGTGCTGCTGGTTCTTTGGCTGCTCGCGGTGGTAAAAGGACTTTCCATGACGCCATTTAGTCATGTGACAGGTCACGCGACCGCTGACATCGGCGGTCGCGTGACCTGTCACATGACTAAATGACGTCATGGAAGGTCCTTTTACAGCACCGTGATCCGCCGAAGACACCGGACTCACCGGAGAAGGAGATCGAGGACCATCGGAAGATGAGTATAATGTTTTTTTTTTATTTTTCACCATTATTATTCTTTTTTTTCATTATTGATGCTGCATTTGCAGCATTGTAACTTGGTCACACTATGTAAATCCATGCCGGTTGCATGGAATTATATAGTGTGACCAAGTTGTCAAGCACTTTCCCAAGTGATGCTAAAATCACTTGGCAAAGCGCTTGACAACCCAGGGAGATGCAGAAACGCTTAGGAAAAATCTGCAGCATTTCTGCATCGTGGTCATATATCCTAACTCATTGGCAAACTGTTATACAAGGCTATATTCACACTAGACGTTTTTTTAGCGGGCTTTTTTATGCAAATTTTCAGCTGCGTTTTACAGTACCAACAAAGTCTATGAGATTTCCGAAATCTCATGCACAAAGCTTGCTTATTTGTCCTCAGTATTTTGTGCTCTCCATGGCTTTTTGCAATAGAGTATATCACTTGTTTCAGCGTTTTTCACCCATTAAAAAAAAGGGTGGTGGAAAAAAATGCTGAAAAAAAGCCTAGTGTGAACATTTTGCTGCGTTTTTAGTGAAAAAAGCAAGTATGTGACACTTTTATTCCTGTGATTTTCCCAACTTTAAACCATCTTGTCTTGGTCACCTGAGATAGCAGCTTGGATTATTACAGTTTAATTAAATTAGTGATGCCTACAAAGTAAACATTGGTTGAGCTAGGTGTGAGATTGAACAACACGTGTGGCCCAGGGAGGTGTGAAAATGAACAATGCCTGAGCAACTCAATGGCAATAATCATCAACATTAACAGAAATAAACACTTAAAATAGATCCCTCTGTGTGTAATGACTCTATATAATAGATCCCTCTGTGTGTAATGACTCTATATAATAGATCCCTCTGTGTGTAATGACTCTATATAATAGATCCCTCTGTGTGTAATTACTCTATATAATAGATCCCTCTGTGTAATGACTCTATATAATAGATCACTCTGTGTGTAATGACTCTATATAATATAGGAGTTTCACTTTTTGCATTGAAGAACTGAAATAAACTAACTTTTGATGATATTCTAATTTTGTGAGAAGCACCTGTATATAGTATGAAGCCCCACTGCCCCATATGTGTATGTATAATTTGATGCACATGACTCGCCCCCTGGGCCGTGGGGTACACAGAACCGGGCCTTCTAGTGTACGGTGCTGATGGGGGTAGTAGTGGCAACCCGATCCCGTGGCTCAGGGTAGTCAGACCAAATGGTGGCAGTCTATTTATCAGTGTTTTGAAAGTCCGACTACGCCACCCGTGGATTGCCGTCAGGGATAACCGCCGCTGCGAGGCAGACTACTGAGGCTGGTGTTAGTGTGCAGCACAGGTGTAGGATAACTCCCCACGGGAAGAGTGTAGCCTCAGGGCAGTGTAGGTGGATGTTGGGGGTGATAGTGCAGGCCGCAATAGTAAGAGTTCAGAGTCCGCTTCAAACAGTTCAGGGTCTTTATTGTAGATATTATTAATGACCCAACAGTACCAGTTAGGAATGGGCCTGGGTGTCTGAGAGCATTCGGGCGAGCCCCACTGGTCAGGGTGAGTGTGTAGGCCTACCGTTCTCTCTATGCTCTTTCTGACTATCCCCCTTTTCGTGGTGTAATAGCCCACGTCCCTGAGCTGGCCGTGTACTTCTCGCCTGTATGGCATGCGACTAGGGCCTTGGGTACCTGTTGCTTGCTCCTCGCTGTACAGGTCCCTCTGTGTGGCAGAGCCTCCAGGCTTCTTAGGCCAAGGGACCTGAAATCCCTCGCAGGTTGTTTCTCTCCTGCTGGGCTTGTAACCCTGACAGCCCCGGACCCCAATGCCCGGTAGATTGGTTCTCTTCCAGGACCAGCTCTCGTCGCCTCTGTCCCTGGCTTGCAGTTTCTCCTCTGCTTTACGGACTCCTCAGCTACAGCTGAACTGTCCCTCCTTCTCTGGGACTAGTCTCACTCCTGAGCTAGGTCTTCCAGTTCTCTCTAACCCTGCCCCCAGTTCCAGCTTTTATAGGGGCAGCCAGCTCCCCCTGCTGGCCTGGGACAGGAGGTGCTGTATGCTAATAGTCCCTAACCAGGGGACCTCCCTCCTGCTCTCAGACACAGATTATTGTTTGTGGCATCCAGGCCTGGGGTGACACATTCTCCCCTAGTAAAATATAGTACTCCGGACTAAACAGGAAACACAAATACAGGGTATATATGACAACATAACATATATACAAGTATATTTTGTCCTTGAGGTCACGGCGCTTCCATGACCGGTTGTCCATTTCACCCAACAAGGTGAAGTTTTCCACGGTGTGGGGACCTGTTTCCATAAACCCCAATTTCCTGGCCTTGGGCGTGGCGACAAGGCTGAGCTCTCTACTTTGGGCCACAAGTAGGCCACACCGGACAGATTTTTCTTCCGTGGCCATCTTCGAAAGAGGGCACCAAGTGCAACTATCTACAAGATAGTTCCGGTTATTCAGCATCCATAACCTGTTAGTCCATGAACTAGAAAGACTGGAAAAACATAATTAGCAACCAGGCAACAAACATAAAACATTTACAATATACAGCATTTAGATCTTCCAGCGAGCTGGTATTTGCCCCCTAGTGCTCCAGGTTGACCTGCGTAACCCACTGTCTGGTGGTGGTCTAACCTGACTTTCCCCACTAGCATTCAGGGTACAGCTACTAGCTGGGTTTACAGGCAGTGCAGGCAGCTATCTTTGGGTCCTTTGGCTTACCGCAGGTATGGCAGGCTCACTGTCAGCAGAGGGTTGACTCTCCTGGGCTGCTGGCATGGGTTCTTCTGCCTCTAGGGCTGCTTGGTCTTCTGATTCCTCCTGCTCTCCTGTAGGTTCCTGCTGGGTTGGTTGAAGGAAGTGTAGGACGGGTACCACTATTGCATCATTTATCCGAGTCCAGGACCGGGGGAACTCTCCAAGAACTGTGCTGATCATTTCTTTCTTGTCTTCTGCGGGTTCAAGGTCATCTTGATCTTCTCCTGCACTCTGTAGTTGCTCGAGGCACCTTTTTAGGTGGTGTCTGGAGACGGTGCTAGTGGTTTCTCCTCCATCCTTGGTAATTACACATACCTTCGGGTTGTTGTGGTTGGACTGCAGTACTTTGTACGGGTCGCTCTCCCACTGGTCATCTAGCTTGTGAAGCCTTCTCTTCCGCTTCAGGACCTGCTCACCAGGTTCCAGGGGACCAGCAGGGGCGTGTTGGTTGAAGAGCCTCTCTTGCTTTTCTCTCGCTTGAGCCAGACTCCTCTCCACACTCTCCTGTACCTTCTTGTACTGTAGCCGCCGTTCCGTATCCCAGTCCGCGTCTGGGGAGGTGTCCTCGGGGGTCAGGACTCCCATCTCCTGGTCTATCGGCAGCTTACCTGGTCTTGCCCGCATCAGGTAAGCCGGGGTGCAATTTGTACCATTCACCGGGATATGGTTGTATAAGTCTATCAGGTCTGGCAGCTTCTCCGGCCACAGGCTGCGTTCTTCCAGGGGCAACGTTTTGAGGAGATCAATGATGATATTATTCATTTTCTCACACAGCCCGTTGGTTTGTGGGTGGTAAGACGTTGTCCGAATCTTCTTACAGCCGTAGAGGTTGCAGAACTCCTGGAAGATTTCAGCCTCAAACGCTGGACCTTGATCTGTCAAGACCTGTTCCGGATACCCGTGTGGACGGCAGAAGTGTTGTTGGAAGGCTCTGGCCGCTGTTTGGGCTGTCAAGTCTTTAACAGGAACCACCACCAGGAACCGGGAATAGTGGTCCACTATTGTCAGGGCATAGACGTAGCCCGACCGGCTTGGAGCCAGTTTCACATGGTCCAGAGCTACCAGCTGAAGAGGCTGCCTGGTGACGATGGGCATCAAGGGCGTCTTCTGGCTGGTACCGTCCTTCCTTCTGAGGTTACATGGGCCACAGTCCCTGCACCACTGCTCTATGGCCCCTCTCATTCCGACCCAGTAGAACCGCTCTCTCAGTAGGAACTCCAGTTACTTCTACCCGAAGTGTCCCGCTCTGTCATGGTAGGCCTCCAGGACCATTGCTGCATCTCGTCTCGGGACCACTACCTGCCAGGTCAGCTCGTGCGTCCGGTGGTTGACAAGCCTTCTGCACAGCTTACCTTCGTAGAGGAATAGCCTGCTTTTCTCCTTCCATAACTGCTTGGCTTCCTCTGGAGCGTCCGAGCCAGGGCTAGCGTCTGCCTGGGTCAAGAGGTCTTTCACCAGGCGAATTGCAGGGTCACTATATTGCGTTTCAGCCCAGCCGTGGTGAGGTAAGGGATTGAACATGACAGTGGTCAAGTCTTTGTCTCTTACACGGTGGGAGTACTGAGTGGCCCCGTACCTGTGGAATGCTGGGAGCTCTATTTCCTCCAACTCGTCTGGATCTTCTCCCTCATCGGGCAAGTGGGGCATTCTCGATTGGGCATCTGCATTGCCATTGGCTCGGCCTGCCCGGTACTTGATGGTGAAGTCATAGTTTGCTAGCCGGGCCATCCACCGCTGCTCTAGGGCACCAAGTCTCGCATTGTCCAGATGTGTCTACGGATTGTTGTCCGTGTACACAGTGAACTTCACAGAGGCCACGTAATGCTTGAAATGTTCTGTTACGGCCCACACCACTCCCAAGGACTCCAGCTTAAAGGAGCTGTAATTCTCCGGGTTTCTCTCGGTGGGCCTCAGCTTCCGGCTGGCGTACGCGATCACCCTTTCTCTGCCCTGTTGGTTCTGTGACAGTACGGCTCCCAGCCCCACATTACTGGCGTCTGTGTGGAGGATAAAAGGCTGGTCATAATCAGGGTAGGCCAGTATCTCATCCCCCGTGGGCCATCTTCAGCTGGCGGAAGGACTCCTCTTCCGGCTTGTCCCGCTTGAAGGGTGGCTTTTGGCTTCTGGTCTTAGATTGTCCTATAAGGAGGTCCTGCATAGGGGCTGCCATCTTGGTGAACCTGGGAATGAACCTTCGGTAGTAGCCTACCAACCCGAGGAACTGCCTCACTTCTTTTATGTTAGAGGGGCTTGGCCAGTTCTTTATTGCCGTGATTTTGTCAGGGTCGGGGGCTACTCCTTCTGCACTCACCACGTGTCCCAGGTACTGTACCTTCGGCACTTGGAGGGTTTCACTTTCATGCCAAAACCTGCCAGGGCCAGGTGCTTTAGATGGTCCTCGTAAGTCTTCGAATAGACAATCACGTCGTCCAGGTAAAGTAGGACCGTCTCAAAGTTTCGGTGCCCTAGACAGCATTCCATCAGCCTCTGGAAGGTCCCGGGTGCGTTGCAGAGCCCGAACGGCATATAGTTGAATTCACTTAATCCCATCAGGGTGGTGAAGGCGGTCTTCTCCTTATCAGCCTCTGTCACAGGAACCTGCCAGTACCCACTAGTAAGGTCCAAAGTAGAGAAGAAATTAGCTGATTTTAGTGCGGCCAAAGACTCCTCTATTCTAGGCAACGGGTATGCATCTTTATGGGTGATACGATTGACTTCTCTATAGTCCACGCACATTCTCATAGTACAGTCTTTCTTTTTTACCAGAACCAAGGGGGCTGCCCAGGGGCTACAACTGTCTCTAATGACCCCGGCTTCCTTCATTTCTCTCAGCATGCCCTTTGCGTTCTGATAGTGTGCGGGGTGGTACAGGTCTGTATCTTTCTTTTATTGGTGGGTGGCTCCCCGTGGGGATGTGGTGTTCTACCCTTTTCACTCTGCCGAAGTCTAGAGGGTGCTTACTAAAGATTCTCTCGTACTCTTGAACCACCCGGTAGACTCCTTGTTTTTGGTGCAAGGGAGTGGAGTTAGCACCCACGTGGAGTTTCTGGCACCAGTCCTCCTTGGGTTTCTGGGAACCATTACCCTCCGCCTGGGGAGATGGAGGCAAGGGTTCCACGGCCCTGACAGCATTGTGTTCAACAGTATACAATTTGGCTAGTGTAGCGTACCGGGGCAAGTGTACTTCCCTTTCCCCAATGTTTAAGATCCGGACGGGCACCCTTCCATGGCGGACATAGACCACCCCCCGGGCTGTCAAAATGGTGGGCCTGCTGTCTGAGTACACGGGTTCTACCATGGCTTAGTAGTCTCTCCCTCTTAACCCGATTGCAGTCCGACACCAGATCATTTCACTTTTGGGGGGCATAGCAATGGGGAACGGGTCGCTCATCCTCACGCTACCGATCTCACCACCAGACAGTTCTACCTGTTGCCATCTCATCAGGGCTCTTATCTCCTTCTGGAGGACCCTCTGTTGGCTGGAGCTCGCATTCATCGCCACCTGCTGCAAAATTACAATTACTTCTGAAAGACAATTTTCAATCACATTAGTACCCAAGGTTATTTTAGGGTGACTTTCTCGACGGTCAATGTCCACAATGATCACTCCCTGTGCCGGCAGTTCAACTTTACCAATCTTAATGGTCATCTCTCTGAACCCCACCTGCGGCACGGGTTGACCATTGCTGGCGATGATGCTCAAATCATCGTCTGGATAACGAGTTATATCAGTGTCACTCCAGTACTGCTTGAAAAGTACATAGGGGATGGTAGTCACTTGGGACCCGGTGTCCAGCAGTGCACTCATGGGGATACCGTCCAGCACTACGGGTAAAACCGGGCGTCCCCCTACGTACTTATCACGCCAATTAGATGGGCCTGATGACCTTATGCCTGGGGGTTGGCCCTTTGCCCCAGGTCAGACCCATTTAAAGTACAGTACCTGGCTACGTGACCCGGCTGGCTGCAACGGCGGCAAATCGGCTGTCCATCCTCAGTGTAATGATCGGCGGGCCTCCCTCTGAATGACTGGATCCTCCTCCGTCGACGCCACGGGACATCCTCCGGACTGGAAGCCAGCTTGATTGGTCTTGACGGGTCCATCTGTAACGACTGTACGGTCCTGGTCAATGCAGCAACACTCTTTGTTAGTTCTTGGACCTGATGGTGCAGTTTTGCAGGCGGGGATGGATTTAGGGCCTGCGCATCAGCCCCCACAAGGTCTGCGGGATAGGGCGCCGCCCCCTGGTGGTAAGGGATGGCAGGGCGCCGGGAAGCTACAGCGCCACCCGGTGCAGGTTCTCGGAGCTCCCGGATGGCCCTATCTTTGAACTGTGCAAAAGTCAAATCGGGGTTCTGTAGGGCCATGAGGCGCAGCTGGGTTCTGTGGGCGCTGGACAGCAGACCTTCTATGAACTGGTCAGTCAATAGTTTATCTGTATCCTGCACGCTGCCAGGGTCAGCTTGCTTAATTGCCCCCAAGGCTTCCTGTAAATTTAGGGCATAATCTCGGATGCTATCTTGAGCTCGCTGCTTACATCCATAGAACCGCATTTTGATTTCTGCTGAGGTACGGGTATCAAAGGTGTCCCGTAGACGGGTCAGAACCCCCCTTACAGTCCTTTTCTCCTCAGCTGTCCAAGACTTTACCTCCCGCTGGGCCGCACCAGTTAACTGCCCTATCAGTATGCTTACTTTCTGTTCTTCTGTCGGGATAAACTTTGAACAGTCTATACAGCCTTTCTTTAAAGTCGCCCAAGGTATGCGACTCGCCGGCATACTGGGGCAGCCAGGCCGCTCCGGGGATATAGGCAGGGGTGGATTAAGAGTAGCAAGGGCCCCGGGCAGTTTAGAAGGCGCAGGCCCCCTCCACACACCTGATTTATCACGTGACATGTCACATGATCCCCTGTGATAGATCATGTGATAGTTCACGGGAAATTAATTTGGCATAATATTAATTGTGCTGCCTCATCTGAGAGCAGCACAATATTGGGGCAGATACCCTGATTCCAGCGATGTGTCACTTTTTCAGCTGCCTGTTGTCATTTTGAGAAAATCACCATTTTATCTGCTGCAGATCTAGCAGCTCTCTGAATGCTGCGCTCTGTATAGCCCCACCCACACCACTGATTGGCAGCTTTCTGCCCATGCTCAGTGTACACAGAAATCTACTGATCAGTGATGGGGGTGGAGTCCTACAGAACTTACTAGTCATCTAGTGATAATTACCTTCTGACAAATCAATGATTTTATCAAAGCAACACTAAGCAGCCCAGTAAGTGACACATTACTGGAATCAGTGCCTCTAACCCTACATTATGCTGCTCTCAGATTAGGTGGCAAAAACCTGATGACAGATTCCCTTTAAAGGAGCTGTAAAGATAAAAAAAGTTTGTATTAAAAAAAATACAAGCCATTTGTTAAATTAACTTTTTTTCATTGTTAATTCACATTAGACTGTATCTTCAACACTTTTGTCAGCAGGTCTTATTACAGACTCTGAATAGGGCAGCTCTCTCCCTCTCCCTCAGCAGAAAGTCACAGCATGGTTAAAAAACGGGATCTTTTATGATTTTCTCATAATAAATAAAAAAGGACATGCAAGTCCTCCAAACTATTTTCCGTTTCTCTATAGGCGAGGTCCTAAATCTTTCTTGTTCTTTAGTTGATCACATGTCAAAAATGCAAAGCATTTACTATGAACTCGCCTAAAAAAATATACACTTGGAGAGTAATATCATCATCTGCATGTAAATATTCCTTGACTCTAAGGGCTCGCTCACACTGTCGTATAACACGGCCGAATGCTATGTGATGTTTTATCGGATAGGACTCGGGCCTATGTTATACTATGGGACAGTGCGATTATTGGCATGAGAAAATAATCTCATTCGATATTCGGACCATGTGCACCCATACAAGTCTATGGGTGCACGTAAAACATTGGACTGCACTCGGATGTCATCCAAGTGCAGTCCGATGAACACTCACAGAGACTATGGAGAAGATGGAGAAATTAAGTTCTCCATCTTCTCCATTTCTGTGCTGCGAGAGAATCGGATCACACTCAGTTGAAGCTCTGACCGAGTTTGAGCCCAGTGTCATTAGCATAATTGGCCCTATTCTCTTGCATGAGAGAATATATGGCTTAGTGAGTGGACCCTAAAACTGAATAGTAGTGACGGACAGGCACCTCACAAGCGGGATCCATGTAGCTCTCAGATGTCATGTAGGTAGGGCTTCATTCCATGGGGTAGGGCTTAATTTCAAGGTATATAAAAAAATGGACTTCAAATAAAAATTAAATGAACACAAAAAGCACTAATTGAATTATTTTTTTCGTATTTATGTTTGCAGCCCCTTTAAAAACCCTTTGAGGACCAAGGCACATATATGTCCCATAGTTTTAAACTGGAAAAAAATTTGATTGAACAAAATTTAAGGTCCTCAAAGGTTTAAGTAGGTCATAAATTCATATGAATACTTGCTCATACAATTGCACATGCCAAAAGATGAAGAAGAACAGAATCAAAAATATGACATTAAGTGGAGCACTTACAGGTATTCAAGGTGAAAGAGACCAGCAAAGGCATCGTCTCGAATGACAGTAAATGAGTTAGAATTCAGCAAGCTGAAAATGAAGACAGCAGGTTAGAAGCGACCCAGACTTTATGGTGCTCAGAATTAGTCAAGCAGAATTTATTGACTGCTCTTGCAAAGCACTGAGACTCCCGCTGTGTATAGATGGCGCCGTGCGGCCTCCCGCTGTGTATAGATGGCGCCGTGCGGCCTCCCGCTGTGTATAGATGGCGCCGTGCGGCCTCCCGCTGTGTATAGATGGCACTGTATAGATGGCTACGTGCGGCCTCCTGCTGAGTATACGTGTATAGCTGGCTACGTGCGGCCTCCTGCTGAGTATAGATGCCGCACGGCGCTACCCCCAGAGACAGCAGGAGGCCGCACAGTGCCATCTATACTCAGCGGGAGACCGCACGTAGCCATCTATACACAGCAGGAGGCCGCACAGTGACATCTATACTCAGCGGGGGGGCGCATGTAGCCATCTATACACAGCGGGGGGTGCACGTAGCCATCTATACACAGCGGGGGGGCCGCACGGCGCCGTCTATAAACAGCGGGGGGCCCCACGTAGCCATCTATACACAGCGGGGAGCCGCACGTAGCCATCTATACACAGCAGGAGGCCGCACGGAGCCCCCCCAGAGACATCAGGAGGCCGCACGGCGCCAACTATACTCAGCAGGAGACCGCATGCAGTCATACACACACACAAACATATACAGACACGCATAAACAAATTTGAAACACAAAAATACATACAAACAGACATCACACAATGACATCTGCCCACACACACACACAAACAGACAGACATCACACACACACCTGCCCACACACACACACACCTGCCCACACACACATTTGTGTGTGTATGTATAGTGTGTGTGTGTATAATGTGTGTGTATGTATAGTGTGTGTGTATGTATAGTGTGTGTGTGTGTATAATGTGTGTGTATGTATAGTGTGTGTGTGTGTATAATTTGTGTGTGTATTTTTTTTTAAGTTAAAAATAAAGTAAAATGCTTGTGGCATCAATATCAAGACTCCAGATATAAGGGCCTATTCACACTGAATTTTGCAATGCATTCATCTCCTCTTTCCAGGCTTCTATCTAAATCCCTGAAAAATGGCATTCAGATGTGCCTTGACATAGCCATTGATTTGAACAAAGGCAAACCGAGGCTAAAGTCTGAATCTTTAGGCTCCATTTTCTCTGCTTTCAGATGTCTCATTTCAGACAGCACAATCCTGAATTTCAGGGATTCAGTTGTAAGCCTTGTGTAAAGACCTGAATGCAGCGCTGAATGTAGTGTGAATAGGTCCTTACATCCTACACCACCTCAGGGGATTGTTGTTATGGAGTATTGCCCCTGGGTGGCCGCAGTTATGACCACCACCAGGGCTCGCGGTCACCCACCCTAACTTTGGTATTCTGGGGAGCTGGTATAATGAATATCTGAGAAGAGCCCTAGAGAAGCAAGGACATTGGACAACCAAGAGGTGGTGGCCTCGTCAGGTGTAGTGTTCAACAGGGCAAGACTTTCTAACCTGCCCACACACACACACACACACACACACACACACACATGTACACATACACACACCTGCCCACACAGACACACACAAACACACACCTGCCCACACAGACACACACACCTGCCCCCCCCACACACACACACACCTGCCCACACACATACACACCTGCCCACACACACACACACCTGCCCACACACACACACACCTGCCCACACACAAACACACCTGCCCCCACACACACACACCTGCCCACACACACACACATACACACCTGCCCACACACAAACACCTGCCCACCCACACACACACCTGCCCACACACACACACCTGCCCACACACACACACACATCTGCCCACACACACACACACACACCTGCCCACACAGACACCTGCCCACAAACACACACACACACCCATATACACACACCTGCCCACACACACACCTGCCCACACACACACACCTGCCCACACACACACACACCTGCCCACACAGACACACACACATATACACACACACATATACACACACACACACCTGCCCACACAGACACCTGCCCCCACAGACACCTGCCCACAAACACACAAACACCTGCCCACACACACACACACACACATATACACACACACATATACACACACACACACACCTGCCCACACAGACACCTGCCCCCACAGACAGCTGCCCACAAACACACACACACCTGCCCACACACACATCTGCCCACACACACACACACTCACCATCCCCCGGCTCAATTCCTCCTGCCTGCTCTCTCTCTTTTCCGGTGCAGCACTGCAGGCCGGGGCGCACTGCGTGACGCCACAGCTAGGAGACACAGCCGCGCACAGGGCCATGTCTCCTAGCAGTGACGCGGCCGGGCCAGCACAGGGAAGTTAACTGCTGCAGTGCTGGCCCGTCCGATGAAGAAGTAGCGGCGGCCGCTGCTGGGGGAGCGGTCCGGGCCTACCTTCTGGCGATCCTCTTCTGTAGGCCGCAGCTCCGCTCGCGATGCTCTGGGCGAGGACCTTGCGTTGCTCGGTGATGACGTCGGCATCCGCTGGATCTCCTTCCAGGACCTTGCGCAGCGTCTCAGCGTAGGGCGGGGCTTCAGGTCACGCGCCTTTTTGGACGTCCACGCCCCTATTCTTCCCGCGTGGCATCCCGAAGATGGCACCCGATGGCGGGAAACGGCTCCGATTGGCGGGAAATGGCCCCGAATTGCGGGAAACTTCACTCAGATATGTATAGAGTCTTTTCCAGGCACGCAATACCCGTTTGTGGAGGGTTGGTCACAATTCTGCCGACTACGCCAAAGCTGACTCGCCCCCCTGGGCCGTGGGGTACACGGAACCGGGCCTTCTAGTGTACGGTGCTGATGGGGGTAGTAGTGGCAACCCGATCCCGTGGCTAAGGGTGGTCAGACCAAATGGTGGCAGTCTATTTATCAGTGTTTTGAATGTCCGACTACGCCACCCGTGGATTGCGGTTGGAGATAACCGCTGCTGCAAGACAGACCGCCGAGGCTGGTGTTGGTGTGCAGCACAGGGGTAGGATAACTCCCCACGGGAAGAGTGTAGCCTCAGGGCAGTGTAGGTGGATGTTGGGGGTGATAGTGCAGGCCGCAATAGTAAGAGTTCAGAGTCCGCTTCAAACAGTTCAGGGTCTTTATTGTAGATATTATTAATGACCCAACAGTACCGGTTAGGAATGGGCCTGGGTGTCTGAGAGCATTCGGGCGAGCCCCACTGGTCAAGGTGAGTGTGTAGGCCTACCGTTCTCTCTGTGCTCTTTCTGACTATCCCCCTTTTCGTGGTGTAATAGCCCACGTCCCTGAGCTGGCCGTGTACTTCTCTCCTGTATGGCTTGCGACTCAGGCCTTGGGTACCTGTTGCTTGCTCCTCGCTGTACTGGTCCCTCTGTGTGGCGGAGCCTCCAGGCTTCTTAGGCCAAGGGACCTGAAATCCCTCGCAGGTTGGTTCTCTGCTGCTGGGCTTGTAACTCTGACAGCCTCGGACCCCAATGCCTGGTAGATTGGTTCTCTTCCAGGACCGGCTCTCGTCGCCTCTGTCCCTGGCTTGCAGTTTCTCCTCTGCCTCACGGACTCCTCAGCTACAGCTGAACTGTCCCTCCTTCTCTGGGACTAGTCTCACTCCTGAGCTGGGTCGTCCAGTTCTCTCTAACCCTGCCCCCAGTTCCAGCTTTTATAGGGGCAGCCAGCTCCCCCTGCTGGCCTGGGACAGGAGGTGCTGTATGCTAATTGTCCCTAACCAGGGAACCTCCCTCCTGCTTTCAGAAACAGATTATTGTTTGTGGCATCCAGGCCTGGGGTGACACACACACACTGCTCTATATTTAGTATGATGCCCCCACTCCTCCATATATATAGCATGATGGTCCCACTGCTCCATATACAGATGCATCTCACTAAATTAGAATATCATCAAAAAGTTAATTTATTTCAGTTCTTCAATACAAAAAGCTGTCTTTCAGCTCATTTGCATTGTTGGGTCTGGTGTCTCTCATCTTCCTCTTGACAATACCCCATAGATTCTCTATAATAGATTCTCTATGGGGTTAAGGTCAGGCGAGTTTGCTGCCAATCAAGCACAGTGATACTGTTGTGTGTAAACCAGGTATTGGTACTTTTGGCAGTGTGGACAGGGGCCAAGTCCTGCTGGAGAATGACATTTCCATCTCCAAAAAGCTTGTCGGCAGAGGGAAGCATGAAGTGCTGTAAAATGTCCTGGTAGACGGCTGTGCTGACTTTGGTCTTGATAAAACACAGTGGACCTACACCAGCAGATGACATGGCCCCCCAAACCATCACTGATTGTGGAACCTTCACACTAGACCTCAAGCAGCTTGGATTGTGGACTCTCCACTCTTCCTCCAGACTCTGGGACCTTGATTTCCAAATGAAAATTGGAACTCTAGGACCTTGTGAAGTGTGTCAATGACTGCCTTCTGGACATCTATCAAGTCAGCAGTCTTCCTCATGATTGTGGAGCATACTGAAACAGTATTGAAGAACTGGAATAAAATAACTTTTTGAAGATATTCTAATTTAGTGAGATGCACCTGTATATATTATGATGGTCCCACTGCCCCACATACATATAGTATAATGGCCCCACTACTCCATATGTAGTATGATGGACCCACTACTCCAGATATATAGTAGGATGGCTCCACTGCCCGATTATTTAAAAAAATAAAGTTTATTCTCACTTAATCCTGATTCCCTACATCACGGCCTCTGTCTCCTCTTCCATGGCAGGACTGCAGAGCAGAGCGATGCAATGATGTCATCGAGCCACCTGCGTGAGTATGCTGACATCTCGTTAACCGCAGGCCTATGGTGATCTGTGGCATATGAAAGAGATAGTGATAGGGCAGGGAGCTTGTGTCTCACTGCTTTATCATGCGACGCCTCTGCATAAGGGACATTAGGGCTACATTAGCTACGTCACAGAAGACACTGGAGCTGGAGTATATAGAATAGGAGACACTGGGGCTGGCGTATATTCATCACAGGATACATTGGGGCTAGAGCATATACATCACAGAAGAAGCTGGAGTATATAGAATAGGAGACACTGGGGCTGGAGTATATAGAATAGGAGACACTGGGGCTGGCGCATATACAGTTCTGCTCAAAAGTTTACATACCCCGGCAGAATTTTTGCTTTCTTGGCCTTGTTTCAGAGAAAATGAATGATAACAAAAACACTTTTTCTCCACTCATGGTTATTGGTTGGGGGAAGCCATTTACTGTCACATTTCTGTGTTTTCTCTTTTTAAATCTTAATGACAGCTAGTGATGAGCGAGCATGCTCACTACTGCTCGATGCTTGCCCGAGTATCTCACTGCTCGAGATGTTCTGCGCTCACCGAGTATTTCCGGGTTGGTCGGGCGGGAAGTCGGGTCCCCTCCCTGCATGTTTGGTGCTCTTTACAGAGCCAATGAACATGCAGGGATTGCCTGCCATGCACTGTAATGCCATAGCCATGTTGGTTGTGGGCATTACAGTGATTGGCTGGCCGCACAGCGTCATCAGGTCTATATCTGACCTGGCGCCGCCATGCTCATCACAGTCACTCCGGATCAGACAGTGTAGGGAGAGCTGCTGCTGCGTTAGGGAGAGATTTGATCGTGCATTAGGTAGTGTAGTGAGAAAAACCGCACATTACACATATCCATCTCAACAAACAGTCCTTCTGAGGACTAATCCATCTGCAGAGATATCAGGCAGGCAGTGTATATAGGCAGGCAGTGTATATAGCAGACTGCAGTGCATATAGCACAAGAGGCTCCATTCCAATTCTGCCTTCTGCTGCTGTTAGATATTTCTATACAAAGGCCCAGGTCTCAGGGGCCAGGAATACTTTTCTTTGGATCTTAATCCTCATTATTTGCTTATAAAGCAATCCAGAGAACACCGTTTTTCTGCGCCATTTGCTTGTTGGCACTGCAGAATACAGCCAGGTCCTTTCCATATTAGAGCGCTAGAAATTCAGCTATTTAAAACTGTGTTTTCTCCGTCACACGGATCACATATACGTTGTCAGAAAATACTGCCATTTCTGGCCTCCATTTTTTCAGTGTGTCAGTGAAGCAATTCACAGAAGTTTGCTGTTCACACTACTTACCTACAGGCCAGGTATTTAAAACTCTGTTTTCTCCATCACACCGATCACATATAACTTCGCTTCAAACTCAGTCATTTGTAGTGAGCGTGGAAGATACTATCCTCCATTTAAAATGGGCAAGGCACGTGGCAAGGGACGGGGAACTGGACGTGATGGTAATGGTGCATGCAGAGGCCGAGGACAAGGCCGTGGGCAAGCCGAAATTGTACCACAGCAAACACCCACATCTTCTCGCCTGACCTTCCTGTCCCAATTTCTAGGGGACCGCAGCACACCACTATTGAACCCAGATCAGTGTCAAAAGGTTGTTGGTTGGATAGCGGATAATGCTTCCAGTCACTTAGCCACCACCACCACCACCCTGTCTTCCACACGGTCAAGTCTCAGTAGCCGTGAGTCTGGACCGCATATTCCTCACCCTGATCCTCCTTCCTCCCACCATGCCGAGTACCCAGAGACAACTGATCCCACACTTGAACAATCTGAAGAGCTGTTCACTTTTCCATTTATAGATTCGGGCCTCTCGCCCGGTCCACTTGAAGTGGGGCAAGAGGAGATCACGTGTAGCGATGCCCAAATATTTGAGCAGCCACGGTCACACGAAGGCGACGGTGGGAAACTGTCACAAGAGGTGGACGATGATGAGACACAATTGGCAGAAAGTCAGGAATAGTACCAGGGTGCAGAAGTGGGAGACGAGGTGGTGGATGATATAGTAACTGACCCAACCTGGCAGGAGGACATGCAGAGCAAGGACAGCAGCACACAGGGGGAGGGAGGCAGAGCACCCCAACAGGCAGGAAGAAGCAGTGTGGTGGCCGCAGACAGAAGGCAGGCTACCGTTTCCCGTAACACCAACACGAAGGAAGTTGCCACTACAACTGTTAGGTCTTCCCGAGTCTGGTTGTTTTTTAAAGACTCTGCCGATAGCTCCAAAAAGGCCATTTGCATCACGAGCCAGACCAGCATCAGCAGGGGTGGCAAAACGACCAGCCTGACCACCACCAGCATGATCAGGCACATGGCAGCAAAGCACTCGACTTTGTGGGCCGAACACCAGGGTCCAGGAACAGTGTCTACAGGTGGCACCATTGCTTCTTCTGCTGTTGTGCATGCAAGCCAATCCCCTGTCCATAGTGCATGCAAAGATGCCTCCTGCCCTGCACCTGTCATTGCACACTCTCAAGTAGCAGCATCAGGAAGCACGCACATGTCCTTGTCCCAGCGCAGCATTCAATTGTTCATACTCCAGTCCTTGGAATGCAAGCGCAAATATGCAGCCAACGTCCCACAGGCCACACTACTAAATTCTCACAATTCATGACTGCTTGGCTCGAAATGTTGCCTTTTAGGCTTGTGGAGACAGAAGCATTCCGCAACCTGATGGTGGCGGCCGTCCCTCGGTACTCTGTCCCCAGCCGCCACTATTTCTCCCAGTGTGCCGTCCCCACATTACACAAGCACGTGTCCCAAAACATTAGCCGTGCCCTCAACTATGCAGTTACCGGTAAAGTCCACCTAACCACGGACACGTGGACAAGTGCTTGTGGGCAGGGACGGTACATCTCGCTGATGGCACACTGGGTTAACATAGTGGAAGCCGGTACCCAGTCGGACCTTGGGACGGAACACGTCCTCCCGACGCCAAGGATTGCAGGCCTTAGGTCAATCAGGGTTGCCCCCACGGTCTACAGCTCCTGCACCTCATGCTCCTCAGCCTCCTCCTACTCCTCAGCCTCCATCTCCGAAATGACCACATCAGTCTCAAGCTGGAAGCACTGCAGCACTGCCTCGGCCAAGCGGCAACAGGCTGTGCTGAAGCTAATATGCTTAGGTGAAAAAACACACAATGCTGAAGAGTTATGGACAGCTCTGAAAGAGCAGGCAGATCTGTGGCTCAAACCGCTGAACCTACAGCCAGGCATGGTCGTGTGTGACAATGGCCGGAACCTGGTGGCGGCTCTCAGGCGAGGCGAGCTCACACACGTACCATGCCTGGCCCATGTGCTTAACCTCGTGGTTCAGCGGTTACTCAAATCCTACCCGGAGCTGCCGGATCTGCTTGTTAAAGTATGCCGCCTGTGTGCCCATTTTAGAAAGTCAGCTACAGCTTCCGCCACCCTTGCAGTGTTTCAGCAGCGTTTGCAGCTTCTGGCTCACAGACTGGTGTGTGATGTCCCCACACGTTGGAACTCTACATTGCAGATGTTGGGAAGGATTTGTGAGCAGAAGAGGGCAGTTGTTGAGTACCAGCATCAAAAAGGCTATCGGTATTCAGTTCAGACTCCACACATAAGACCTCAGTAGTGGACGTGGATGTCAGACATATGTACCATCCTCCAAAACTTTGAGGACTCCACCAAGATGGTGAGCGGCGATGACGCCATAATTAGCCTCACCATCCCGCTTCTCTGTCTTCTGAAACGCTCTCTGCTCACAATCAAAGATGATGCATTGCAGGCGAAGCACGATAAGATGGAGCAATTAACCATACAGGGTGATTACACACAGCCAAGCCTCATCTCATCCCAACGTGGATTGGGTGACAATGAGGAAGAGGAGGAGGAGGAAGGACAGGAACTAGTTTCATGCACTATAGACGGTGCTATCTGCACAGCTGTCATACCGTCTGTTCAGCGTGGATGGCCAGAGGACAGAGAGGAGGAGGAGGAGAGCATGGTCAGTCATCCTCTTGGTGAGGACACGGAAGTCTTGCCTGTTAGTAGTCTGGCACGCATGGCTGAGTTTATGTTATGCTGCCTTTCCCATGACCCTCGCATTCTCAAAATTTTAGGTGATTACTGGTTGGTGACACTTCTAGACCCACTCTACAAGGAGAACTTTATATCTCTTTTTCCTGAGGCGGACAGGTGTACAAAAATGAGGCAGTACCAGAAGGCCCTTGTTGCGGAACTATTAAAAAAATTCCCATCTGAAAACGCTGGAGGCAGAGGGCACACTTCGTTCGACAACCAAGGAGTACAGGCGAGTGAGACACAACTTCAATCCAGCAGAGGCAGGGGAACACTGTCAAAGTTCTGGGAGAGTTTTCTCAGACCCTCCCATCGCACAGGCCCTGAGGCGCAGGGTACTCTCACAAGGAGTGCAAAGTTTGGGAAGATGCTGAGGGAGTACCTTGCCGTACCGTACCAACGTCCTCCGTGATTCCTCTGTGCCTTATAAATATTGGGTATCCAAGCTAGATATGTGGAATGAACTGGCTCTCTATGCCTTGGAGGTCCTGGCCTGCCCTGCCGCCAGCATTTTATCAGATCGGGATTTTAGTGCCGCTGGTGGAATTATAACTGATAAGCGCATGCTCCTGTCAACTGAAAATGCTGACGGGCTGACTCTTATAAAAATGAACAAGGGCTGGATTGGGCCAGACTTCTCAACACCACCGAATGATAGCAGCATAACATAAACTCAAATCCAGTGTCTTTTCTTGGGAGGTGTATTCCCATGCACCTTTTCACACCCACACATGGGTATACGCTTCCTGATTTTGGCTATTTGCTCTTGTCCTCCTCCTTCTCCTCATCCTCCACCACCATATCACCAGGGTGACCGTGGTCCATGATGCAACACCCACATAATTTTTTAAAGGCTGTTTGACTCGCCCCTGGGCCGTGGGGCACTCGGAGCCAGGCAATAGGGAGACGGTGGGGGTAGTAGTGGCGACCCGGTTCCGTGGCTCAGGGTGGTCAGACCAGTGGTAGTCCTTTAGCAGTCCTAAGTGATGTCCGACTACGCCACCCGTGGATTGCGGTTATTTATGAACCGCCGCTGCAAGGCAGACCGCTGGGGCTGATGATGTATGCAGCTGAGGTAGTGTGACTCCCCACGGGAAGAGTGCAGCCCCAGGGCAGTGTAGTGGATGGTGGGGGTGATGGTGCAGAGAGTCCCAGTGCCGTTAGTGCTGGAGGAGCGAAAGAGTACACAGACAACGTACTGCAGTCCAATGTCTTTTACTCACAGTTCATGTACTCCGGGTCACTTCTGTCAGCAATGACCGCCCGAGCCATACTGCGTCCACCAGGTGAGGGGCTCGGTCAACCCCAGGTAGTTCAGGAGCATGGCACAGGACCCCCTTCAATCCTTTCTCTGGCCTGCCTCACCAGTGACCCACTTTTGTCCAGCTGCCGCGGACTTGTGCGGGTAAACGTGGTTCCCGTTCCCCGCTGTCCTATATGGTGCCTTCCTAGCAGGTTTGATGAGGTGTCGCACCAATAAATGATCACGACCTCCGGTCTTTGGCTGAGGGCTGTTTCTCCTCCACCAACTTGGGATCCGGTACCCTTAATCTGCCTGACCCTTCACCCTGTATTCTCGTGGGTTCTTAGGGTCCCTTCTGCCGTCTTGTTCCTGAGCCCTTCTGTTTCTCTCTTTCTCTTTCTCTTCTGTTCCTTTCTGTTCTTGTTCCTTTCTGTTCTTGTTCCTTTCTGTTCCTGGCCTTCACCCTAGGCCTGCCTCGTGGAGCTGGGCCCAGACTGAGCCACAGCTCCCTGTCAGCCCTCTCTGGCTGAACTCCTTCTCTTACTCCACTCACTGAACTTCTCTTTTTCTCTTCTTTCTGTGCTGGCTGGGCCTCAGAGGCTAGGCCCGCCTATGGAGCAGAGCCCCTTGCAGAGGCTTTCACTCCGTCACTTTTTCTCTCTGACTGAACACTGTTCTAAGATGGTGCCCACCTTTTATACCTCCCTCTAGAACATGAGCCCAGGTGACCAGCAACCAATGGGCTCCTATCTACGCTCAGGAACCAACCCCTATCTGCTCCTACATCACTGGGTATTCCTACCCCCTCCCCTCTCTAGCCAGGGACATGGTCTGTCGTGCCTGCATTTCTGTCTAATGGGAGCACCGTTGAGCTGTCCCTCGGAAATGGGGTGAGTGTGCTGTATGCAGCTAACTGAACCCTGGTCCATACTCCATCCTTACCCGGGAGTGGAATATCACACCTCTGGCAGAGGTGCAATACCCCTGTAGCGGCCGAGCCCTCGAGGCGCTAAATTTTTATGATGCCCGTAAAAAAAAATTTTTATACAGTATGTTCATGTATACCCCCCAGGAGTAAATGTTTGTCAGCCCATACACTTAGTGCATGGCATTACAAGTATAGGAGGCCCGCTCCTTTCTAATTGTAAAAAATTTTTATGATGCGCTCCTCCACGTCTCTTCCAAGGGCCATTGAAGTGCCTCCAAATTTTTGGCAGCCCTTGCAGTCACTGCATAGTCCAACACTATGGGAGACTCTCTCCTTTCTAATGGGAATTTGTCATTACTGTGGCCTGGTCTATGTGTCTTTAAATTCTTAGTGGGTTTTTCCTAAACTTGGTCAGCCGTTGGACTCACTGCATACCCTATAACTGTATAGCAGACCCTCTCCTTTCTAATGGGAACATGTCATATCTTGTTACTGTGGCCCTGCTCTGTGTGTCTTTAAATTCTTAGTGGGGATTTTCCTAAAATCTGTCAGCCGTTGGACTCACTGCATACCCTATAACAGTATAGCCGACCCTCTACTTTCTAATGGGAACATGTCATATCTTGTTACTGTGGCCCTGCTCTGTGTGTCTTTAAATTCTTATTGGGGTTTTTCATTAAAATTTGTCAGCCGTTGGATTCACTGCATACCCTATAACTGTATAGCAGACCCTCTCCTTTCTAATGGGAACATGTCGTACCTTGTTACTGTGGCCCTGCTCTGTGTGTCCTTAAATTCTTAGTGGGGTTTTTCCTAAAATTTGTCAGCCGTTGGATTCACTGCATACCCTATAACTGTATAGCAGACCCTCTCCTTTCTAATGGGAACATGTCGTACCTTGTTACTGTGGCCCTGCTCTGTGTGTCCTTAAATTCTTAGTGGGGTTTTTCCTAAAATTTGTCAGCCGTTGGATTCACTGCATACCCTATAACTGTATAGCAGACCCTCTCCTTTCTAATGGGAACATGTCGTACCTTGTTACTGTGGCCATGCTCTTTGTGTCTTTAAATTGTTAGTGTTTTTTTTCAAAAATTTTGGCCACCCTTGCAGTCACAGCATGGGCATTACCACTATAGAAGACCCGCTCCTTTATAATGGGAACATTTTTTTTACTGAGACCCTCCTCTATGTATCTTCAAAGGGGTATTAGGTTAACAATAGGATCTTTCTTTAGTACAAAAAACAGCATCACCAATTTAACCTCAATGTAATCACATTGTTCAGCTCATGCACCTCCTCCTCCATCTCCGAAATGACCACATCAGTCACAAGCTGACAGCACTGCAGCACTGCCTTGGCCAAACAGCAACAGGCTGTGCTGAAGATAACATGCTTAATGCTTAATTGACAATCCGCCCAGCGCTGCATAGTTGTTGAAAGCTGTAACACAGCAGCTTGATCTGTGGCTCTCACCGCTGAACATACAGCCAGGCATGGTCGTGTGTTACAATGGGCGGAACCTGGTGACGGAGAAATGACAACCGGGGTAGATACGGTTTCCCTCTATGCCAGTCCTTTCACAGAGCTAAAGAATATGGCTGTGGTGAAATACAACTCCCACTGAGAAGCTGTTTCAGATTGAAAAACATTGTGCCCACCAGAGGATTTGTTTCTGAGGGCTAACCTTTCTCACCCGCTCAAGAGCCCCATAGCAACTGCAAAGTTAGCGCTATCATGAACTCTCCGGAGGTAGAAGCCAAGGCACACCAGAGAATTCTCTGGTGGGACTTTCCAACCCAGCCGAGAAGCAGTCCCAGCTAAGAAAAGTGTGTGGGAAGATTCCAGGACACTCTATTTTTACTGAGGAGGAAACACATGCAAATGACGCACCCCCTGGGCCAGTGCTGTTAGGGAATACCCGGAGCCGGATCAGATGGGGGTTGTAGTCTCCGAGTGGCTGTGACCCGGTCCGTGCCCAGGGTGTCAAACTCAGTGTGTGGCAGTCCTACAGATGTTATTAGAGTTCTTTGTGTCGACTACGCCACCCGTTGATTTGCGGTCAAAAGGCCGCCGCTGCAGCAGGGTCCGCTGAGGCTGTTGGTATGTGTGCAGCTTTGGTAGTATAACCCCCAACGGGAGGGGTATAGCCTCAGGGGGTCAGCCATGGAGGATGGTGGTTGTGAAGGTGCAGCAAGGAGACTCAGAGGCATAAAATGCAGTTCCAGGGTTTTACTTACTGGTGTTGCTCGGGTCACTGTGTACAGCAGTGACCACCCAAGCCGTGCTGCGTCCACCAGGTCCTGGACTCGGTCAACTCCCGGGCAATTCTTGAGTATGGTCCTGAGCTCCTTTCTGACTCTCCCTTCTTCTGGCCGTTCCCACCAGGGATCCACTTTTGGCCGGCTCCCTCGGGTCTCTTGGTGGTCAAGCCTCCTCTGGGCTCCCTGACCCTATGCTTGGTATGACTTTCTAGTGGATTTGGTGAGGGTCGTGGCAGATCCTGCCCACGACCTCCGGTTCCTGGCTAAGGTGTGCTGTAGCCTCTGCCAGCTTGGGATCCGGTACCCTTTTGCCGACCCTTCACCCTTTTGTCCTTATTTTGGGATCTTGGGGTCCCCTCTGCGCCTCTGGGTCTCTCTTCCTTCTCCTCTGCTCTGCTTCTCAGGCTCTCAGACAGACTGTCTGACTGGCTGACTGACAACTGACTGACAACTGACTGACAACTGACTGACCCTGATCTAAGATGGTTCCCACCTTATATACTCCCTCTATGTGTGAGCTCAGGTGACCAGCACCCAATGAGCTCCTAGCTTTACCCAGGCTGCTCCCCCTATCTGCCCCTACACTACTGGGATGTTCCACCCCCCTCCCACTCCAGCCAGGAACAGACACTGTCGTACCTGCACATTTCTCTAGTGGGAGTACCATCGGTCTGTTCCCCGGAAATGGGATGTGTGTAGTGCATGCAGCTAACTGAGCTCAGTTCCACACTCCATCCTTACCCGGGAGTGGAATACCACACCTCTGGCTTGAGGCGTAATACCCCTGTAGCAGCCGAGTCCTCAGGGTGCTACATTCCCCCCTGGTAAATCACAGCACGTCCTCGGGCTGTAAGATATAAAAAACATCCAAAACATACAATTTTTTTTCATAAACATAAACATAGAAAACATCATATAGATATCATCAGCAATAAACTTTTCATATATAACATTCTTGTTTCTGGTTCCTCCGGTCACGGTGCAACTTGTGACCGGGTAAAGTGCGACAGTCTCTCTTGGAAGAAAACAGTTTCCTATAAAACCGGTAGGGGGCGCCTTAAAAAGCGCAACTATATACAAAGGAAATATGGCCGCTCTCAGTCCTCGGCCAGGTATTGGGGAGGAATGACCGCCCTCAGTCCTCGGTCAGTGGGAATAGGGACACACGGGTTTCAGTTCAATCTGCTGGTCCCAACGGGGACTATATTTTAACTAGAACAGTTCTTATACCCTGACGGGTAACTATGTACAGTCTCTCTCTACCGTACTTCACCGACGGCGTCCTCCTGCTCCTTCTTTGGATTCTTCAGACCCGTCCGGGTCCTCTTGCTCCTCCTCACACCGCAGCTCCTCCTCCGTCAGGCGATGTACATGGATGGCGTAGGGTCCTTTGGCACACTTGTGCCGGGTGAACGTGACCTCGTCCCCTACATATAGGTCACGACCTCTGTGTCCCTCCGGCAGATGGCTTTCTACGTCTCTGCGGGTGACAAAGATGTCGCCGGGGGTGTGATGGTCTCTTATGAAGCCCCACCCATGCTGCAGGTTGAATTTAATCACAGTCCCGGTGGTATGGGGACCATGAGCTGCACGGGGGTTCCTCCTGGTCCGGCTCTTCTGCCCTGCGCTCTGTTCCTGCAGCCGCTGCTCACGGATCCGCCTCTCTTTCCGCTCTTGCTCGAAGGCTGCCAACTGCTGGCGGCAGCACTCCACTCGCTCTGCTGCGGCTGCCCGCGTTTCTTGAGTGAACCCCATGAGGTCTCCTCCGGTGGGGTCCCACTCGAATTGTGCTTCCTCTAGCGGGAGCGGGGTTCTCCTGACGGGCTTCGGAGCCGGAATCAGGGGCTCGCACAGGGGCCTTGCTCTTTGGAGTTCCAGTTGGTAGTACTCCTGGGGCCATACAGAGGGCTGCCCATCCGGGCACGTATGCTGGGCAAATAGATCTTCGCCCAGGTGCGGCACTCTAGATGTTGAGGGCGCGGTGGTGGAAGCGGCGCCCGGATTGACCAGGCCTTGCGACCAGGCCTGGGGCTCGGCAGAGGTAGAGGGCGCTGTTGGTACTGCGGCGCCCGGGGGCACTCGGCCTTGCGACCAGGCCGGTGGCTCCGCGGAGGTAGGGGGCGCTGTTGGAATTGCGGCGCCCGGAGGTACTAGGCCTTGCGACCAGGCCGATGGTATTTCCTGCTTTGCCGCGCTCAGGGTCGAGACGCGTGACGTCACAGGGGTCACGGCCACGGTTACTGCTTGAGGCCTAGTCTGCGGCGGTGACGATGCAGCGACGGGCACGGCAAGGGGAACTTCGGGCTCTGCGACGGGGAGCTGGGGCAGGCGCGCGGTTTCCCGGCTCGGGGTAGAGACGTCCCCTTTACCTGCCTCCGTCCGTTCAGCTCCCTTCTCGGCGCCGTCTCCTGCCTTCATTCTTCCTGCGCCATCCTCAGAGGCGGTCTGTCTCCTCGTCTCGGGCGGCGTGCTCCGCTGACGGGTTCCGGTCTGCTGGGCCATCTCACGGCTCCACTCCGTCAGCGTGTCTTGCTGCACCTGGGCCATCCTCCGTGCGAGGCCCTCCAGCGCGGTCTGTGCACACTCCCGGTCTCGGGGGAGCTGTGCTAGGATCTCCACTAAGCCTAGTGGGGTTGTTGCTTGCAGCAGGCTCCTGACCACTGGGTCGGTGCTGCCTGTCTCTCCCTCCATCTCCGGGTACTCTTTCTCTGGACTCTCCTCCAGACTTCTTGTCTCTGGGTGCACTCTCTCCAGACTCCTCCAAGCTGCACCCATCTTCGTTCTCTTGTTCTGTCTCCGCCCACATTGAGGGTGGTCCCGGGGCAACTTCAGTTCCAGAGGCAGTTCTCTCACGCTGATGGACACTTCCAGCATCACAGTCTCTGTTGGTGGGCGCGGTTTCCGCTTTTGGCGCCATTCTTCGACCTGGCCCACGATGGGAGGTGGCCTCTTGCCACCCTCTGGCACGCCCATAATGGCGTCCGCTCTTCCAAGGCGGGAAATCTTTGGAAATGGCGGGAATCGTCTCCCAGTGGCAGGAAACTCCATGGATGGCGGGAAAAAGCTGCAAATGGCGGACAACCGGCGGGAAACGACCTGTGATGGGGTCCGTTGGCGGGGACCCTCCGGAACCGGCGGGAGACTTCTTTTTGAGGTAACGGTGAACTTTTCTTCAGGCACGCAGTACCCGGTTGTTGCGGGCACGTAATCCCGCCGACTACGCCAAAGTTGACGCACCCCCTGGGCCAGTGCTGTTAGGGAATACCCGGAGCCGGATCAGATGGGGGTTGTAGTCTCCGAGTGGCTGTGACCCGGTCCGTGCCCAGGGTGTCAAACTCAGTGTGTGGCAGTCCTACAGATGTTATTAGAGTTCTTTGTGTCGACTACGCCACCCGTTGATTTGCGGTCAAAAGGCCGCCGCTGCAGCAGGGTCCGCTGAGGCTGTTGGTATGTGTGCAGCTTTGGTAGTATAACCCCCAACGGGAGGGGTATAGCCTCAGGGGGTCAGCCGTGGAGGATGGTGGTTGTGAAGGTGCAGCAAGGAGACTCAGAGGCATAAAATGCAGTTCCAGGGTTTTACTTACTGGTGTTGCTCGGGTCACTGTGTACAGCAGTGACCACCCAAGCCGTGCTGCGTCCACCAGGTCCTGGACTCGGTCAACTCCCGGGCAATTCTTGAGTATGGTCCTGAGCTCCTTTCTGACTCTCCCTTCTTCTGGCCGTTCCCACCAGGGATTCACTTTTGGCCGGCTCCCTCGGGTCTCTTGGTGGTCAAGCCTCCTCTGGGCTCCCTGATCCTATGCTTGGTATGCCTTTCTAGTGGATTTGGTGAGGGTCGTGGCAGATCCTGCCCACGACCTCCGGTTCCTGGCTAAGGTGTGCTGTAGCCTCTGCCAGCTTGGGATCCGGTACCCTTTTGCCGACCCTTCACCCTTTTGTCCTTATTTTGGGATCTTGGGGTCCCCTCTGCGCCTCTGGGTCTCTCTTCCTTCTCCTCTGCTCTGCTTCTCAGGCTCTCAGACAGACTGTCTGACTGACAACTGACTGACCCTGATCTAAGATGGTTCCCACCTTATATACTCCCTCTATGTGTGAGCTCAGGTGACCAGCACCCAATGAGCTCCTAGCTTTACCCAGGCTGCTCCCCCTATCTGCCCCTACACTACTGGGATGTTCCACCCCCCTCCCACTCCAGCCAGGAACAGACACTGTCGTACCTGCACATTTCTCTAGTGGGAGTACCATCGGTCTGTTCCCCGGAAATGGGATGTGTGTAGTGCATGCAGCTAACTGAGCTCAGTTCCACACTCCATCCTTACCCGGGAGTGGAATACCACACCTCTGGCTTGAGGCGTAATACCCCTGTAGCAGCCGAGTCCTCAGGGTGCTACACAAACATGGGGAGAACATACAAATTTCTTGCAGATGTTGTCCTTGCTGGGATTTGAACCCAGGATCCCAGTGCTGCAAGACTTCAGTGCTAACCACTGATCCAATGTGCTGCCGTTCACCCTCTAATATCTAACAGGCTGGAGAAACTTGAACCTACTGCCACTCTATCATCAGCTCCTTTGTGAGAAAATGTATTTGGGCAGCCACTCAGTCTACCAAATAAAATTCCAGAGAAGGAAATTGAGGATGGCTTTGCTACTGGTACTGGGGGCAGTGGTAATACCATGGTGTTGTACCATAGTTTGCTGGAAATATTCCAGGCTGGTAGGAGGCAAGAAAATTCCCACAGAAAAGTACCAGCAGTAATGTTCAGGCCACATTTCAAGTGCAAGCAGCTTTAGAGGACTTCCTGGGAGAAATGACACGCAGGGTAGATACGGTTTCCCTCTATGCCAGTCCTTTCACTGAGCTAAATACAACTCTTATCAAAAAAAGTTGTGGACTGGCTCCGTACCGTCCCTGGCCACATTCACCTGTCCACGTGTTTGTGGTTAGGCAGTCCTTCTTAGTAAGTGCACTGGGTAGGGCATGGGTAATGTTGTGGGACCCATGCTTGTGGAAGGCGAAGGCGATACCGGGAAAAATAGTGGCGGCTGGGGACCGAGTATGGACACCTGGCCGCCGCCTGCATGAGGTTGTGAAAAGCTTCCACCTCCACAAGCTTAAAAGGCCATATTTCAAGTGCAAAGAGCTGCCCAGAAATCTGTCAGTTTAGTGTTGCGGCCTGTGGGTGGGTGGGTGGCTGGCTGCATACTTGCAATTGCATTCCAAGTAACAGAAAACTAAGCAGATGATGGCCTCTATCATCATCATGGCCTCACCTCGGCACTATGAACTCTCCTGAAGGAGAAGCCAGGGCCCGCCGGAGGAGCCTCCGGTTCTCTGGTGGGCCCGTCCAACCCTGCCGAAAAGCAGCCCTGGCTAAGAAAAGTGTGGGGGAAGGTTCCCGGACACTCTATGGCTGCTTTTTTAATGCGGATCGGCCATGCTTATGCATGTTATTTCTCAAAACGCATTACAGATCAGGCCATTTTCCAACTCTGTATTCAAGAAATTAAATGCGCAAAGAAAGATGTGTGTGTGTCAAAGCACCACCGACAAGTGCAAGTTGATGTTGGATGGGCTGCCATTGCTACTGCAACAAGCTCAATTACAGGATTTTCTGGGAGAAATGACACGCAGGGTAGATACGGTTTCCCTCTATGCCAGTCCTTTCACCGAGCTAAATACAACTCTTAGCAAAAAAAGTTGCGGACTGGCTCCATATCGTCCCTGGCCACATTCACCTGTCCACGTGTTTATGGTTAGGCGGTCCTTCCCAGTAAGTGCACTGGGGAGGGCACGGGTAATGTTATGGGACCCGTGCTTGTGGAAGGCGGAGGCGATACCGGGAAATATAGTGGCGGCTGGGGACCGAGTATGGACACCCGGCCGCCGCCGGCATGAGGTTATGAAAAGCTTCCGCCTCCACGAGCCTAAAAGGCCACATTTCAAGTGCAAGCAGCTGTCAAAAATTTGGCAGTATAGTATTGCAGCCTTTGGGTGGGTGGCTGCCGGCATTCTTGTGCTTGCATTCCAAGGAATGGGGTAGGGACAACTGAACACTGCGGTGGGACAAGGACGTGGACGGTGATTGTTGCAAGTCTGCAACGACAGGTGCATGGCGGGAGGCATCTTCGCATGTGCCAAGGATCACTTATGATGGGCACACATTTAGGCAGTGACCTGGGAGTCAGAGATGTTTCCAGAGGTCTTCCCCTTGCTGTTCCCATGTCTTTTCAGCACTGTATGCATGTGTCTGATGATGTGTCACACACCACATGGCAAGATAAGGTTGTAAAATGTTAAAATGACATTTCCTGGTGAATGCATTTGTCTTGGTTGAAAGCAAGGCAAAAGTGCAAAAACGTGTTAAAAATGCTACGTGTGAACATAGCCCAAGGTGTGTAGGAGTATTTTTGTTTTTGTTTATTTATTTTGCCTTAAATACAAGTCATCACCCTGGAAAGGATGTTCCTTACGCCGTAAAAGTGGCGTAATCCTCTGGCGACGTTGTTGACAGCAGTGATCTGGGAGTCAGAGATGCTTCCAGGGGTCTTCCCCATGCTGTTCCCATGTAATTTGAGCACAGTTCCCATCGATTTGGGCAATTTTTAGGCCCTCTGCAGACCGCCGTGGGGAACCACCTGAAAAATGCTCAAGTTTCCCCTAGACTTATATTGGGCTCATTGCTCGGGTTGAGCACCCGAGTATTTCAATTTGCTCGACCCGAGCAACGAGTACTCGAGCATTTTAGTGCTCGCTCATCACTAATGACAACCAAAAACATCCAAATAATCCTGATCAAAAAGTTCACATACCCTGGTGATTTTGGCCTGATAACATGCACAGAATTTGACACAAATGGGTTTGAATGGCTACTAAAGGTAGCATCTTCACCTATGACCTGTTTGCTTGTAATCAGTGTGTGTGCATAAAGCTGAGTGAGTTTCTGGGATCCAGCCACTGACGTTTCTGGATTTTGAGATGGGGAAAGCAAAAGAATTATCAACGGATCTACGGGAAAAGGTAGTTGAACTGTATAACACAGGAAAGGGAGGCAAAAAGAGTATAACACAGGAAAGGGATACAAAAAGATATCCCAGGAATTGATAATGCCAGTCTGCAGTGTTCAAACTGTGATTAACAAATGGAAAATCAGATGCTCTGTAAAAACCAAACCACAGTCAGGTAGACCAACAAAAATTTCAGCCACAACTGCCAAGAAAATTGTTCGGGATGCAAAGAAAAACCAACAAATAACATCAGCTGAGAACACACTTAGGGGTGTACTCACTTTTGTTGCCAGCGGTTTAGACATTAATGGCTGTGTGTTGAGTTATTTTGCAGGCACACCAAATTTACAGTTAAACAAGCTGTACACTGACTACTGTACATTGTATCAAAGTGTCGCATCTTCAGTGTTGTCCCATCAAAAATATATATATGTATTCCGGCCCATTTTGGAGTTTTGTGTGAAATTATGTCCAATTTGCCTTTTTTTTCTCAGTTTTTTTGTGTTGTTCCAATAAACACAAAGGAAATAAACATGCGTGTAATAAAACATGTGTAATTTTCTGAAACAATTTCAAGGGTGCCAGCACTTTCCGCCATGACTGTATATGCAGGTAGAGTCCTTAACCCCTTTACAACCCAAAGTGGTTTGCACGTTAATGAGAAGGCCAATTTTTACAATTCTGACCACTGTCACTTTATGAGGTAATTACTCTGGAACGCTTCAACGGATCCCCCTGGTTCTGAGAATATTTTTTCATGACATATTGTACTTTATGATTGGGGTAAAATTTCTTCGATATCACTTGTGTTTATTTGTGAAAAAAACAGATATTTGGCGAAAATTTTGAAAATTAAGCAATTTTCAAAATTTGAATTTTTATGCCCTTAAATCGGAGAGATATGTCACACAAAAAAAGTTAATAAATAACATTTCCCATATGTCTACTTTACATCAGCACAATTTTGGAACCCAAATTTATTTTTATTAGGGAGCTATAAGGGTTAAAATTGACCAGCGATTTCTCATTTTTCCAACAAAATTTACAAAACCATTTTATTAGGGACCGCATCACATTTGAAGTCACTTTGAGGGGTCTTTATGACTGAAAATACCCAAAAGTGACACCATTCTTAAAACTGCACCCCTCAGTGAATCGGGTCATCATGGCAACATCCGGGAAGCCGCGGCACACATTGCTGGACGCCGGCAGGAGAGGTGACTATCCTGATCACCTCCCCTTGCCCCCGCAATGCTGCGAACGACTTCGATCGCAGCATTGCGGGGGTTAATGTGCGGGACCTCTCCCAGCACATAGCACCGGGTGTCAGCTGTGACAATCAGTTGACACCCGGCGGCGATCACGCCCGCACAGCCTGTGTGCGGGCGGGATCGCAAAGATGTACTAATACGTATCAGGCTCTTAAGTCCCAGGGCGCAGATACGTATCAGTACGTCTTGGGCTTTAAAGAAGTTAAAATTATGTGAAAATGGGAAAAGTCACAAAACTTTGCAACTTTTCAAGAGCTTTATGCCAGTTTTCTGGCAAAAACACTGGTGAATCGGGTTCATAATCTCTAATCCTTTCAGCTCCCTTTAATTAGACTACTTTCAACAAACTAATTATAAGTATTGGGTCTGGTTTTTTTTAATGCTTTTAAAATAATTGTAAATATTTTCAATCCCCTTTTGTTATAAGGATTTCCCAAAAATTAGCTAATCATAGGTTGTCCTGCATTCGTGACAGTGATTGACTGCGCGGTCACTTGGAAGTTTACATTGGCATCACTACAGGGCAGATAAAGAAGGACTGTCAGGGACCCCCAGAGTGTGGTAAAATGCGCCAACTAATTCATAATTCATTTAATTCTCACACAATATACTAAGTTAGTGTAAGTCTACAAAAAAGCAACAAAACTTGGTGCTAAAAAAATTGAGCATAACTTTTTGAAAAATGAGCCAGGTTATGCCAAATCTTACATATTTTGTGACTTTGTGATCAGTTATCAACACAAATATTTTACTCAAATTACCAGATCGATGGATAAGCATTGGGACTTTTCCCTAAATCTCTCCAAAACATCACCGCTTATAGAAGACCACCCTCATATCCAGATCAGATTTTCTGTGAGAGATGCCCAGATTCACAATATAGTATGCATACTGGCCATCTATGAGAAGTCCACCCCAATGGAAGTCCAGTTATTAAAGAGGATTTTACTGTTTATATAAGGGGCAGACAATGACAGTGAAGGGCCCTTAATCAGGACTTCTGATCTGGGCCCCCCACCCTCCATCAGGCACCACCTACATATACATTTCCATGTATATTTATATTAGGCACACATATAAAATTTGCACATGCTAATACTCTATACACATTTTAACGTATGCATATACATAGTGCACACAAACATAAAATACGGACATACACATAAGATGCACATACACAGTATAGAGTCCCGGTAGTCCTCATAGTTTTAAGCATGGACCCTGGCAAATTGTAGACGGACTTTTATTGTTCATGGGCTTTAAGGGAGAGAGGCTTCCTTTGTGGAGGACACTCATGAATGCCATTCATTTGCAGTGTACACCGTGTCGTGTCATGGAAAACACTCGCCCTAGTTTGGCTTTCTACTTCTCTTCAGCTAATAGCAATGAATTTGCCTGTCGATTTTCTTCTCATCAGAAGATGCTTTTGTTTAGATGTTAACTTCCATCTGACTGATAAGAAAAGCTTTGCTGATCTTCTTGTAGACTTCACATTTTTTGTAAAGAAATTATTTTCTTTCTCAGAAATGTCTTGTGACATTTCTCTTCTATGTGGTGCCACTTACCCTTCTCATCAGAGGACGCTTTTGTTTAGGTGTTAACTTCCATAGTCGGCCTGGACGTCTCTGTAAGATGGTTGCGGTTCCATCTTTGTTATAGTTTTGCATCACTTTTGCTACAGTATTCTGACTGATAAGTAAAGTTTTGCTGATCTTCTTGTAGACTTCACATTTATTGCAAAGAAATTATTTTCTTTCTCAGGTTTTGTGACATTTCCCTTCTATGTGGTGCCATTGCTGATAGCATGAAATGGGAAGGAGTTTTCTTTATTAAGTAACTTCCTTTTACAGACACCTGTCTGCTGGACATCTGTTTAATGAATAATTACACTTACCTGTGGTTCAGTTCTTGTTAATTAGAATTTTGTTGTCTAAACTTAGCTTTTCTCTTAAGACTGTTACTGGGATGTTCTCATTTTTGAAACATGATCTTGAATGAGTTTGTTAAGAAAATTACTTTTTTGGGGTCTGCAAAATACCAAATCCTGTTTGCATTCAATGGCTCAAATTTGCGAGAGTATTTTGTAGTATGGTATCCCATATAAAATGATGATTCTGAAAGGAAACTACAGGTTTGCTGACAAATCTATTTGGGTGTACTGATTTATGCTAAACACTGTATATATATATACATATATATATATATATATATATATATATATATATATATATATATATACCTTATAAGTTTGGTATCACAGTAATCGTACTACTGACTCTGAATCATTTTGTCAGTTTGTTTTTACAACACAATACACACTGTAAAATGAAGGAACCCAAACCTGGCATTTTTTCTCATTTTTCAACACATTATATGATAAAATGAATGGTGTTGTTCAAAACTACAACACTAAGCGTCAGCACACTGTGATTTGCTGATCTGTAAGATGCGTTCTTTGTGCTGTGAAAATACACAGCTGTGATATCTCACCAAATATTCATAGTGGGAACTTAAAATTATGTTTTTCTGCCATGATTAAGGATGGTTTGGATGTATGAAACATGTTGACCTTTTATTTCTATCTTTGTGGAATTAAGGCTGCATGAACCAGTCACCAACCATTATCTGTATATGTACAAATATTAAGTGCTACTGACTGCTGTAGGGAAAACTTAGAATAGTGAGGTGATTTGATAGTCCTGCCACAAATAATCTGTTTCTACTGCACACTTAAAATCTCTGATAGTGGGAATGAACCTGATTGCCTGCAGTAGTGCACTCCTGAGAGCTGGTGCAGCAGAGAAAATGTCTTGGACATGAGAGTGGGAGGTCCTGATTATGGAGGATGTTAATATTAGCTCATTGGAGTGTAGATATGGTAGAGATGCAGGACTGTGCAGCAGTGTGGAGAGGTTTGTGGATGAGTGTAATGACTGGTACAGGGTGGAGGCACCAGTGTAACTGCTGGACAGAAATATGAGACTGACTGCTGCATTAAGGATAATGAGAAATACATTTAGTGAGAAGAAGAGCAATTAGTGAGTTACAAGTATTTGTGAATTCAAGACAAAAAGGAATCAGAGCAACAGTAACAGATTTTACTTTTTTTTAATTAATAATGGGATGAATAAAATCGTGAACATTATCAATAGACTAAATCAAAGTCAGGAAGATAGCCGAGGTCAGATACCAGGTGATCAGTAAATGACAAGTCAGACGAGCAGTATGAATACCGCGGAGCCCGATGACAGAGGCGTTACTGAAACTTGTCCAGGTTGACCAGTCAGAAGGCCACAGGTAGATGGTGAAGGTCCTTCTATACAGCTCCAGCAGTGATGATGGATCTGCTGGACTTCAGGGCGCTGGATGCTTAGGTGTCCCGTCTTTTAGATGGTTTTAGGGCAACAGTGACAGCATGCAAATGCGCGAGCAGCCCTGGATAATCCACGCCGGCAGGATGATAAGATCTGGCGGAAGATGGAACCTATGACAAGAGAAATAAATATAATGTAAGTGATGGGACTCCATATTACATGATAATGCTGTGCAGTCACTGTGGCCGGACGGCAGAGGAATATTATCATACAGAGGTCAGGGGTCATTGTCAGCAATCATACATGTGACAATCCCATCACTGACAGATGACATCTACTCCACATGAATTATTCTCACTGACATCACACAACATGGAGTTGATGCTCACACTTACCTCGTCTCTTTTTCCCATTTTTTCCATTTTCTGAGTTTTGTTGCTCCATACTCAGATTTATTGCCGATTTTCTTTCTTCATGAGATGGAAATTCTGATGAAAAATTTTAAAAAAAAATCAATAACAATATATTCTTATAGGATCTGCTTTGTCATAATATGGATAACATAAGAAACCTATAGTATTGTATAAAACCATGTGGGAATATTTGAGCCTTGAAGTCAACATTCACATTGCTGGTGCTGTAGACATGTACATACCTGGCAATGGGGACGAGGGTGGCAAGATGGTAACAGCATCGTCTGTATTACATACAGGAACAGATACTTTCTGCCTGTTTGAAGAAGAAAAACATGTAAATCTCAAGTAAACTCCGTATAAAAGGGGTTGTCTCACTAGAAGAACACCGACTATAAGGACTAGTAGGACATATGACTGTCATAGTGGGGAAGGTCTTCTGCTCAAGACTACCTTTTATAGAGAGCTGAGAGGAAAACAACTACCAAGAATGGCCGGTATTTCATACTACATCTCTCCTACAGTGAGGGCAGCACTAAAAGTGCATGACCGGCCACAATTATGGGCTGTTATCTCCAACAATTCCGAAAGCTGAAAGCACAATGACCCATAACCATGGGGCGGTGGATGCTGCATTTGATATTATGGTATTTATGTCCTATATTTGGTGTTGTGCACATATGTCAGCCTGGAGCTCCCAGTAATGACCCCATAATCTACTCACATTTCTGAGATGTTTGTGTTGGATTCTGGTGTACACTCTGGAGGGGCCTTGGGATCCTCATTGTTCACCATCCCGTTAGTGGTGGTAGAGTGCTAAATGTGGATAACAATAAGTTATTAAATATATATACTTTTTAATTTTGTAGATCCTTTTTTGTACATATTTTGGATTTATCGATCACATACTTACTTTAGAAAGCCTCTCAGAAGATGATGATGCAAATATTCGGAAGATAAAGTTCTCATCGTCCTCACTTGTGCCCTCCTTATCCTCTGAGATCAGATGGTTGTTTTCATCAGAGTGATCTACAAGACATAGGTAAGGAAGGATTGTTAGAGGGTGTCAGTATAACACAGTCGCTATATCTCACTAGGTTACTAGATGATACAACGTAATATACAGAATACATGAAAAAAAACTCCTGTACAAAATTAGGGAAATAGGGATACAGTACGAACCCATGGTCAACATAGCTGAGATCCATGAAACATGGATAACATAGTAGACCAGAAAAACCATGTGGAAATATTTGAGCCTTGAAGTCAACATTCACATTGTTGGTGCTGTAGACATGTACATACCTGGCAATAGGGACGAGGGTGGCAAGATGGTAACAGCATCGTCTGTATTACATACAGGAACAGATACTTTCTGCCTGTTTGAAGAAGAAAAACATGTAAATCGTAAGTAAACACAGTATAAAATGGGTTGTCTCACTATAAGAACACTGACTATAAGGCCTAATAGGACATATGACCGTCATAGTGGGGAAGGTTTTCTGCTCAAAACTACCTTCCATGGATCAGAACACAACTACCAAGAATGTCTGGCAAGTAATACTACAGCTCTCCTACAGAGTAGGCAGTGCTAAAAATGCATGACATGCCACAATTATGGGCTGTTATCTTCTGCATTTTCTGAAGCCAAAAGTACAATGACCGTTAACCATGAAGCGGTGGATGCTGCATTTGATATTCTGTTATTTATGTCCTATATTTGGTGTTGTGTACATAGATCAGCCTGGAACTCCCAGTAATGACCCTTTCTAATCTACTCACATTTCTGAGATGTTTGTGTTGGTTTCTTGTGTATACTCTGGAGGGGCATTGGGATCCTCATTGTTCACCATCCTGGTAGCGATGGTACAGAGCTAAATACGGATAAAAATAAGATATAAAATATTTTTTTTATGTACTTTTAGAGTTTTTTTTATTTTTTTTTACATATTTTGGATTTATTAATCACATACTTACTTTACAAAGCTTTTCAGAAGATGACGTAAAATTTTGGAAGTCAAGGCTCTCATTGTTCTCACTTGTGCCTTCCTCATCCTTTGAGACAAGATGTTTGTTTATATCAGAATGATCTACAAGAAATAGGTAATGAAGTATTATTAGAGGTTGTCAGTAAAACACAGTCACTATTTATCACTAATATTAATGGGAACAGATGATCACATATTAGGGAAGATGAGACAAACAGTCGCTTAGTCTAGATGACGTCTCCTTCTACTTACTGATAAATAAGCTGGTGTCTGCGTCTGAAACAAGCTGAGGAACATACTCCAGCTCCTGGCTCAGAATGTTGTCAAAGTCCAAGTCACTCAGGAATGGATGAACCTTGATCTCAAATGCTCCTCCTAGAAAAAGAAAAACAAAAGTGATGCGGACATAGTCAGGGATGGCTCCATATCTGAACAGTTTATCGTAATCTGAACTAATGACAAAACTGAGCCGACATGAAGGAAATAAACTGAAAGTCTTAGTGTGGAGAACTAGAAATACAGTAGATGAGCTGATAGAGAAATGTTGATCTTCATGGACATGAGCGATATGTCCTTGGTCTAATAAGGGAATATTAATACTAGTATATCTGTTACCTGTCCCAAGTCTACGCACAGGATTTCTTCTGAGCAGCTCAGTGATGAGATTCTGAGCATCCAGGGGTGGAGCGCGATCACAATTCCAAATTAGTTCTCCTGTTACATAGAAAATTACAGAAAATAAAACCTCTTTACTGGACTGTAACATAAAACAAAGGAAATAACTAAACAAATGTAACCAATCAACGCAATGATCGGATTATTCTACTCACCAATGACAACCCTTTTATAAAGCTCAGTGAGGGAATCAGCATCAAATGGTACACATCCCAGCAGGAATTTATACAGGATGATCCCCAATGACCACCAGTCAACAGGTCTTCCATAGCCTTCTTTCAGGATGATCTCTGGGGCTATGTAACATGGGGTGCCACAGAACTGGAAACCAACAGAAGATAGAGATGAGAATCGATGAAACAATTATTATGACAAGATATCATCGTTAAAACACAATGCAGAAGATAAAATATTAGTGGAAAAGTTCTCTAGAAAGGAAGAACGTAGAGAAGAGACAATAGTGTGATGAGATTTGCAAATAACAAGCTAAGTTCTTGTAGGTGATGCTGACCTCACGGTCCTGGAACTCTCTGGAGATGTCCACTGCTAATTCCTTGTAGGTGTTGGTTTTCGGTATCATTAGACCAAGTTTTGAAATCCCAAAATCGGTAACTTTAATATGTCCAGTAGATGTAATCAGGAGGCTGCAAAAGAGAAGATGGTTTTAGCCTCACAGACTGAATGATAATAAATGACAACTTTCCCCACTTTATTATACTACGGGGGCACTTACTTTTCCGGCTTCAGGTCTCTGTGCACCACACCGTAACTATGCAGGTATTCCACGGCAAGTACCGCCTCTGCAAAGTACAAGCGGGCCATGGGGACAGAGAAAGGACCCCTGGTGCTTAGAAGGGTCCCACAGTCTCCACCTATAGAAGAAAGGAAATATGACCGGTGAGGGGTTTATACAGAAGATAACCATGATATACCACGAGCAGATAACCATGATGTATAATGAGCAGTGAGCGGAAACATACTGGGGAGATCACACAGATAGTGGCGTACATAGAAATCACAAAACCCCATATCAAAAGTTGTAATTGCCCCACACCCTAAAAAATAAAAAATAAATATATTTATATCCCTGTTGAAGCAGCTTGGTGTTCTCACCAGCAGTACAACTTTTATGGCCATTTTAGAGTATGATGCTCCCAAAAATGCCCACACCCACACTCAATGAGTATGGTATCTCCACAGTGAATCCTCCTAAGGAGGCCACCACTTAGAAGGAGGCCAGCCACAACCCCCTACTCGGTGTGATGGCACCCACAGCAACCCTCCCACTCAGGATAATGGTTCCCACAGTCCCTCACACAATATAATGGTCCGCATAACTCCCCACTCAGTATGATGTCCCCACACAGAATGGGGGCCTCCATACAGAGTGAGGACCCCCACAGCACCCCACTTAATATGATGACCTTCACTCAGCATTCACAGTCCCCCCATATCTAGTCATACGGCCCCCTTTCAGTATTTTGGTCCCTACTAGCCACCTACTCATTATTTTTGCCCCCACCAGCCCCACCTCCTTGAAGAAGCAAATACCGCTGAAATTGTGATGACAGGTGGAGGGATGCTGCCCACTGCCGAGCGTCGACAGACCCCCTCCGACTGATGAGCCCCATAGCGCCCCTGCACCAAGATCAATGAATTTACGAGCATCTTGGTAATAGATAACCTATAGTAAATGCTCTGTGGGGATGTAACCAACAATGTCCTAATGATATGAGCAGTGATAAGATGAAAGCAGACATGGGCTGAATATAATACAATAGATGTGTCTTACCTCCTACATACTCCATGACCATACACAGGTGAGATCTAGTTGGAAAGGAGCAGAGCATGGAGACCACAAAGGGACAATCAGCAAATGTTAAGATGTCCCTCTCCAGAAAGGCCCATTCCAATCTCTGTGCAGTATTTAGGTTCCGCTTAGCCATTTTCTTCATAGCAAAGGTCTGGTGTGAGTCTTTATGATGCACTAAGTAGACGGCCCTGGAGAGAAGGAGAATCCATCGGTTATAATAAATCCTTATTAATAATCCATCTATAGAAATCATTATATGTTTAATACTGGTATCCAAGGGGTAACATTTCTCCTTGCGGAGAGTGACATGTTAAGCTTGTCAAGGTGAGGAGACTTTTAAGCCTCAATGATCCTCTGGGAAATATGCAAATTGTCTCTTCAGAGAGGAAGAGAACTAGAACTCTAGTGCCCCTTATAGGAAGTAGTAATCCTAAAAGTCAATATCGACCCTTTAACGAGCCTTATCACATGACATGGAATAATAGCCATAACCAAAATCTCAATTTTCGGACACTATGTTTTGGGGTACAAGCACTCATCAGTGCAAAGTGTGAGATATGGTTTGGCTGGGTGAGAGGCATCTGACCGGGATCCAAGCGGTAACGTTTCTCCTTGCGGAAAAAGCCATGTTAAGCATGTCAAGGTGAGGAGACTTTTAAGCTGCAATGCTCTTCTGGGAAATATGCAAATTGTCTCTTTTCAGAGAGGAAGAGAACTAGCACCCTAGTGCCACCTATAGGAAGTAGCAATCCTATTTCCCAGAGGAGCATTGCGGCTTAAAAGTCTCCTCATGTCCGCAAGGAGAAACGTCAACCCCTTGGATACCGGTCAGACACCTCTCACCCAGTCAAACCATATCTCACACTTTGCACTGAAGAGGGGCAGTACCCCAGAACACAGTTCCTGCAAATTGAGATTTTGGTTTTGGCTATTATCCTAAGTCATGCGACAAGGCTTGTTAAAGGGTCGATATTGACTTTTAGGATTGCTACTTCCTATAGGTGGAGTTCTAGTTTGCTTCCTCTCTGAAGAGACAATTTGCATATGTTTAATACTAGAAGTCTGGCCGCCACTATAAATCCACATCTAGAAATACATAAAATAGCACTACATAGATCACCTATGGGAGGTCTCCACAATGCCACTTCTGCCGGAGCCATCACCCAGGTCACATTATAGATACGAGAATCTACCGAAATTCTCTTTGGGCAGATTCGCTATAACTGACCAAATACAATTTAGTGCAAATAAAATTGGTCCAAAATGAATGTGCTCCAGGGCTCTCTTCTGCTGCTGAGGCCAGTGATTGGGCCCACATGGTCATGGTGGAGGGTGTAGATGTCATTGACGTCAATATGGTGTCACCCTTCATGTGACCATGTGTAGCCAACTTCTCTGATCAGCTTCATAATGGAGCCCCCCCCATCAAAACAAAGATCAGAGTGGAGAGCAGAAAAGCTCAGGTGGAAGAGGCAGCATAAGAACAGATGAGGGTCTAGCACAGGCGAATGTAATAATATTATATTATTATATATTATATTATATGTAATTATATTATTTAAATCACTTTCCTTACAGTTTGATTTGCTACAGATCATATAATTTCCCTATGATAACACTGAATGGCAGAGTGCAGGGGCAGAAGCATTGTCATAGGGAACCCTGAGAAATGTGGATTATGGCAACAGAAATCTCACCCAAAATTTCCACTGCTGATGAGTTTGGAAGTTTCATAGTCGCTCATATGCGGCTTTCTCGCCAGAACCAATGAATCCATCACGCTCTATAAAAGAATAAGAAATAATACTGATTTATTGAAGATACAGGAAAAAAGTTACAGATGCAAAAACTTCTCCCCCCATATTATGTCCCAGATGATTTACACTGATATGATGTTGGGAAGATACAAACCGGACGCTGGGCAGACCTGGCGCTAGCACCCAGCACACCCAGGCAAGTGTCGGGGCCCTGAGTAGGCGAGGGGCCCACTTGCTGTCGGGCACCCTGGCGCGCTATGGGACCGGTGAGCAGAGGAGAGTGGTGCCAGCGCCAGCTAGTGGGCCTTGCTCCCCCCCCCCAATGCTTGCCCAGGACCACGGCCGGCACAATACTTACCTCTCCACAGCTGGTGAGCAGTGAGGTGAGCATTTGATTTTTTTTTTTTTATGTATGGAGGTATGGGGCATTATATGGGGGGAGAAGTGACATCCTGCATGGGGCATTATATGGGGGGGAGGTAGGGACATCCTGCGTGGGGTATTATATGGGGGGGGAGAAGTGACATCCTGCATGGGGCATTATATGGGGGGGAGTGACATCCTGCATGGGGCATTATATGGGGTGAGCGGTGACATCCTACATGAGGCATTATATGGGGGGGACATCCTGCATGGGGCATTATATAGGGGGGTGACATCCTGCATGGGGTATTATATGAGGGGCAGAAGTGACATCCTGCATGGGTCATTATATGTGGGGGGGAAGTGACATCCAGCATAGGGCTTTATATGGGGTGAGAGGTGACATTCTGCATGGGGCATTATATGGGGGGTGACATCCTGCATGGGGCATTATATGGGGGGAGTGACATCCTGCATGGGGTATTATATGGGGGAAGAAGTGACATCCTGCATGGGGCATTATATGGGGTGAGAGGTGACATCCTGCATGGGGCAATATATGGGGTGAGAGGTGACATCCTACATGGGGCAGTATGTGTTGGGGGGACATCCTGCATGGGGCATTAAATGGGGGGGTGACATCCTTCATGGGGCATTATATGGGGGGTGACATCCTGCATGGGCCATTATGTGGGGTGGGACAACCTGCATGGAGCATTATGTGGGGGGGACATCCTGCATGGGGAATTATATGGGGGGTGACATCCTGCATGGGGTATTATGTGGGGGGATATCCTGCATGGGGCATTATGTGTGGGGGACATCCTGCATGGGGCATTATGTGGGGTGGGACATCCTGCATGGGGCATTATGTGGAGTGGACATCCTGCATGGGGAATTATATGGGGGGTGACATCCTGCATGGGCCATTATGTGGGGGGGCACAGCCTGCATGGGGCATTATGTGGGGGGCACAGCCTGCATGGGGCATTATGTGGGAGGGACATTCTGCATGGGGAATTATATGGGGGGTGACATCCTGCATGGGCCATTATGTGGGAGGGGGACATCCTGCATGGGGCATTATGTGGGGTGGGGACATCCTGCATGGGGCATTATGTGGGGGGGGGGCACAGCCTGCATGGGGCATTATGTGGGGGGTCAAAGCCTGCATGGGGCATTATATGGGGGCACAGCCTGCGTGGAGCATTTTATGGGGTCCATTATTCTATATGGAGCAATATATGGAGCTCATAATATGGTATAGAGGACTATGTGGTGTCATTATACTGTGTGGAGGACATTACTGTCCGGTCTGCACTGTGAGCTGTGAGGATTCGCCGCTTTCTGAGTTATTGTGGAATTTACAATAGATATCGCTCATGTAATGTAAGAAGTGAAATCTTCGGGCTTGTACTATATATATATACATATTTATCTGCGGTATCTGTGCATCATGAATCGTGGTATGTGTTAAAGGGGCCACTGAGACTCTTTCGCCCAGGGCCCACGAAATCCTGGAGCCGCCCTGCAGCGGTCATCATACATTACTATAACATTCTGGATAATGTGGGAGATCACACAGAGGAGGACTTACAGGTAATCTGTCACCAGGTGTTTGCTATGTATTCTGAAAGCACCATGATGTAGGGGCAGAGACCCTGATTCCAGTGATGTGTTACTTACTAGGCTGTGTGTGGCTGTTTCAATAAAATCAGTAGATTATCACTAGAAGACTATCTGTCTAGCCAGGTAGTCCTATTGCTCTGTACCCCTGCCTCCACCACTGATTAGCAGCTTTCTGCCTATGCACAGTGTACACTGAAAGCTGCCAATCAATGGTGTGGGCAGGGTTATACAAGACTCAGCATTCAGAGCTCTGCAGCAGAAAAAAATAGTGATTTTATCACAACTGCTCCACCGAGTAAAGTAATCAACACATGGAATCAGGGTCTCTGTCCCTGCATCATGCTTCTCTCAGACCAAATAGCATAAACCTGGTGACAGATTCCCTGTAATTCACATGTAATTAACACCATAGGGTCATCTACAGTAGAATAGAGACGTCCCATGGTTGTATGGGGGATAATACTGGACGAGTCATTCACACCCCATGATCTGATGACACACACGCATCCCCCTCTATGATACTTACGGATTCTTGGATCTCCGGGATCTCACTAATTCCATTGTTAGGATTCGACAGCTCAGTTGTTTCTAAAATAATGATGAAGAAATGAAATGTATTAGAGGATATTATTCCTACATAGATAATACAGCAATATAACGGAGAAATGACAAGATGTCTGTAAATGGGATTAATACTCGTTATATGGGGATTCTAAATATGAGAATATACGGGGAATCCATAGATAAATGTAATGTAAATGATGGAGGAACCCCTTCATAAATAACAAAAGACTGACCATCACTTCCGAAAAGAAAATGGGTGTGAACAGGTGCATACTAAGAGTAGCCATCCAAATACATAACTAACAAAGTTGCACTCTGTAACGCTATAGCATGTAAACATGAAATAAATGAAATTTGAATTGCATTACTGCTGTAGAAAATAGGATAAAAGGAAGATACTTAGCGCATAATTTGGCCAATTCATGCATGGCCAGCAGCCACGGCAAGGCGACCTTCTTTTTCTGGGTGCATGCCAAGTAGCCATGGCAAGGTGACCTTTTTTTTTCTGGGTGCATGTCCAGCAGTCACGGCAAGACGACCTTCTTTTGCTGGGTGCATGCCCAGCAGTCACGACAAGGCAACCTTCTTTTGCTGGGTGCATGCCCAGCAGTCACGACAAGGCGACCTTCTTTTGCTGGGTGCATGCCTAGAAGCCACGGCAAGGCGACCTTCTTTTGCTCGGTGCATGCCCAGCAGTCACGGCAAGGCGACCTTTTTTGCTGGGAACCTATCTCCACCCATCAGCCCGGGGTGGTTTTAATTACAACAGGATCCTACCTACCCATATAAATGTAGGCTTCAGCCTAGGAGAGGATTCACATTAGGAGAGGATTCCAACAAAAAGATCGCCTTGTCATTGGCTGCTGGGCATTCATGAATTGGCCAAATTATGTGCTCAGTATCTTAGTTTTTTCCCATTTTCTAGAGCAGTAATGCAATTTAAATTTAATTTATTTCATGTTACTTGCTATAGCACTGCAGAATGGACCCTCCATCACATGAATGAGGAAGCCCCCACCCACGCTGCACATACGAGTGATGGTAAGAGAGCTGAAACATAGGAGAGATTTGCAAATTAGCCTGGAAGTGCACTGGGGGCGTGTCACTGCACTTGGATTTCTTCTTTCACGCCCCCAACGCACTTCCATTCTGATTTGTATATGGTGTCTACTTTACATTTCTCCTGACTGGCACATTGGATTTCTACAAACAATTATTATTAGGGGACAATGGCCTATACCGTCACACCACTACTTCTATATGTAACAATGTGCTGCCAGGTTCCCATTACACAGAGTAGAGAGTAAATCTAACATTATCCTCCGTCCTCTGTAATATCTGGACATTCCTTGTAGAAGGTCGGGTGATCGCTCACCTGTAATCAGATCGCTGTTCAGCTCCGGCTGACTCCTATTAGGGTCAGGGATTTTCGGGGTCACATTTTGCCCATATTTGGCGTCGCCTCCTGTTGTTTCCTGATAGATATAATATATATAATTAATATGTGGAAGATTTCACTAAATCACCAAATACATAAATCATGAAGGACTAAACCAACATTTACAGATGCACCAATTGTAACGATACAAATCCCGCGCCATCTTCAGACCTTTTCTCAGAAAGTCTCCTCAGATACGGTGGATTAAGATACGTCTATTAATATTGATCCTTACCGGGCGTTCCAATGAGCGTTCTAGTATAGACAGGACTTTTTCGGCCAGTTCTTTAAAGACAGCCAAATCTTCAGTCTGAGATCTTTCTTCAGCCTATAAAGAAGGAAAAATGGAAAGGAGAATTTTGAGATGAGAGCGGTCAGAATGGAGGCGGAAATTGTATGTGACATCGGTTCTCTGTCTGCAGATACAATGACTACATACTGTATTTGGGGACTCGTTGTGTTTTACCGTATTTTTTGGACTATAAGATGCCTTTTTTTCCAAAATTTTTGACCTCCCTTCTAACACTCTCGCACCCCTCCAATCTATCCTAAACTCTGCTGTCTGACTAATCCACCTGTCCCCCCGCTATTCCCTGGCTTTTCCCCTTGCTCCGCCAATCCCTTCACTGGCTCCACATTACCCAGAGACTCCAGTTCAAGACCCTAACCTTGGCATGCAAAGCCACCCACAACCTGTCTCCTCCATATATCTGTGACCTAGTCTCCCGGTACTTACCTGCACGCAACCTCCGATCCTCACAAGATCTTCTTCTCTACTCCCCTCTTATCTCCTCTTCCCACAATCGCATACAAGATTTCTCCCGTGCATCCCCCCTACTCTGGAACTCTCCACCCCAGCATATCAGACAGATTATTAATAATAATAATTGTCTGAATGTAGCTTACCAGGGGGGTGGCTGTGGTGGAGTGAGGTCACAGGAGGTAGGGTCACTGCTGTAGGAAGCCGGCAGTAGAAGTGGGGCGCTGCTGCGGGCCCCGAGCTGGGAGGAGCGGGGTATCCAGGAGGTGCGAGGCTGCGGGCCCTGGGCTTCAAGGAAATGTTAGCGGTGATTTAGGAGGGGAGTCCCCGCTCTGCCCATTGATTTTCTGGCGGTGGGCTTCAGGCAAATGGCCGCTGGAGGCAGTGCATGTGCAGATTTAGATCTCGGCTCAATGACGAGCTGAGATCTCAATTTGCGTATTGGCCATCTCCAGCAGCCTACTTCTTGAAGCCCACTGCAGAGAAATCAATAAGCAGAGCAGGGCCTCCCCTCCTGAATTACCGCTAACATTTCCTTGAAGCCCAGGGCCCGCAGCCTCGCACCTTCTGGACACCCCGCTCCTCCCAGCTTGGGGCCCGCAGCAGCGCCCCACTCCTACTGCCGACTTCCTGCAGCAGCGACTCTGCCTCCTGTGACCTCGCTCCACTGCCACCAACCCCCTCAGTAAGCAACCGAAAATTCGGACTATAAGACAGGACTATAAGACAGACCCCCATTTTATTATAATAAATGTTTTTCCTATTTACCTCCCAAAAATTTTTGGTGCGTCTTATGGTCTGCAAAATACGATATATTAGAAGAAAAAGCTTCTATCCCTCCATTATTATCTGTTAATATTGAGATGTTCTGTGCAGAGTGTCCGCCACTTACCTGGTGTAGTAATGTCCTGATGTTCTGAAGTAAATCCGTCAGATAGTCTGACGTTAGACGACGTTGTTTGTGTTTGGTCAGGCAATCCTTTACTAGCTCCATCACCAGCCGGTGAGTGAAGCTGAGGACGCCATCGGGTGGTAGAAGCACACTGTTAGGACGATTGATCATAAGGATCAACAATAGTGCTTTTACCTGAGGAATGTCCAAAACAATTCCAGCCATAGTGAAAAACTGCAAGTGCTATCAGTCACTATAGAGCCAAGAAAGGCACGGGTGAGCCTATGTGCATTGTATATATAGCGACTGTGAGCAGTGATGTCACCATCACCTGTGATGTCATCACGGAATCTTGTGATAGAATCTTCACGGAGCAGCTCTGCGCAAATAGAATGCGGCCTGGTAATATATAAAGTGAAAACACCATACAATTAACTACCCATGTTATCATGGCCGTTCTATTTTATATCCAATTAGAACACAACCAGGATAAAGGTGTGTTCACAAGTTGGATTTTGGCAGCTTTTTTTTTCTACCTCAAAAATCAAAGGAGGCAGGAAAAACGCTGCTTAAAATTCAGGTGTTTTTACTTGTGTTTTTTTTTCCATTCATTTGAATGGGTGAAAAATGCTGCAAAACCTCTGAAAGACTTGACAAGCTGCAGATTTAAAAAAAAATGCAAAAAAACAGCATGTGAATGAGATTTCAGAAATGTCATTCACTAAGATGGTACTGTAAAACACAGCATTTTTGCTGCAGAAGAAAAAACAGTGAATACACCCTAAAGATATCCTCAGTCATATTATGGGAAATATTGTATATTTCGCATTTATTATCTCACGTGTTTTATCTTCACCATAGAAATTTTAAGGCTGTGTGCCCACTATGCGTTTTTTAGGCATTTCTGCAGCGTAACTTCAGCCGCGGAAACACTTAAAAAACGCTTGGTGATAGGTCTGCAATGGTCCCCAATGATAATCCGCATGTGCTGTGCACATGCCGCGGAGATTTCCGCTGCGGATTATCATTGCGGAAAAATCTGCAGCACGTCCTTTAATTTTGCAGAGTCGCTGCGATTTAGCCGCCATTGACTTGCATTGGAGCGCATAACATCCGCATGACTACAAATACACATGTGGATATTATGCTACTCAATGCGTGGATGGTACCCGGGTCTGGAGATGAAGAGACTCTCCTTCAGACCCGGGTACCATAGTACCTGTAGTTAAAATAGAATTAAAATAAAAAATAAACATATACTTACCTTCTGATGGCCCCTGTCTGCTCCCGGCGGTTCTGCTGGCTCTTCGGCTTCTCGTGGTGGTAAAATGACCTTGCATGACGCCATTTAGTCATGTGACAGGTCACGCGACCGCTGACATCGGCGGTCGCGTGACCTGTCACATGACTAAATGACGTCATGGAAGGTCCTTTTACAGCACCGTGATCCGCCGAAGACACAGGACGCACCGGAGAAGGAGATCGAGGACCATCGGAAGATAAGTATAATGTTTTTTTTTTATTTTTCACCATTATTATTCTTTTTTTTTATTATTGATGCTGCTTTTGCAGCATTGTAACTTGGTCACACTATATAAATCCATGCCGGTTGCATGGAATTATATAGTGTGACCAAGTTGTCAAGCACTTTTCCAAGTGATGCTAAAATCACTTGGCAAAGCGCTTGACAACCCAGGGAGATGCAGAAACGCTTAGGAAAAATCCGCAGCATTTCTGCATCGTGGTCATATATCCTAACTCATTGGCGAACTGTTATACAAGGCTACATTCACACTAGACGTTTTTTTAGCGGGCTTTTTTATGCAAATTTTCAGCTGCGTTTTACAGTACCAACAAAGTCTATGAGATTTCCGAAATCTCATGCACAAAGCTTGCTTATTTGTCCTCAGTATTTTGTGCTCTCCATGGCTTTTTGCAATAGAGTATGTCACTTGTTTCAGCGTTTTTCACCCATTAAAAAAAAGGGTGGTGGAAAAAAATGCTGAAAAAAAGCCTAGTGTGAACATTTTGCTGCGTTTTTAGTGAAAAAAGCAAGTATGTGACACACATTTATTCTTGTGATTTTCCCAAGTTTAAACCATCTTGTCTTGTTCACCTGAGATAGCAGCTTGGATTATTACAGTTTTATTACAGTTTAATTAAATTAGTGATGCCTACAAAGTAAACATTGGTTGAGCTAGGTGTGAGATTGAACAACACGTGTGGCCTAGGGAGGCGTGAAAATGAACAATGCCTGAGCAACTCAATGACAAACCATAATGTGAAAGTAAATAGTGTCGTACAAATTCAATGCACTGCCAGGGTCTTAGATAAACCATTCCAGACCCCCCCCCCTGTTACATTTGTAATGTGTACTTTTTCATGAACATATGTCTTGCAATGGTGACCTGTTTTCATGTGTCTATGGTGGAAGCAAAGCTGAACTTTGGGATCCTGAAAAACGCACCAAAAATGCACCAAGAACCACTGCAAAAAAACACACCAAAACCTGCGTTTTTGACGCTACTTCTTTCCTGCCAAGAGATTATGTTTTGCTGCAGAAAAAAAACACCTAATGTGAATATAGCCTAAGACTTACTCTGCCAGCATTAATAGTCAATATTCTGTATACAAATAGGACTCCAATCCAGGTATTCAGTTTATCATAAACATGCCTGAGTTAATCTGCCAAATACACATAGTATGCTTTCTCATAGGTCAAATATAAATCCTGTTAAAGGTCCAAGTTGCAGCAGTTAAGTAGAACAGAACAGACCTCTTCATTCTTTGTAGGTGGAAAAACTTTCGAAATTGTCAGTGTATCAAGTACTTTTACTCCTGACTGTATATAGTATAATTGCCGCACTGCTACATACAGGTGCTTCTCAGAAAATTAGAATATCATCAAAAAGTGAATTTATTTCAGTTCTTAAATCCAAAAAGTGAAACTCATATATTATACAGAGTCATTACAAACAGAGTGATCTGTTTTAAGTGCTTATTTCTGCTAATGTTGATGATTATGGCTTACAGCCAATGAAAACACAAAAGTTATTATCTCAGTAAATTAGAATTAACAAGAAACACCTGCAAAGGCTTCCTAAGCATTTAAAAAGGTCCCTTAGTCAGTTTCAGTAGGCTCCACAATCATGGGCAAGACTGCTGACTTGACAGATGTCCAGAAGGCAGTCATTGACACACTCCTCAAGGAGGGTAAGCCACAAAAGGTCATTGCTAAAGAAGCAGCTGTTCACAGAGTGCTGTATCCGAGCATATTAATGGACGTGGAAGGAAAAAGTGTGGTAGAAAAAGGTGCACAAGCAACTGGGATAACCGCAGCCTTGAAAGGATTGCTAAGAAAAGGCCATTCAAAAATTTGGGGGAGATTCACAAGGAGTGGACTGCTGCTGGAGTCATTACTTCAAGAGCCACCACACACAGACGTATCCAGGACATAGGCTACAAGTGTCGCATTGCTTGTGTCAAGCCCCTCATGACCAATAGACAACGCCAGAAGCGTCTTACCTGGGCCAAAGAGAAAAAGACCTGGACTGATGCTCAGTGGCCCAAGGTGTTGTTTTCAGATGAAAAGTAAATTTTGCATTTCATTTGGAAATCAAGGTCCCAGAGTCTGGAGGAAGAGTGGAGAGGCCACAATCCAAGCTGCTGGAGGTCTAGTGTGAAGTCTCCACAATCAGTGATGGTTTGGGGGGCCATGTCATCTGCTGGTGGAGGTTCACTGTGTTTTATCAAGACCAAAGTCAGCGCAGCCGTCCACCAGGGCATTTTACAGCACTTCATGCTTCCCTCTGCCCACAAGCTTTATGGAGATGGAAATGGCATTCTCCAGCAGGAATTGGCCCCTGTCCACACGGCCAAAAGTACCAATACCTGGTTTACACACAACAGTATCACTGTGCTTGATTGGCAGCAAACTTGCCTGACCTTAACCCCATAGAGAATCTATTATAGAGAATCTATGGGGTATTGTCAAGAGGAAGATGAGACCCCAGACCCCACAATACAGATGAGCTGAAGGCTGCTATCAAAGCCACATTCCATAACACCTCAGCAGTGCCACATGCTGATCCCTCCATGCCACATTGCCGCATTGATGCAGTAATTGATGCACAAGGAGCCCGAACAAGTATTGAGGGCATTTACTAAACATACATTTCAGTAGGCCAACTTTTCGGATTTTAAAAACATTTTTCAAGCTGTTGTTATGAAGTATTCTAATTTACTGAGATAATGACGTTTGTGTTTTCATTGGCTGTAAGCCATAATCATCAACATTAACAGAAATAAACACTTAAAATAGATCCCTCTGTGTGTAATGACTATATAATAGATCCCTCTGTGTGTAATGACTCTATATAATAGATCCCTCTGTGTGTAATGACTCTATATAATAGATCCCTCTGTGTAATGACTCTATATAATAGATCCCTCTGTGTGTAATGACTCTATATAATAGATCCCTCTGTGTAATGACTCTATATAATAGATCCCTCTGTGTAATGACTCTATATAATAGATCACTCTGTGTGTAATGACTCTATATAATATAGGAGTTTCACTTTTTGCATTGAAGAACTGAAATAAACTAACTTTTGATGATATTCTAATTTTGTGAGAAGCACCTGTATATAGTATGAAGCCCCACTGCCCCATATGTGTATGTATAATTTGATGCACATGACTCGCCCCCTGGGCCGTGGGGTACACGGAACCGGGCCTTCTAGTGTACGGTGCTGATGGGGGTAGTACTGGCAACCCGATCCCGTGGCTCAGGGTGGTCAGACCAAATGGTGGCAGTCTATTTATCAGTGTTTTGAATGTCCGACTACGCCACCCGTGGATTGCGGTCAGGGATAACCGCCGCTGCGAGGCAGACTGCTGAGGCTGGTGTTGGTGTGCAGCCTCAGGGCAGTGTAGGTGGATGTTGGGGGTGATAGTGCAGGCCGCAATAGTAAGAGTTCAGAGTCCGCTTCAAACAGTTCAGGGTCTTTATTGTAGATATTATTAATGACCCAACAGTACCGGTTAGGAATGAGCCTGGGTGTCTGAGAGCATTCGGGCGAGCCCCACTGGTCAGGGTGAGTGTGTAGGCCTACGTTCTCTCTATGCTCTTTCTGACTATCCCCCTTTTCGTGGTGTAATAGCCCACGTCCCTGAGCTGGCCGTGTACTTCTCGCCTGTATGGCATGCGACTAGGGCCTTGGGTACCTGTTGCTTGCTCCTCGCTGTACTGGTCCCTCTGTGTGGCGGAGCCTCCAGGCTTCTTAGGCCAAGGGACCTGAAATCCCTCGCAGGTTGGTTCTCTGCTGCTGGGCTTGTAACCCTGACAGCCCCGGACCCCAATGCCCGGTAGATTGGTTCTCTTCCAGGACCGGCTCTCGTCACCTCTGTCCCTGGCTTGCAGTTTCTCCTCTGCCTCACGGACTCCTCAGCTACAGCTGAACTGTCCCTCCTTCTCTGGGACTAGTCTCACTCCTGAGCTAGGTCTTCCAGTTCTCTCTAACCCTGCCCCCAGTTCCAGCTTTTATAGGGGCAGCCAGCTCCCCCTGCTGGCCTGGGACAGGAGGTGCTGTATGCTAATTGTCCCTAACCAGGGGACCTCCCTCCTGCTATCAGACACAGATTATTGTTTGTGGCATCCAGGCCTGGGGTGACACATTCTCCCCTATTAAAATTTAGTACTCTGGACTAAACAGGAAACACAATTACAGGGTATAAATGACAACATAACATATATACAAGTATATTTTGTCCTTGAGGTCACGGCGCTTCCGTGACCGGGTGTCCATGTCACCCAACAAGGTGAAGTTTTCCACGGTGTGGGGACCTGTTTCCATAAACCCCAAGTTTCTGGCCTTGGGCGTGGCGACAAGGCTGAGCTCTCTACTTTGGGCCACAAGGAGGCCACACCGGACAGATTTTTCTTCCGTGGCCATCTTCGAAAGAGGGCACTAAGTGCAACTATCTACAAGACAGTTCCGGTTATTCAGCGTCCATAACCTGTTAGTCCATGAACTAGAAAGACTGGAAAAACATAATTAGCAACCAGGCAACAAACATAAAACATTTACAATATACAGCATTTAGATCTTCCAGCGAGCTGGTATTTGCCCCCTAGTGCTCCGGGTTGACCTGCGTAACCCACTGTCTGGTGGTGGTCTAACCTGACTTTCCCCACTAGCATTCAGGGTACAGCTACTAGCTGGGTTTACAGGCAGTGCAGGCAGCTATCTGCGGGTCCTTTGGCTTACCGCAGGTATGGCAGGCTCACTGTCAGCAGAGGGTTGACTCTCCTGGGCTGCTGGCATGGGTTCTTCTGCCTCTAGGGCTGCTTGGTCTTCTGATTCCTCCTGCTCTCCTGTAGGTTCCTGCTGGGTTGGTTGAAGGAAGTGTAGGACGGGTACCACTATTGCATCATTTATCCGAGTCCAGGACCGGGGGAACTCTTCAAGAACTGTGCTGATCATTTCTTTCTTGTCTTCTGCGGGTTCAAGGTCATCTTGATCTTCTCCTGCACTCTGTAGTTGCTTGGGGCACCTTTTTAGGTGGTCTCTGGAGACGGTGCTAGTGGTTTCTCCTCCATCCTTGATAATTACACATACCTTCGGGTTGTTGTGGTTGGACTGCAGTACTGTGTACGGGTCGCTCTCCCACTGGTCATCTAGCTTGTGAAGCCTTCTCTTCCGCTTCAAGACCTGCTCACCAGGTTCCAGGGGACCAGCAGGGGCGTGTTGGTTGAAGAGCCTCTCTTGCTTTTCTCTCGCTTGAGCCAGACTCCTCTCCACACTCTCCTGTACCTTCTTGTACTGTAGCCGCCGTTCCGTATCCCAGTCCGCATCTGGGGAGGTGTCCTCGGGGGTCAGGACTCCCATCTCCAGGTCTATCGGCAGCTTACCTGGTCTTGCCCTCATCAGGTAAGCCGGGGTGCAATTTGTAGCATTCACCGGGATATGGTTGTATAAGTCTATCAGGACTGGCAGCTTCTCCGGCCACAGGCGGCGTTCTTCCAGGGGCAACGTTTTGAGGAGATCAATGACGATATTATTCATTTTCTCACATAGCCCGTTGGTTTGTGGGTGGTAAGACGTTGTCCGAATCTTCTTACAGCCGTAGAGGTTGCAGAACTCCTGGAAGATTTCAGCCTCAAACTCTGGACCTTGATCTGTCAAGACTAGTGTTGAGCGATACCTTCCGATATCAGGAAATATCATATCGGATTGGATCGGGCCTATACCCAAAAAGTATCGGATATCGCCGATTCCGATACCAGAAACCAATGCAAGTCAATGGGACACAAATATCGGAATGAAAATAAACCCTTTCTTTCCTTGTAGGTTAATTCTACATGAAGTAAAACAACTAAGAATAATGTAGAATGACATGAAAAGCCGGCAATTCATCAGCAGCATACACCGGTACCCGACAATTTACAACAGAAAGAATAGAGCTTCACACATAGATTAGATAGATAGAAACATGTCAGTCACATATATATGAAGTACAGTGACAGTGTTGCTTACAGAACTTGTCATTTAGTGTAAAGGATTTATTTAAAAAAATATTAGTGTTTTCGTGCACCGTCTCTTTAAAAAAGCCGGCCGGCAATTCAGCAGCGGTACCCCACAATTTATAACAGACAGAATAGAGCTTCACACATAGATTAGATAGATAGAAACATGTCAGTCACATATATATGAAGTACAGTGACAGTGTTGCTTACTGTACTTGTCATTTAGTGTTAAAATAAAGGATTTATTTAAAAAAAAATTGGCGTGGTGTTCCCCTTAATTTTAGGCTCTAGCGGAGGTTAAGCAGACAGCTGGGGCAAATGTTTGAAGCCTGGGAAGGGGGTAATACCCATGGAGCTTCCCAGGCTACTAATATCATCCCCCAGCTGAATACCTAGCCTTTACTAGCTATTAAAATGGGGGAACCCCCCCAAAAAAATAACGTGGGGTCCCCCCTAATTTAATAGCTAGCAAAGGCTAGGCAGACAGCTGGGGGCTGATTTTAATAGCCCAGGAAGGGTGCCATGAATATTGGCCCCCTCCCAGGCTAGAAACACCAGCCGTCAGCCGCCCCAGAAATGGCGCATCCATAGGATGCGCCAATTCTGGCACTTAGCCTCGCTCTTCCCACTGCCCTGTAGCGGTGGCAGTGGGGTAATAGGGCTGGGGTTGATGTCAGCTTATAATGCCAGCTGACATCAAGCCCAGATTAGTAATGGAGAGGCGTCTATAAGACACCCCCATTACTAACCCCATAGTCAAAGTTAAAGAAAAACACAAACACCCAGAATAAAGTCCTTTAATTGAAATAAACACACAATTCTTTATTGTTCTAAATTAAACCATACTTACAGTCACGCCCATTCCAGCTGAAGCCAACGATCTCCTGCAATAAAAGAAAAATAATAAACCAACATCATCCTTACCTTTCCATGGTTCCCAGGACGGCTTCAGCTCTGCTACATCGAGATGACAGGCTGGATCATAGCAGAACACTGCCATCCAGCCTGTCATCCCGCGGACACTGAGAAGCGCAGGCATACTTGCACTACTCAGTGTCTGGCTGTGACGGCATAAAGATGAGCCGAGGTCATGTCCAATGAACTCAGCTCACCTCATGCACGTCACTGACAGCGTGGAAAAATTCTCCTGCACTCAGCGCTTCAGCGTGAGAATTTTCCCACGCTGTCAGTGACGTGCATGAGGTGAGCTGAGTTCATTGGACATGACCTCGGCTCATCTTTATGCCGTCACAGCCAGACACTGAGGAGTGCAAGCATGCCTGCGCTTCTCAGTGTCTGCGGGATGACAGGCTGGATGGCAGCGTTCTGCTGCGGTCCAACCTGTCATCTCGATGTAGCAGAGCTGAAGCTGTCATGGGAGCCATGGAAAGGTAAGGATGAGGTTGCTTTATTATTTTACTTTTATTGCAGGAGATCGTTGGCTTCAGCTGGAATGGGCGTGACGGTAAGTATGGTTTAATTTAGAACAATAAAGAATTGTGTGTTTATTTCAATTAAAGGACTTTATTCTGGGTGTTGTGTTTTTTTAAATACTTTACTAGAAATTCATGGTGGTCATGTCTAATATTGGCGTGACCCCATGAATTTCGGGCTTAGGGCCAGCTGATAATGCCAAGCTGGCCTTAACCCCTTTATTACCCAGTGAGCCACCGCACCAGGGCCCTGGATGAGTTGGGTACAGCGCCAGAAGGTGGCGCTTCTATGAACGCGCCATTTTCTGGGGCGGCTGCGGACTGCAATTTGCAGCGGGGGTGGCCCAGAAAGCTTGGGTCTCCCTGCGCTGCGGATTCCAGCCCCCAGCTGCCTAGTTGTACCTGGCTGGACACAAAAATAGGGAGAAGCTTCACGTATTTTTTTATTTTTTTTTATTATGAGATCCATAATTTTAGTCTCTAGCGGAGGTTAAGCAGACGGCTGGGGCAGATGTTTGAAGCCTGGGAAGGGGGTAAAACCCACGGAGCTTCCCAGGCTACTAATATCAGCCCCCAGCTGAATACCTAGCCTTTACTAGCTATTAAAATGGGGGACCCCCCCCCCAAAAAATGACGTGGGGTTCCCCCTATTTTAATAGCTAGCAAAGGCTAGGCAGACAGCTGGGGGCTGATATTAATAGCCCAGGAAGGGTGCCATGAATAATGGCCCCCTCCCAGGCTAGAAACACCAGCCGTCAGCCGCCCCAGAAATGGCGCATCCATATGATGCGCCAATTCTGGCACTTAGCCTCGCTCTTCCACGCTGCCCTGGTGCGGTGGCAGGGGGTAATAGTGGTGGGGTTCATGTCAGCGCCAGCTGCCATGAAGCCCAGGTTAGTAATGATGGGCGTCTATAAGACACCCCCATTACTAACCTACAAAGTGTTAAAAAGAAAACACACACTACACCCAGAAAAAAATAATTTATTTGAAATAAAACACACCATTTTATTCAATTCTTAGTTTACTAAAAATAATAGTTACCTGTCCACGTTCCTGCGCTGATCTCCCATGCACAGCTGTCACATCTGGAGATGGTGACAGCTGTGCATGGCTGCTGTAAGCTCACACTGCCGGGAACACGTCCGCTCCCGGCAGCGGGAGCCACTGACTGAGGTCACCGGAGTGCATTCAGGCAGCGCAGCTCCGGAGACCTCCTTTACGGCAGTGCTGTACCGTGGGAATTTCTCACGATACAGCAGGGCCGTAAAGGAGCTAACCGGAGCAGTGCTGCCTGAACTCCGGCGAACCCTTACGGCCCTGTCATTCTAGCGGCGGCGGTTCAGAGCGGTCACATTCTATGTGGCTGCTCTGAACTGGAGATCATCGTGGGACACTCGTGGACTACTACGGAGGGGTAAGGATAAGGTTGTGGTTTATTATTTTATATTTTATTACAGGAGATCGATGGCTTCGGGGAATTAGGTGTCTAGGTGAGTATAGGTGTAGTTTTTTATTTTTTACTTTATTTTAGGTGGCGATCGGCGGGGACAGGTAATGTATGAACTAATTTATTGTAGGTAACCACTGGCCACCAATGACATGTATTTAAAATTTATTGGGGACACAGTAGGGCAATTTAAATAGCAGGATCAGGCTGATGGGAACAACTGCTCCCATCGAGCTGATCCTGCTGGCACGAGTGGACGGGGGACAGACATAGGCCGATGGGAGTAGTAGTGTCACATCGGCCTATGTCTGCCTGCACGCACAGACACCGCGCACACCCGCACAAACATCGCACAGACACCCCGCACACACACGCAGACATCGCACACACACCCCGCACACACACGCACAGACACCCGCACACACACTAATCATGACCGGTCTGATGGTCTGGGAGGTGAGGCTGACCTGTGCGGCCGTGGGAAAGTTCATGTGAGTTCATGCAGTCAAGCATGAACTCACATGAACCCTCTGAGGGCACCGCGGCGACTTCAAATGAACAGCTGATCGGCATCACCTGATACCTCAGCTGTTCATTTGAAATAACCGGCGGGAAAGCGCAGCACAGAACGGGAAAGCCGGCGGTGAAGTCTTTTCACTGCCGGCTTCCCCGCCCGGGTCCTTCGCTCCTTGGTGCTGCGCTCCCCGCCCGGTCCTAATTTACGATTGGGATTGGAGGTGGCGAGGGGAGCGGAGGATCGGGGTGGGAGGCTGCGGGGAAGCAGTATGGGGCTGTGTGATTGTTTAAAAGCCGGCGGCTTTTTACCGCGCGCTGGCTTTTAAACAATCAGGAGAATTCTCCCCCGCTGGGATGGCATTCTGATGACAGGCTGGATCGCGCTGCCATCCAACTTGTCATCCTTCACTGACACTGCAGAGCTCAGGCATTATGGGAACTTCCGATTCCGGTATTCGATATTGTAAAAGTATCGGAATTAAGTATCGGAATTCCGATACCGCGAATATCGGCCGATACCGATATTTCAGTATCGGAATGCTCAACACTAGTCAAGACCTGTTCCGGATACCCGTGTGGACGGCAGAAGTGTTGTTGGAAGGCTCTGGCCGCTGTTTGGGCTGTCAAGTCTTTAACAGGAACCACCACCAGGAACCGGGAATAGTGGTCCACTATTGTCAGGGCATAGACGTAGCCCGACCGGCTTGGAGCCAGTTTCACATGGTCCAGAGCTACCAGCTCAAGAGGCTGCCTGGTGACGATGGGCATCAAGGGCGTCTTCTGGCTGGTACCGTCCTTCCTTCTGAGGTTACATGGGCCGCAGTCCCTGCACCACTTCTCTATAGCCCCTCTCATTCCGACCCAGTAGAACCGCTCTCTCAGTAGGAACTCCAGTTTCTTCCACCCGAAGTGTCCCGCTCTGTCATGGTAGGCCTCCAGGACCATTGCTGCATCTCGTCTCGGGACCACTACCTGCCAGGTCAGCTCGTGCGTCCGGTGGTTGACAAGCCTTCTGCACAGCTTACCTTCGTAGAGGAATAGCCTGCTTTTCTCCTTCCATAACTGCTTGGCTTCCTCTGGAGCGTCCGAGCCAGGGCTAGCGTCTGCCTGGGTTAACAGGTCTTTCACCAGGCGAATTGCAGGGTCACTATCTTGCGTTTCAGCCCAGCCGTGGTGAGGTAAGGGATTGAACATGACAGTGGTCAAGTCTTTGTCTCTTACACGGTGGGAGTACTGAGTGGCCCCGTACCGGTGGAATGCAGGGAGCTCTATTTCCTCCAACTCGTCTGGATCTTCTCCCTCATCGGGCAAGTGGGGCATTCTCGATAGGGCATCTGGATTGGCATTGGCTCGGCCTGCCCGGTACTTGATGGTGAAGTCATAGTTTGCTAGCCGGGCCATCCACCGCTGCTCTAGGGCACCAAGTCTCGCATTGTCCAGATGTGTCTACGGATTGTTGTCCGTGTACACAGTGAACTTCACAGAGGCCAGGTAATGCTTGAAACGTTCTGTTATGGCCCACACCACTGCCAAGGACTCCAGCTTAAAGGAGCTGTAATTCTCCGGGTTTCTCTCGGTGGGCCTCAGCTTCCGGCTGGCGTACGCGATCACCCTTTCTCTGCCCTGTTGGTTCTGTGACAGCACGGCTCCCAGCCCCACATTACTGGCGTCTGTGTGGAGGATAAAAGGCTGGCCATAATCAGGGCAGGCCAGGATCTCATCCCCCGTGAGGGCCATCTTCAGCTGGCAGAAGGACTCCTCTTCTGGCTTGTCCCACTTGAAGGGTGGCTTTTGGCTTCTGGTCTTAGACTGTCCTATAAGGAGGTCCTGCATAGGGGATGTCATCCAAGTGCAGTCCGATGAACACTCACAGAGACTATGGAGAAGATGGAGAAATTAAGTTCTCCATCTTCTCCATATCTGTGCTGCGAGAGAATCGGATCACACTCAGTTGAAGCTCTGACAGAGTTTGAGCCCAGTGTCATTAGCATAATTGGCCCTATTCTCTTGCATGAGAGAATATATGGCTTAGTGAGTGGACCCTAAAACTGAATAGTAGTGACGGACAGGCACCTCACAAGCAGGATCCATGTAGCTCTCAGATGTCATGTAGGTGGGGCTTCATTCCATGGGGTAGGGTTTAATTTCAAGGTATTTAAAAAAAAATGGACTTCAAATAAAAATTAAATGAACACAAAAAGCACTAATTGAATTATTTTTTTCGTATTTATGTTTGCAGCCCCTTTAAAAACCCTTTGAGGACCAAGGCACATATATGTCCCATAGTTTTAAACTGGAAAAAAATTTGATTGAATAAAATTTAAGGTCCTCAAAGGTTTAAGTAGGTCATAAATTCATATGAATACTTGCTCATACAATTGCACATGCCAAAAGATGAAGAAGAACAGAATCAAAAATATGACATTAAGTGGAGCACTTACAGGTATTCAAGGTGAAAGAGACCAGCAAAGGCATCGTCTCGAATGACAGTAAATGAGTTAGAATTCAGCAAGCTGAAAATGAAGACAGCAGGTTAGAAGCGAACCAGACTTTATGGTGCTCAGAATTAGTCAAGCAGAATTTATTGACTGCTCTTGCAAAGCACTGAGACTCCCGCTGTGTATAGATGGCGCCGTGCGGCCTCCCGCTGTGTATAGATGGCGCCGTGCGGACTCCCGCTGTGTACAGATGGCGCCGTGTGGCCTCCCGCTGTGTATAGATGGCAACGTATAGATGGCGACGTGCGGCCTCCTGCTGAGTATACGTGTATAGATGGCTACGTGCGGCCTCCTGCTGAGTATAGATGCCGCACGGCGCTCCCCCCAGAGACAGCAGGAGGCCGCACAGCGCCATCTATACTCAGCGGGAGACCGCACGTAGCCATCTATACACAGCAGGAGGCCGCACGGCGACATGTATACTCAGTGGGGGCCGCACGTAGCCATCTATACACAGCGGGAGGCTGCACGGAGCCCCCCCAGAGACATCAGGAGGCCGCACGGCGCCAACTATACTCAGCAGGAGGCCGCATGCAGTCATACACACACACAAACATATACAGACACGCATTAACACATTTGAAACACAAAAATACATACAAACAGACATCACACATTGACATCTGCCCACACACACACACACCTGCCCACACACACACACCTGCCCACATACACATCTGTGTGTGTGTATGTATAGTGTGTGTGTGTGTATAATGTGTGTGTATGTATAGAGTGTGTGTATGTATAGTGTGTGTGTGTGTGTTTGTGTCTATAATTTGTGTGTGTGTATTTTTTTTTTAAGTTAAAAACAAGTAAAATGCTTGTGGCATCAATATCAAGAATCCAGATATAAGGGCCTATTCACACTGAATTTTGCAATGCATTCATCTCCTCTTTCCAGGCTTCTATCTAAATCCCTGAAAAATGGCATTCAGATGTGCCTTGACATAGCCATTGATTTGAACAAAGGCAAACCGAGGCTAAAGTCTGAATCTTCAGGCTCCATTTGCTCTGCTTTCAGATGTCTCATTTCAGACAGCACAATCCTGAATTTCAGGGATTCAGTTGTAAGCCTTGTGTAAAGACCTGAATGCAGCGCTGAATGTAGTGTGAATAGGTCCTTACATCCGACACCACCTCAGGGGATTGTTGTTATGGAGTATTGCCCCTGGGTGGCCGCAGTTATGACCACCACCAGGGCTCGCGGTCACCCACCCTAACTTTGGTATTCTGGGGAGCTGGTATAATGAATATCTGAGAAGAGCCCTAGAGCAGGGTTCCCCAACTCCAGTCCTCAAGGCCCACCAACAGGTCATGTTTTCAGGATTTCCTTAGTATTGCACAGGTGATGTAACTATTGCCTGTGCTGATGATGGAATTATCACCTGTGCAATACTAAGGAAATCCTGAAAACATGACCTGTTGGTGGGCCTTGAGGACTGGAGTTGGGGAACCCTGCCCTAGAGAAGCAAGAACATTGGACAACCAAGAGGTGGTGGCCTCAAGTCAGGTTTAGTGTTCAACAGGGCAAGACTTTCTAACCTGCCGACACACACACACACACACACATATACACACACACACACCTGCCCACACAGACACACACACACACACACCTGCCCACACAGACACACACACACACCTGCCCACACAGACACACACACACCTGCCCCCCCCCACACACACACCTGCGCACACACACACACACCTGCTCACACACACACACACCTGCCCACACAGACACACACACACCTGCCCACACACACACACACACACACACACCTGCCCACACACATACACACCTGCCCACACACACACACACACACACACACCTGCCCACACACACACACACCTGCCCACACACAAACACACCTGCCCACACACACACACCTGCCCACACACACACATACACCTGCCCACACACACACACACACCTGCCCACACACACACACACACACACACCTGCCCACACACAAATCTGCCCACACAGACACCTGCCCAAAAACACATACACACACCCATATACACACACCTGCCCACACACACACCTGCCCACACACACACACACACATCTGCCCACACACACAACCACACCTGCCCACACAGACACCTGCCCACACGGACACCTGCCCACACACACACACATATACACACACACACACACACACACACACCTGCCCACACAGACACACACACATATACACACACACACATATACACACACACACACACCTGCCCACACAGACACCTGCCCCCACAGACACCTGCCCACAAACACACACACAACTGCCCACACACACATCTGCCCACACACACACACACTCACCTTCCCCTGGCTCAATTCCTCCTGCTTGCTCTCTCTCTTTTCCGGTGCAGCACTGCAGGCCGGGGCGCACTGCGTGACGTCACAGCTAGGAGACACAGCCGCGCACAGGGCCATGTCTCCTAGCAGTGATGCGGCCGGGCCAGCACAGGGAAGTTAACTGCTGCAGTGCTGGCCGAGCCGATGAAGAAGTAGCGGCGGCCGCTGCTGGAGGAGCGGTCCAGGCCCCCCCCTCCCGCCACTGCTACTGCTATGTGCTGCGGCGGCCCGCACATATAATGAGGGCAATCCGGCATTAGACACCCCGCCTGGAGCCGCGGGCCCCCTGCAGGCTCGGGGCCCTGGGCGGTTGCCCGGATTGCCCTCATTATAATCCGCCTATGGATATAGGGCATGGAAAACGGCATCACAGCTGCAGCAGCTACGCTGGTGGTAGAGGGTCCCTCCGCGTCCGACATCTTCCTCCCCCCTAGTTAACCGTGGCCTACCTTCTGGCGATCCTCTTCTGTAGGCCGCGGCTCCGCTCGCGATGCTCTGGGCGAGGACCTTGCGTTGCTCGGTGATGACGTCGGCATCCGCTGGATCTCCTTCCAGGACCTTGAGCAGCGTCTCAGCGTAGGGCGGGGCTTCAGGTCTCGCGCGTTTTTGGACGTCCACGCCCCTCTTCTTCCCGCGCGGCGACCCGAAGATGGCGCCCGATGGCGGGAAAAGGCTCCGATTGGCGGGAAATGGCCCCGAATGGCGGGAAACTTCACTCAGATATGTATAGAGTCTTTTCCAGGCACGCAATACCCGTTTGTGGCGGGTTGGTCACAATTCTGCCGACTACGCCAAAGCTGACTCGCCCCCTGGGCCGTGGGGTACCCGGAACCGGGCCTTCTAGTGTACGGTGCTGATGGGGGTAGTAGTGGCAACCCGATCCCGTGGCTCAGGGTGGTCAGACCAAATGGTGGCAGTCTATTTATCAGTGTTTTGAATGTCCGACTACGCCACCCGTGGATTGCGGTTGGAGATAACCGCCGCTGCAAGGCAGACCGCTGAGGCTGGTGTTGGTGTGCAGCACAGGGGTAGGATAACTCCCCACGGGAAGAGTGTAGCCTCAGGGCAGTGTAGGTGGATGTTGGGGGTGATAGTGCAGGCCGCAATAGTAAGAGTTCAGAGTCTGCTTCAAACAGTTCAAGGTCTTTATTGTAGATATTATTAATGACCCAACAGTACCAGTTAGGAATGGGCCTGGGTGTCTGAGAGCATTCGGGCGAGCCCCACTGGTCAGGGTGAGTGTGTAGGCCTACCGTTCTCTCTATGCTCTTTCTGACTATCCCCCTTTGCGTGGTGTAATAGCCCACGTCCCTGAGCTGGCCGTGTACTTCTCTCCTGTATGGCTTGCGACTCAGGCCTTGGGTACCTGTTGCTTGCTCCTCGATGTACTGGTCCCTCTGTGTGGCGGAGCCTCCAGGCTTCTTAGGCCAAGGGACCTGAAATCCCTCGCAGGTTGGTTCTCTGCTGCTGGGCTTGTAACCCTGACAGCCTCGGACCCCAATGTCCGGTAGATTGTTTCTCTGCCAGGACCGGCTCTCGTCGCCTCTGTCCCTGGCTTGCAGTTTCTCCTCTGCCTCACGGACTCCTCAGCTACAGCTGAACTGTCCCTCCTTCTCTGGGACTAGTCTCACTCCTGAGCTAGGTCGTCCAGTTTTCTCTAACCCTGCCCCCAGTTCCAGCTTTTATAGGGGCAGCCAGCTCCCCCTGCTGGCCTGGGACAGGAGGTGCTGTATGCTAATTGTCCCTAACCAGGGGACCTCCCTCCTGCTTTCAGAAACAGATTATTGTTTGTGGCATCCAGGCCTGGGGTGACACACACACACTGCTCTATATTTAGTATGATGCCCCCATTCCTCCATATATATAGCATGATGGTCCCACTGCTCCATATACAGGTGCATCTCACTAAATTAGAATATCATCAAAAAGTTAATTTATTTCAGTTCTTCAATACAAAAAGCTGTCTTTCAGCTCATCTGCATTGTTGGGTCTGGTGTCTCTCATCTTCCTCTTGACAATACCCCATAGATTCTCTATAATAGATTCTCTATGGGGTTAAGGTCAGGCGAGTTTGCTGCCAATCAAGCACAGTGATACTGTTGTGTGTAAACCAGGTATTGGTACTTTTGGCCGTGTGGACAGGGGCCAAGTCCTGCTGGAGAATGACATTTCCATCTCCAAAAAGCTTGTCGGCAGAGGGAAGCATGAAGTGCTGTAAAATGTCCTGGTAGCCGGCTGTGCTGACTTTGGTCTTGATAAAACACAGTGGACCTACACCAGCAGATGAAATGGCCCCCCAAACCATCACTGATTGTGGAGCCTTCACACTAGACCTCAAGCAGCTTGGATTGTGGACTCTCCACTCTTCCTCCAGACTCTGGGACCTTGATTTCCAAATGAAAATTGGAACTCTAGGACCTTGTGGAGTGTGTCAATGACTGCCTTCTGGACATCTGTCAAGTCAGCAGTCTTCCTCATGATTGTGGAGCATACTGAAACAGTATTGAAGAACTGGAATAAATTAACTTTTTGAAGATATTCTAATTTAGTGAGATGCACCTGTATATACTATGATGGTCCCACTGCCCCACATACATATAGTATAATGGCCCCACTACTCCATATGTAGTATGATGGACCCACTACTCCAGATATATAGTAGGATGGCTCCACTGCCCGATCATTTAAAAAAATAAAGTTTATTCTCACTTAATCCTGATTCCCTACATCACGGCCTCTGTCTCCTCTTCCATGGCGGGACAGCAGAGCAGAGCGATGCAATGATGTCACCGAGCCACCTGCGTGAGTATGCTGACATCTCGTTAACCGCAGGCCTATGGTGATCTGTGGCATATGAAAGAGATAGTGATAGGGCAGGGAGCTCGTGTCTCACTGCTTTATCATGCGACCCCTCTGCATAAGAGACATTAGGGCTACATTAGCTACGTCACAGAAGACACTGGAGCTGGAGTATATAGAATAGGAGACACTGGGGCTGGCGTATATTCATCACAGGATACATTGGGGCTAGAGCATATACATCACAGAAGAAGCTGGAGTATATAATAATAATAATAATAATAATAATAGTTTATTTTTATAGCGCCAACATATTCCGCAGCACTTTACAAATTTTAGGGGGGACTTATACAGACAATACAGAATAAGCATATCTCATATCGAACGGAGTGAGGGCCCTGCTCGCGAGCTTACAGTCTATGAGGAAGTGGGGGAGACACAAAAGGTAAAAAGTACATATATTGTATAATGCAGCCTTGATATACTGAATAGGATAAATAATAATACATGGACTGGTCGCCAGCCAGTATGTGTGCAGTCCTGACAGAGGGTTTTATGTGCATGGTTGGTTTGAACCCGAAGTTGAAGAAGATTTTAATATGGGGGAAAGCTGGGATGGACAGAGTGTGTTTAGGTGATACGCCAGTCTAAAGAAATGTGTTTTTAGGGTTCGCTTGAAACTATGGGTATTGGGAATTAATCGAACTGTCCTGGGTAGTGCATTCCAGAGAATTGGCGCAGCACGCGAGAAATCTTGGAGACGGGAGTGGGAAGTTCGGATTATGGAGAATTTTAGTTTCAAGTCATTTGCAGAACGGAGGGCACGTGTAGGGTGGTAGACTGAGACAAGGGAGGAGATGTAGGGGGGTACTGAAGCATGGAGCGCTTTGTGGGTAAGCGTGATAAGTTTAAAACGAACTCTATATTGGATGGGCAACCAATGCAATGACTGGCACAGGGAAGAGGCATCTGAGTAGCGGTTGGCGAGGAATATGATCCTGGCTGCTGCGTTCAGGACGGATTGGAGAGGGGAGAGTTTAGTAAGAGGGAGACCGATTAGTAGAGCGTTGCAATAGTCAAGACGAGAATGAATAAGAGCGACAGTAAGAGTTTTTGCCGAGTCAAAGGTGAGAAAAGTCCTGATTCTTGAGATGTTTTTGAGGTGTAGATGACATGAACGAGCGAGTGATTTGATGTGAGGAGTGAAAGAAAGATCTGAATCAAAAATGACCCCAAGACAGCGGGCTTGTAGCTGGGGAGTAATGGTTGAGCCACAAACGGAGATGGCAATATCGGGCACAGGTAGATTAATGGAGGGAGGAAAGACGAGTAGTTCAGTTTTTGACAGATTCAGTTTTAGGTAGAGGGAGGACATAATGTTAGACACAGCAGAAAGACAATCACTGGTCTTTTGTAGTAATGCAGGGGTGATGTCCGGAGCAGAGGTGTATAATTGGGTGTCATCAGCATAGAGATGGTACTGAAAACCGAATCTACTGATTGTTTGTCCAATAGGAGCGGTGTATAAGGAGAAAAGAAGGGGGCCTAGGACTGATCCTTGAGGAACCCCGACAGTAAGAGGAAGTAGGGAGGAGGAGGAGCCGGCAAAAGACACAGAGAAGGAGCGGTCAGAGAGATAAGAGGAGAACCAGGAGAGAACCGTGTCCTTGAGGCCAATAGTGCGGAGCATAGTGAGGAGGAGCTGGTGATCCACAGTGTCAAATGCTGCAGAGAGATCCAGGAGAATCAGCAGGGAGTAGTGACCATTAGATTTAGCTGTTAGTAGATCATTAGAGACTTTAGTGAGGGCAGTTTCAGTAGAATGTAAAGAGCGGAAGCCAGATTGTAAAGGGTCAAGAAGAGAGTTGTCTGAGAGATAGCGGATTAGACGGGAGTGGACCAGGCGTTCCAGGAGTTTAGAGATAAAGGGAAGATTGGAAACAGGTCTGTAGTTGGCCGTGCAGTTCTGGTCGAGGGATGGTTTTTTAAGTAATGGTTGTATGCTGGCGTGTTTAAAAGAAGAGGGAAAGATACCAGATGAGAGGGAAAGGTTGAAAATTTTAGTTAGGTGAGAGGTGACAGCTGGAGCAAGGGACTGAAGGAGATGTGAGGGAATAGGGTCGCTGGTGCAGGTGGTAGGGCGAGAAGATGCAAGGAGCCTGATCACTTCATCTTCCGTGACTGGTTCGAAGTCAGAAAATGAGCAAGATACAATGTGGCGAGGGGGAGCATGCATAACATTTGGGGATTGGGAGAAAATTTCCTGTCGGATATGGTCAATTTTTTCTTTGAAATAGTTAGCCAGATCGTCAGCGCTGAGGTCGGTGGTCGGGGCCTGTGCTGTTTGATTGAGGAGAGAATGAAACGTGTCAAAGAGTCGTTTAGGATTATTGGAAAGTGAGATGATGAGGTTGTTAAAGTAGGTTTGTTTGGAGAGGTGAAGGGCAGAGTTATATGTTTTCAGCATAAATTTATAGTGGAGGAAATCTTCGGGCAGATTTGATTTTCTCCACAGCCGTTCAGCGCACCTGGAGTACCTCTGGAGAAGACGTGTTTGAGGCGTGTGCCAGGGTTGTCGCCGTCTATGCCGAATTGTTCTTTGTGTAGGAGGTGCGGCTTCATCCAGGGCGCATAGCATTATTTTGTTATAATGCTTCAATGCAGATTCGGGACATGAGAGGGAGGAGATTGGGGCCAATGATGATTGCAACCTTTTTATAAATTTCTGGGTGTTAATGGCGCGTAAATTTCTATAAGTGTGGACGGTGGGAGTGTCTTGAGTAAAGTCACAGTTCTTGACAGAGAATGAAAGAAGATTATGGTCAGAGAGTGGAAGGGGAGAGTTAGTAAAGTCATGTACTGAGCAAAGCCGGGAGAAGATCAGGTCCAATGTGTTCCCGTCCTCATGTGTAGGAGAATTAGCAAGCTGTGAAAGGCCGAAGGAGGAGGTTAATGATAAAAGATGCGTGGCAGATGGGGAAAGAGGATCGCCAATTGGGATGTTAAAGTCTCCCATGATTATCGTGGGGATGTCGCAGGATAGAAAATTTGTAAGCCAGGCAGCAAAGTGATCCAGGAATTGACGGGGGGGACCTGGGGGGCGATAGACAACCGCCACTCGCAGGGAGAAGGGCCGGTAGAGTCTGACTGTGTGGGCCTCAAAGGATGGGAAGATAAGGGAGGGTACAGGGGGGATAACCTGAAAAGTACATTTTGTTGAAAGAAGCAGACCAACACCTCCACCTGATCTGTTGTCAGGTCGCGGGGTATGAGAGAAATGTAGGCCACCATAGGAGAGAGCTGCAGCGGCGGTGGTGTCCGACTGCTGGATCCAGGTTTCAGTGAGAGCCAGAAGGTTGAGGGAATTAGAGAGGAAAAAGTCATGGATGTAAGAGAGTTTATTACAAGCTGAGCGTGCATTCCAAAGGGCACAGTTGAATGAGACAGAAGATATGCAGGGAATATTAATGAGATTAGCAGGGTTTCTGAATGTAACAGGGAAAGAGTTAGTGTTATTATTACTGGAGGGTCCTGGGTTGGGAGAAATATCACCTGCGACTAATAGAAGGAAGATACAGAGAGTGAGCAGATGATTGAGTGATTTGTGAGAGCGTTTCCTGCGTTGTATGGTGGGAATGAATGGATCTGCGTGGTATAACATTGTGAAGAGAGCATGACAACTGTACATAGGAGAAGAGAGGAGTGAGGGATTAATATGGATGAAGTGTGCCGCATTTGTGGGTGAACGGTGAATGTGGATGATTGTAGCAACCAGAGTATAAATGGCACAGATACAAATGGTGAATACTGTTTGCCAAAAAGATGACCTGGAAGCAAGTTTGTTTAATTGTCTTGCATGTCTTACCTGTCTCCTGCCCTGTCCAACTGCCATTTTCTAACTGCCAGGGCACTTTGCTAAATTATGGCACTTCGATAAAGTATGCATAAATGCTATATGCATAAATGCCCCCGCATAAATGCCTCACCTTAACTAAGTCTCAATATATAGGGACGTATCTGCTTAGATCTGCACAGATTTAACTCATTAACAATCAATCACTAGCTTAAAAGACAACAGGAGACCATAAAGTGCAGGGAAAAAATAGAATAGGAGACACTGGGGCTGGAGTATATAGAATAGGAGACACTGGGGCTGGCGTATATTCATCACAGGATACATTGGGGCTAGAGCATATACATCACAGAAGAAGCTGGAGTATATAGAATAGGAGACACTGGGACTGGAGTATATAGAATAGGAGACACTGGGGCTGGCGTATATTCATCACAGGATACATTGGGGCTAGAGCATATACATCACAGAAGAAGCTGGAGTATATAGAATAGGAGACACTGGGGCTGGAGTATATAGAATAGGAGACACTGGGGCTGGCGCATATACAGTTCTGCTCAAAAGTTTACATACCCCGGCAGAATTTTTCCTTTCTTGGCCTTCATTCAGAGAAAATGAATGATAACAAAAACACTTTTTCTCCACTCATGGTCATTGGTTGGGGGAAGCCATTTACTGTCACATTTCTGTGTTTTCTCTTTTTAAATCTTAATGACAACTAGTGATGAGTGAGCATGCTCGCTACTGCTCGGTGCTTGCCCGAGTATCTCACTACTCGAGATGCTCTGCGCTCACCGAGTATTTCCGGGTTGGTCGGGCGGGAAGTCGGGTCCCCTCCCTGCATGTTTGGCGCTCTTTACAGAGCCAATGAACATGCAGGGATTGCCTGCCATGCACTGTAATGCCATAGCCATGTTGGTTGTGGGCATTACAGTGATTGGCTGGCCGCACAGCGTCATCAGGTCTATATCTGACCTGGCGCCGCCATGCTCATCACAGTCACTCCGGATCAGACAGTGTAGGGAGAGCTGCTGCTGCGTTAGGGAGAGATTTGATCGTGCATTAGGTAGTGTAGTGAGAAAAACCGCACATTACACATATTCATCTCAACAAACAGTCCTTCTGAGGACTAATCCATCTGCAGAGATATCAGGCAGGCAGTGTATATAGGCAGGCAGGCAGTGTATATAGCAGACTGCAGTGCATATAGCACAAGAGGCTCCATTCCAATTCTGCCTTCTGCTGCTGTTAGATATTTCTATACAAAGGCCCAGGTCTCAGGGGCTAGGAATACTTTTCTTTGGATCTTAATCCTCATTATTTGCTTATAAAGCAATCCAGAGAACACCGTTTTTCTGCGCCATTTGCTTGTTGGCACTGCAGAATACAGCCAGGTCCTTTCCATATTAGAGCGCTAGAAATCCAGCTATTTAAAACTGTGTTTTCTCCGTTACACGGATCACATATACGTTGTCAGAAAATACTGCCATTTCTGGCCTCCATTTTTTCAGTGTGTCAGTGAAGCAATTCACAGCAGTTTGCTGTTCACACTACTTACCTACAGGCCAGGTATTTAAAACTCTGTTTTCTCCATCACACCGATCACATATAACTTCGCTTCAAACTCAGTCATTTGTAGTGAGCGTGGAAGATACTATCCTCCATTTAAAATGGGCAAGGCACGTGGCAAGGGACGGGGAACTGGACGTGATGGTAATGGTGCATGCAGAGGCCGAGGACAAGTCCGTGGGCAAGCCGAAATTGTGCCACAACAAACACCCACATCTTCTCGCCTGACCTTCCTGTCCCAATTTCTAGGGGACCGCAGCACACCACTATTGAACCCAGATTAGTGTCAAAAGGTTGTTGGTTGGATAGCGGATAATGCTTCCAGTCACTTAGCCACCACCACCACCACCCTGTCTTCCACACGGTCAAGTCTCAGTAGCCATGAGTCTGGACCTCATATTCCTCACCCTGATCCTCCTTCCTCCCACCATGCCGAGTACCCAGAGACAACTGATCCCACACTTGGACAATCTGAAGAGCTGTTCACTTTTCCATTTATAGATTCGGGCCTCTAGCCCGGTCCACTTGAAGCGGGGCAAGAGGAGATCACGTGTAGCGATGCCCAAATATTTGAGCAGCCACGGTCACACGAAGGCGACGGTGGGAAACTGTCACAAGAGGTGGACGATGATGAGACACAATTGGCAGAAAGTCAGGAATAGTACCAGGGTGCAGAAGTGGGAGACGAGGTGGTGGATGATATAGTAACTGACCCAACCTGGCAGGAGGACATGCAGAGGAAGGACAGCAGCACACAGAGGGAGGGAGGCAGAGCACCCCAACAGGCAGGAAGAAGCAGTGTGGTGGCCGCAGACAGAAGGCAGGCTACCGTTTCCGGTAACACCAACACGAAGGAAGTTGCCACTACAACTGTTAGGTCTTCCCGAGTCTGGTTGTTTTTTAAAGACTCTGCCGATAACTCCAAAAAGGCCATTTGCAGCACGAGCCAGACCAGCATCAGCAGGGGTGGCAAAACGACCAGCCTGACCACCAGCAGCATGATCAGGCACATGGCAGCAAAGGACTCGACTTTGTGGGCCGAACACCAGGGTCCAGGAACAGTGTCTACAGGTGGCACCATTGCTTCTTCTGCTGTTGTGCATGCAAGTCAATCCCCTGTCCATAGTGCATGCAAAGATGCCTCCTGCCCTGCACCTGTCATTGCACACTCTCAAGTAGCAGCATCAGGAAGCACGTCCATGTCCTTGTCCCAGCGCAGCGTTCAGTTGTTCATACTCCAGTCCTTGGAATGCAAGCGCAAATATGCAGCCAACGTCCCACAGGCCACACTACTAAATTCTCACAATTCACAACTGCTTGGCTCGAAATGTTGCCTTTTAGGCTTGTGGAGACAGAAGCCTTCCGCAACCTGATGGCGGCGGCCGTCCCTCGGTACTCTGTCCCCAGCCGCCACTATTTCTCCCAGTGTGCCGTCCCCACATTACACAAGAACGTGTCCCAAAACATTAGCCGTGCCCTCAACAATGCAGTTACCGGTAAAGTCCACCTAACCACGGACACGTGGCTAAGTGCTTGTGGGCAGGGACGGTACATCTCGCTGATGGCACACTGGGTTAACATAGTGGAAGCCGGGACCCAGTCGGACCTTGGGACGGAACACGTCCTCCCGACGCCAAGGATTGCAGGCCCACGGTCAATCAGGGTTGCCCCCACGGTCTACAGCTCCTGAACCTCATGCTCCTCAGCCTCCTCCTCCTCCTCAGCCTCCATCTCCGAAATGACCACATCAGTCACAAGCTGGAAGCACTGCAGCACTGCCTCGGCCAAGCGGCAACAGGCTGTGCTGAAGCTAATATGCTTAGGTGAAAAAACACACAATGCTGAAGAGTTATGGACAGCTCTGAAAGAGCAGGCAGATCTGTGGCTCAAACCGCTGAACCTACAGCCAGGCATGGTCGTGTGTGACAATAGCCGGAACCTGGTGGCGGCTCTGAGGCGAGGCGAGCTCACACACGTACCATGCCTGGCCCATGTGCTTAACCTCGTGGTTCAGCGGTTACTCAAATCCTACCCAGAGCTGCCGGATCTGCTTGTTAAAGTATGTCACCTGTGTGCCCATTTTAGAAAGTCAGCTACAGCTTCCGCCGCCCTTGCAGTGTTTCAGCAGCGTTTGCATCTTCTGGCTCACAGACTGGTGTGTGATGTCCCTACACGTTGGAACTCTACATTGCAGATGTTGGGAAGGATTTGTGAGCAGAAGAGGGCAGTTGTTGAGTACCAGCATCAAAAAGGCTATCGGTATTCAGTTCAGACTCCACACATAAGACCTCAGTAGTGGACGTGGATGTCAGACATATGTACCATCCTCCAAAACTTTGAGGACTCCACCAAGATGGTGAGCGGCGATGACGCCATAATTAGCGTCACCATCCCGCTTCTCTGTCTTCTGAAACGCTCTCTGCTCACAATCAAAGATGATGCATTGCAGGCGGAGCACGATAAGATGGAGCAATTAACCATACAGGGTGATTACACACAGCCAAGCCTCATCTCATCCCAACGTGGATTGGGTGACAATGAGGAAGAGGAGGAGGAGGAAGGACAGGAACTAGTTTCATGCACTATAGACGGTGCTATCTGCACAGCTGTCATACCGTCTGTTCAGCGTGGATGGCCAGAGGACAGAGAGGAGGAGGAGGAGAGCATGGTCAGTCATCCTCTTGGTGAGGACACGGAAGTCTTGCCTGTTAGTAGTCTGGCACGCATGGCTGAGTTTATGTTATGCTGCCTTTCCCATGACCCTTGCATTCTCAAAATTTTAGGTCATTACTGGTTGGTGACACTTCTAGACCCACTCTACAAGGAGAACTTTATATCTCTTATTCCTGAGGCGGACAGGTGTACAAAAATGAGGCAGTACCAGAAGGCCCTTGTTGCGGAACTATTAAAAAAATTCCCATCTGAAAACGCTGGAGGCAGAGGGCACACTTCGTTCGACAACCAAGGAGTACAGGCGAGAGAGACACAACTTCAATCCAGCAGAGGCAGGGGAACACTGTCAAAGTTCTGGGAGAGTTTTCTCAGACCCTCCCATCGCACAGGCCCTGAGGCGCAGGGTACTCTCACAAGGAGTGCAAAGTTTGGGAAGATGCTGAGGGAGTACCTTGCCATACCGTACCAACGTCCTCCGTGATTCCTCTGTGCCTTATAAATATTGGGTATCCAAGCTAGATATGTGGAATGAGCTGGCTCTCTATGCCTTGGAGGTCCTGGCCTGCCCTGCCGCCAGCGTTTTATCAGATCGGGTTTTTAGTGCCGCTGGTGGAATTATAACTGATAAGCGCATCCTCCTGTCAACTGAAAATGCTGACAGGCTGACTCTTATAAAAATGAACAAGGGCTGGATTGGGCCAGACTTCTCAACACCACCGAATGATAGCAGCGTAACATAAACTCAAATCCAGTGTCTTTTCTTGGGAGGTGTATTCCCATGCACCTTTTCACACCCACACATGGGTATACGCTTCCTGATTTTGGCTATTTGCTCTTGTCCTCCTCCTTCTCCTCATCCTCCACCACCATATCACCAGGGTGACCGTGGTCCATGATGCAACACTCACATAATTTTTTTAAAGGGTGTTTGACTCGCCCCTGGGCCGTGGGGCACTCGGAGCCAGGCAATACTGAGACGGTGGGGGTAGTAGTGGCGACCTGGTTCCATGGCTCAGGGTAGTCAGACCAGTGGTAGTCCTTTAGCAGTCCTAAGTGATGTCCGACTACGCCACCCGTGGATTGCGGTTATTATGAACCGCCGCTGCAAGGCAGACCGCTGGGGCTGATGATGTATGCAGCTGAGGTAGTGTGACTCCCCACGGGAAGAGTGCAGCCCCAGGGCAGTGTAGTGGATGGTGGGGGTGATGGTGCAGAGAGTCCCAGTGCCGTTAGTGCTGGAGGAGCAAAAGAGTACACAGAGAACGTACTGCAGTCCAATGTCTTTTACTCACAGTTCATGTACTCCGGGTCACTTCTGTCAGCAATGACCGCCCGAGCCGTGCTGCGTCCACCAGGTGAGGGGCTCGGTCAACCCCAGGCAGTTCAGGAGCATGGCACAGGACCCCTTCAATCCTTTCTCTGGTCTGCCTCACCAGTGACCCACTTTTGTCCAGCTGCCGCGGACTTGTGCGGGTAAACGTGGTTCCCGTTCCCCGCTGTCCTATATGGTGCCTTCCTAGCAGGTTTGATGAGGTGTCGCACCAATAAATGATCACGACCTCCGGTCTTTGGCTGAGGGCTGTTTCTCCTCCACCAACTTGGAATCCGGTACCCTTAATCTGCCTGACCCTTCACCCTGTATTCTCGTGGGTTCTTAGGGTCTCTTCTGCCGTCTTGTTCCTGAGCCCTTCTGTTTCTCTCTTTCTCTTTCTTTTCTGTTCCTTTCTGTTCTTGTTCCTTTCTGTTCTTGTTCCTTTCTGTTCCTGGCCTTCACCCTAGGCCTGCCTCGTGGAGCTGGGCCCAGACTGAGCCACAGCTCCCTGTCAGCCCTCTCTGGCTGAACTCCTTCTCTTACTCCACTCACTGAACTTCTCTTCTTCTCTTCTCTCTGTGCTGGCTGGGCCTCAGAGGCTAGGCCCGCCTACGGAGCAGAGCCCCTTGCAGAGGCCCCCACTCTGTCACTTCTTCTCTCTGACTGAACATTGTTCTAAGATGGTGCCCACCTTTTATACCTCCCTCTAGAACATGAGCCCAGGTGACCAGCAAACAATGGGCTCCTATCTACGCTCAGGAACCAACCCCTATCTGCTCCTACATCACTGGGTATTCCTACCTCCTCCCCAATCCAGCCAGGGACATGGTCTGTCGTGCCTGCATTTCTGTCTAATGGGAGCACCGTTGATCTGTCCCTCGGAAATGGGGTGAGTGTGCTGTATGCAGCTAACTGAACCCTGGTCCATACTCCATCCTTACCCGGGAGTGGAATATCACACCTCTGGCAGAGGTGCAATACCCCTGTAGCGGCCGAGCCTTCGGGGCGCTACATTTTTATGATGCCCGTAAAAAAAAATTTTTATACAGTATGTTCATGTATACCCCCCAGGAGTAAATGTTTGTCAGCCCATACACTTAGTGCATGGCATTACAAGTATAGGAGGCCCGCTCCTTTCTAATGGTAAAAAATTTTTATGATGCGCTCCTCCACGTCTCTTCCAAGGGCCATTGAAGTGCCTCCAAATTTTTGGCAGCCCTTGCAGTCACTGCATAGTCCAACACTATGGGAGACTCTCTCCTTTCTAATGGGAATTTGTCATTACTGTGGCCTGGTCTATGTGTCTTTAAATTCTTAGTGGGTTTTTTCCTAAACTTGGTCAGCCGTCGGACTCACTGCATACCCTATAACTGTATAGCAGACCCTCTCCTTTCTAATGGGAACATGTCATATCTTGTTACTGTGGCCCTGCTCTGTGTGTCTTTAAATTCTTAGTGGGGATTTTCCTAAAATCTGTCAGCCGTTGGACTCACTGCATACCCTATAACAGTATAGCCGACCCTATCATTTCTAATGGGAATTTGTCGTTACTGTGGCCCTGCTCTATGTGTCTTTAAATTCTTAGTGGGTTTTTTCCTAAAATTGGTCAGCCGTTGGACTCACTGCATACCCTATAACTGTATAGCAGACCCTGTCCTTTATAATTCGAGCATGTCGTACCTTGTTACTGTGGCCCTGCTCTGTGTGTCTTTAAATTCTTATTGGGGTTTTTCATTAAAATTTGTCAGCCGTTGGATTCACTGCATACCCTATAACTGTATAGCAGACCCTCTACTTTCTAATGGGAACATGTCGTACCTTGTTACTGTGGCCCTGCTCTGTGTGTCCTTAAATTCTTAGTGGGGTTTTTCCTAAAATTTGTCAGCCGTTGGATTCACTGCATACCCTATAACTGTATAGCAGACCCTCTCCTTTCTAACGGGAACATGTCGTACCTTGTTACTGTGGCCATGCCCTTTGTGTCTTTAAATTGTTAGTGTTTTTTTTCAAAAATTTTGGCCACCCTTGCAGTCACAGCATGGGCATTACCACTATAGAAGACCCGCTCCTTTATAATGGGAACATTTTTTTTACTGAGACCCTCCTCTATGTCTCTTCAAAGGGGTATTAGGTTGCGTCCAAATTTTTGACAACCCTTGCAGTCACTGGATGCGCAATAACAGTATAGGAGACCCACTTGTTAATAATGGGAACAACAAAGCATAGCCCTCTGATGGCTCTCTAACAATAGCTAGGGCCGACTGCTGGCCTTTTAAGAATAGTAAGGGCCGTCTGATGTCCCTATAAAAATAGGCTTTATGACTTTCAGAGTCCCTCCATCATAAATAAAACAGGATGTGTCTGATGACACCACATTGCCAGATGAGGTTGTAAAATGTTAAAATGACATTTCCCGGTGAATGCATTTGTCATAAAAAATAACATAAAAAAACATAACAATAGGATCTTTCTTTAGTATAAAAAACAGCATCACCAATTTAACCTCAATGTAATCACATTGTTCAGCTCATGCACCTCCTCCTCCATCTCCGAAATGACCACATCAGTCACAAGCTGACAGCACTGCAGCACTGCCTTTGCCAAACAGCAACAGGCTGTGCTGAAGATAAAATGCTTAATGCTTAATTGACAAACCGCCCAGCGCTGCATAGTTGTTGAAAGCTGTAACACAGCAGCTTGATCTGTGGCTCTCACCGCTGAACATACAGCCAGGCATGGTCGTGTGTTACAATGGGCGGAACCTGGTGACGGAGAAATGACAACCGGGGTAGATACGGTTTCCCTCTATGCCAGTCCTTTCACAGAGCTAAAGAATATGGCTGTGGTGAAATACAACTCCCACTGAGAAGCTGTTTCAGATTGAAAAACATTGTGCCCACCAGAGGATTTGTTTCTGAGGGCTAACCTTTCTCACCCGCTCAAGAGCCCCATAGCAGCTGCAAAGTTAGCGCTATCATGAACTCTCCTGAGGTAGAAGCCAAGGCACACCAGAGAATTCTCTGGTGGGACTGTCCAACCCTGCCGAGAAGCAGTCCTGGCTAAGAAAAGTGTTTGGGAAGATTCCAGGACACTCTATTTTTACTGAGGAGGAAACACATGCAAACATGGGGAGAACACACAAATTTCTTGCAGATGTTGTCCTTGCTGGGATTTGAACCCAGGATCCCAGTGCTGCAAGACTTCAGTGCTAACCACTGATCCAATGTGCTGCCGTTCACCCTCTAATATCTAACAGGCTGGAGAAACTTGAACCTACTGCCACTCTATCATCAGCTCCTTTGTGAGAAAATGTATTTGGGCAGCCACTCAGTCTACCAAATAAAATTCCAGAGAAGGAAATTGAGGATGGCTTCGCTACTGGTACTGGGGGCAGTGCTAATACCATGGTGTTGTACCATAGTTTGCTGGAAATATTCCAGGCTGGTAGGAGGCAAGAAAATTCCCACAGAAAAGTACCAGCAGTAATGTTCAGGCCACATTTCAAGTGCAAGCAGCTTTAGAGGACTTCCTGGGAGAAATGACACGCAGGGTAGATACGGTTTCCCTCTATGCCAGTCCTTTCACTGAGCTAAATACAACTCTTATCAAAAAAAGTTGTGGACTGGCTTCGTACCGTCCCTGGCCACATTCACCTGTCCACGTGTTTGTGGTTAGGCAGTCCCTCTTAGTAAGTGCACTGGGTAGGGCATGGGTAATGTTGTGGGACCCGTGCTTGTGGAAGGCGAAGGCGATACCGGGAAAAATACTGGCGGCTGGGGACCGAGTATGGACACCCGGCCGCCGCCTGCATGAGGTTGTGAAAAGCTTCCACCTCCACAAGCTTAAAAGGCCATATTTCAAGTGCAAAGAGCTGCCCAGAAATCTGTCAGTTTAGTGTTGCGGCCTATGGTTGGGTGGGTGGCTGGCTGTATACTTGCAATTGCATTCCAAGTAACAGAAAGCTACGCAGATGATGGCCTCTATCATCATCATGGCCTCACCTCGGCACTATGAACTCTCCTGAAGGAGAAGCCAGGGCCCGCCGGAGGAGTCTCCGGTTCTTTGGTGGGCCCGTGCAACCCTGCCGAAAAGCAGCACTGGCTAAGAAAAATGTGGGGGAAGGTTCCTGGACACTCTATGGCTGCTTTTTTAATGCGGATCGGCCATGCTTATGCATGTTATTTCTCAAAACGCATTACGGATCAGGCCATTTTCCAACTCTGTATTCAAGAAATTAAATGCGCAAAGAAAGATGTGTGTGTGTCAAAGCACCATTGACAAGTGCGAGTTGATGTTGGATGGGCTGCCATTGCTTCTGCAACAAGCTCAATTACAGGATTTTCTGGGAGAAATGACACGCAGGGTAGATACGGTTTCCCTCTATGCCAGTCCTTTCACCGAGCTAAATACAACTCTTAGCAAAAAAAGTTGTGGACAGGCTCCGTACCGTCCCTGGCCACATTCACCTGTCCACGTGTTTGTGGTTAGGCGGTCCTTCCCAGTAAGTGCACTGGGGAGGGCACGGGTAATGTTATGGGACCCGTGCTTGTGGAAGGCAGAGGCGATACCGGGAAATATAGTGGCGGCTGGGGACCGAGTATGGACACCCGGCCGCCGCCGGCATGAGGTTATGAAAAGCTTCCGCCTCCACGAGCCTAAAAGGCCACATTTCAAGTGCAAGCAGCTGTCAAAAATTTGGCAGTATAGTATTGCAGCCTGTGGGTGGGTGGCTGCCGGCATTCTTGTGCTTGGATTCCAAGGAATGGGGTAGGGACAACTGAACACTGCTGTGGGACAAGGACGTGGACGGTGATTGTTGCAAGTCTGCAATGACAGGTGCATGGCGGGAGGCATCTTCGCATGTGCCAAGGATCACTTATGATGGGCATGTAGCACCCTGAGGATTCGGCTGCTACAGGGGTATTGCACCTCAACCCAGAGGTGTGATATTCCACTCCCGGGTAAGGATGGAGTGTGGACCTGAGCTCGGTAGGCTGCATGCACTACACACATCCCATTTCCGAGGAGCAGACCGACGGTACTCCCACTTAGAAATGTGCAGGTACGACCGAGTCTGTTCCTGGCTGGAGTGGGAGGGGGGTGGTACATCCCAAGTAGTGTAGGGGCAGATAGGGGGAGCAGCCTGGGTAAAGATAGGAGCTCATTGGGTGCTGGTCACCTGAGCTCACACATAGAGGGTGTATATAAGGTGGGCACCATCAGAGAACAGGGTCAGTCTGTCAGTTGCAGAGAGAAAGTCAGCGAGCGGAGGAGAAGAGAGACCCAGAGTGAGAGAGGAGAGAGAGAGACCCAGAGGGGGAAACAGAAGAAAGGACTCTAAGATCCCAAATTAAAACAAAGGGTGAAGAGCCGGCATCAGGGTACCGGAACCCAAGCTGGTGGGGGCAAAAACACACCCCAGCCAGAGACCGGAGGCCGTGGGCAGCGTCTGCCACGGCCACCCACCACATCCACCACGAAGGCATACCACGCGGAGGGTCAGGGAACCCAAGGCCAAGGGTCACCCAACAGAAGGCCCGAGGGAGCTGGACCTGGGTGGATCACTAGTGGGGACGGCCAGAGAAAGGACAGAAGGAGAGCTCAGGGTCACGCTCCGGACTCGCTTGGGGGTTGGCTGGATCCAGGACCTGGTGGACGCAGCACGGCTCGGGAGGTCACTTGAAGCTGGAGTGACCGGAACATCAGCAGTGAGTAAATACCCTAAACTGCACAACCCGACTCTGTCTTCATTTACATCTATGCTGCACCACCACAACCCCCATCCTCTGCACCTGACCCCCTGAGGCTATACCCCACCCGTTGGGGGTTATACCACCAAAAGCTGCACCTATACCATCAGCCTCAGCGGACCCTGCTGCAGCGGCGGCCATAGTGACCGCAACACAATGGGTGGCGTAGTCGACAAAGAACTTATAACATCTGTAGGACTGCCACATACAACTGAGTTTGACACCCTGGGCACGGACCGGGTCACAGCCACTCGGAAGACTACAACTCCCATCTGATCCGGCTCCGGATATTCCCACTAACGAATATGGCCCAGGGGGCGCGTCAACTTTGGCATAGTCGGCAGGATTACGTGCCCGCAACACCCGGGTACTGCGTGCCTGAAGAAAAGAACGAGTTTACCTCAAAAAGAAGTCTCCTGCCGGTTCCGGAGGGTCCCCGCCATCGGACTCCATCACAGGTCGATTCCCGCCGGTTGTCCGCCATTAACAGCTTTTTCCCGCCATCTGCAGAGTTTCCCGCCACTGGGAAGCGATTCCCGCCATTTCCAAAGGTTTCCCGCCTTGGAAGAGCGGACGCCATTATGGGCGTGCCAGAGGGTGGTGAGAGGCCGCCTCCCATCGTGGGCCAGGACCGAAAATGGCGCCAAAAGTGGAAACCGCCCCCACCAACAGAGACTGTGATGCTAGAGGTGTCTGTCAGCGTGAAAGAACAGCCCCTGGAGCTGACAGTCACCAAGTGGCCCCGGGACCGCCCTCGGAGGGGGAGGAGACGAAAGGAGAGAACAAAGATGGGTGCCGCCTGGGGCAGTCTAGAGCGAGCGCACCCGGAGGCAAGAAGCCTGGAGAGGAGTAGCAGAGAAGCTCACCCGGGGATGGCCAGAGAGCAGAGCAGCACCGGCCCGCTGGCCAGGAGCCTGCTGGAAGAAGAGCAGAGCAGCACCGACCCGTTGGTCAGGAGCCTGCTGGAAACCACGACCCCACTAGGCCTAGTGGAGGTCCTCGCACAGCTCCCCCGAGACAGGGAGTGTGCACAGACTGCCCTGGAGGGCCTCGCACGGAGGATGGCCCGGGTACAGCGAGAGACATTGGCGGAGTGGAGCCGAGAGATGGCCCAGCAAACCAAGACCCGGAGCACGCCAGCCAAGATGAGGAGACAGACCGCCTCTGAGGATGGCGCGGGAGGACCCAAGGCCGGAGACGGCGCCGAGAAGGGAGCCGAACGCATGGAGGCAGGTAAAGGGGACGTCTATACCCCAAACCGGGACACCGCTTACCTGCCCCAGCTCCCCGTCGCAGAGCCCGAAAGTCCCCCTGCTGTGCCCGAAAACGCCATGTCACCGACGCAGACTAGGCCCCAACCGGAAGCCGCCGCCGCGACCCCTGTGACGCCATGCGCACCGACCCCGAGCGTGGCAAAACAGGAAGTAACACCAGCCTGGTCGCAGGGCCTAGAATTCCCGGGCGTCGCATCACCAACAGCGCCCCCTACCTCCGCGGAGCCTCCGGCCTGGCCGCAAGGCCAGGTAGCCCAGGGCGCCGCCGTCCTAACGGTGCCCTTCACCTTCCAGGTGCCCCAGGCCTGGCCGCAAGGCCTGGGCAACCCGGGCGCCACCACCACCGCGCCCGCACCCGCAAAACCAAGGGTGCCGCGTCTGGGAGAGGACTTGTTTGCCCAGCACACGTGGCCGGACGGGCAGCCTTTCATCTGGCCCCAGAGATATTATGAACTGGAGCACCAGAGGAGAGTTGGGGGCCATGTGTGCACCCCTGATTCCGGCTCCGAAGCCCGTGATAAGGATCTCGCCCCCGCTTGAAGAGACCCAATTTGAGTGGGACCCCACCGGAGAAGACCTAATGGGGTTCACTCAAGAAACCAGGGCAGCTGCAGCGGAGCGTGCTGAGTGCTGCCGACAGCAGCTCGAGGAGTTTGCGAGGGAGCGGAGAGAGAGGCGGGTCCGGGAACAACAGGCCCAAATAAGGAGCGCCGAGCAGAAGAGCCGAACCAGGAGGGACCCCCGTGCAGCGCACAGTCCCCGCACCACCGGGACTGTAATTAAGTTCAACATGCAGCATGGGTGGGGCTTCATCAGAGACTACAACACCCCCGGCGACGTCTTTGTCACGCGCAGAGATGTGGAGTCCCATCTGCCGGAGGGGCACAGAGGTCGTGACCTTTATATCGGGGACGAGGTCACCTTTACCCGGCACAAGTGTGCCAAAGGACCTTACGCCCTCCATGTGCATCGCCTGACAGAGGAGGAGCTGCGATGTGAGGAGGAAGAGCAAGAGGATCCGGACGGGTCTGAAGCTGAGATCCCCAAAGCAGGAGCAGGAGGAAGACGTTGTTGAGTACAGCGGAGTAGGTGCTGTAAATAGTTACCCGATCGGGGTATAAAGAAACTGTTGCTAAATATAGTCCCCGTTGGGACCAGCAAGTGTGAACTGTTACCCGTTTAATCCCTAAATCCCACTGACCGAGGACTGAGAGCGGTCATTCCTCCCTAATACCTGGCCGAGGACTGAGAGCGGCCACCTTCCCTTTTTGTATATAGTTGCGCGTCCTAAAGCGCCCCCTACCGGTTTTATAGGGAAAACCAGTTTTCCAGAGAGACTGTCGCGCTTTACCCGGTCACACGTTGCACAGTGACCGGAGGAGGAGCCTGAGGCGACGAGGATGTTTTATCTGCTAAGATATGTTGTTTAATATGTTTTATATGTTTATGAAAAAAAAAAAAAAAAATGTATGTTTGGTGTTTTTGTCTTACAGCCCGAGGACGTGCTGTGATTTACCAGGGGGGAATGTAGCACCCTGAGGATTCGGCTGCTACAGGGGTATTGCACCTCAACCCAGAGGTGTGATATTCCACTCCCGGGTAAGGATGGAGTGTGGACCTGAGCTCGGTAGGCTGCATGCACTACACACATCCCATTTCCGAGGAGCAGACCGACGGTACTCCCACTTAGAAATGTGCAGGTACGACCGAGTCTGTTCCTGGCTGGAGTGGGAGGGGGGTGGTACATCCCAAGTAGTGTAGGGGCAGATAGGGGGAGCAGCCTGGGTAAAGATAGGAGCTCATTGGGTGCTGGTCACCTGAGCTCACACATAGAGGGTGTATATAAGGTGGGCACCATCAGAGAACAGGGTCAGTCTGTCAGTTGCAGAGAGAAAGTCAGCGAGCGGAGGAGAAGAGAGACCCAGAGTGAGAGAGGAGAGAGAGAGACCCAGAGGGGGAAACAGAAGAAAGGACTCTAAGATCCCAAATTAAAACAAAGGGTGAAGAGCCGGCATCAGGGTACCGGAACCCAAGCTGGTGGGGGCAAAAACACACCCCAGCCAGAGACCGGAGGCCGTGGGCAGCGTCTGCCACGGCCACCCACCACATCCACCACGAAGGCATACCACGCGGAGGGTCAGGGAACCCAAGGCCAAGGGTCACCCAACAGAAGGCCCGAGGGAGCTGGACCTGGGTGGATCACTAGTGGGGACGGCCAGAGAAAGGACAGAAGGAGAGCTCAGGGTCACGCTCCGGACTCGCTTGGGGGTTGGCTGGATCCAGGACCTGGTGGACGCAGCACGGCTCGGGAGGTCACTTGAAGCTGGAGTGACCGGAACATCAGCAGTGAGTAAATACCCTAAACTGCACAACCCGACTCTGTCTTCATTTACATCTATGCTGCACCACCACAACCCCCATCCTCTGCACCTGACCCCCTGAGGCTATACCCCACCCGTTGGGGGTTATACCACCAAAAGCTGCACCTATACCATCAGCCTCAGCGGACCCTGCTGCAGCGGCGGCCATAGTGACCGCAACACAACGGGTGGCGTAGTCGACAATAAAGAACTTATAACATCTGTAGGACTGCCACATACAACTGAGTTTGACACCCTGGGCACGGACCGGGTCACAGCCACTCGGAAGACTACAACTCCCATCTGATCCGGCTCCGGATATTCCCACTAACGAATATGGCCCAGGGGGCGCGTCAGGCACACATTTAGGCAGTGGCCTGGGAGTCAGAGATGTTTCCAGAGGTCTTCCCCTTGTTGTTCCCATGTCTTTTTAGCACTGTATGCATGTGTCTGACGATATGTCACACACCACATGGCCAGATAAGGTTGTAAAATGTTAAAATGACATTTCCTGGTGAATGCATTTGTCTTGGTTGAAAGCAATGCAAAAGTGCAAAAACGTGTCAAAAATGCTACGTGTGAACATAGCCCAAGGTGTGTAGGAGTATTTTTGTTTTTGTTTATTTATTTTGCCTTATATACAAGTCATCACCCCGGAAAGGATGTTCCTTACACCGTAAAAGTGGCGTAATACTCTGACGACGTTGTTGACAGCAGTGATCTGGGAGTCAGAGATGCTTCCAGGGGTCTTCCCCATGCTGTTCACATGTCATTTGAGCACAGTTCCCATCGATTTGGGCAATTTTTAGGCCCTCTGCAGACCGCCGTGGGGAGCCACCTGAAAAATGCTCAAGTTTCCCCTAGACTTATATTGGGCTCATTGCTCGGGTTAAGCACCCGAGTATTTCAATTTGCTCGACCCGAGCAACGAGTACTCGAGCATTTTAGTGCTCGCTCATCACTAATGACAACCAAAAACATCCAAATAATCCTGATCAAAAAGTTCACATACCCTGGTGATTTTGGCCTGATAACATGCACAGAATTTGACACCAATGGGTTTGAATGGCTACTAAAGGTAACATCCTCACCTATGACCTGTTTGCTTGTAATCAGTGTGTGTGCATAAAGCTGAGTGAGCTTCTGGGATCCAGCCACTGACGTTTCTGGATTTTGAGATGGGGAAAGCAAAAGAATTATCAACGGATCTACGGGAAAAGGTAGTTGAACTGTATAACGCAGGAAAGGGAGGCAAAAAGAGTATAACACAGGAAAGGGATACAAAAAGATATCCCAGGAATTGATAATGCCAGTCTGCAGTGTTCAAACTGTGATTAACAAATGGAAAATCAGATGCTCTGTAAAAACCAAACCACAGTCACAATATAGTATGCATACTGGCCATCTATGAGAAGTCCACCCCAATGGAAGTCCAGTTATTAAAGGAGATTTTACTGTTTATATAAGGGGCAGACAATGACAGTGAAGGGCCCTTAATCAGGACTTCTGATCTGGGCGCCCCACCCTCCATCAGGCACCACCTACATATACATTTCCATGTATATTTATATTAGGCACACATATAAAATTTGCACATGCTAATACTCTATACACATTTTAACGTATGCATATACATAGTGCACACAAACATAAAATACGGACATACACATAAGATGCACATACACAGTATAGAGTCCCGGTAGTCCTCATAGTTTTAAGCATGGACCCTGGCAAATTGTAGACGGACTTTTATTGTTCATGGGCTTTAAGGGAGAGAGGCTTCCTTTGTGGAGGACACTCATGAATGCCATTCATTTGCAGTGTACACCGTGTCGTGTCATGGAAAACACTCACCCTAGTTTGGCTTTCTACTTCTTCAGCTAATAGCAATGAATTTGCCTGTCGATTTTCTTCTCATCACAAGATCTTCTGCATTTTCTGAAGCCAAGAGTACAATGACCGTTAACCATGAAGCGGTGAATGCTGCATTTGATATTCTGATATTTATGTCCTATATTTGGTGTTGTGTACATAGATCAGCCTGGAACTCCCAGTAATGAAGTAATGACCCTTTATAATATACTCACATTTCTGAGATGTTTGTGTTGGTTTCTGGTGTATACTCTGGAGGGGCATTGGGATCCTCATTGTTCACCATCCTGGTAGCGATGATACAGAGCTAAATACGGATAAAAATAAGATATAAAATATTTTTTTTATGTACTTTTAGATTTTGAAGTCAAGGCTCTCATTGTTCTCACTTGTGCCTTCCTCATCCTTTGAGACCAGATGTTTGTTTATATCAGAATGATCTACAAGAAATAGGTAATAAGTCACAATGGTCACATATAAACTTCCTATATTCACAATGTATCGCACAAAAAGCTCCAGCTGAAGCAGCCCAGCTTCAAAGGAAGACACATAAACTAGTAAGTAAAAGAATAAACTTTATTTCCAAATTTTTTTTAAAACCAAAAATTAATTAAGAATAGTTAAAAAACAGAGACCTTCGGGTTCCATCCAACAACATGGTACATATAAAACAGGATACACTGGTTAAGAAACCCCAGACGGTATTCCCAAAATAGATGCAAAATTAATTGTATAGCATAGCCCTATTAAATCATCTTATGACAGCCAAGAAATAACAAGGTAGATAAACCCAAAATTGGAGGCTAAATTGCTACGCTAGATTACTGCGCTATACTTAGTTACTTATCTCAAACATGAAAAGTGCAAAGTGCTTATATAAGGGAAGTCCCTTTGTTATGAGTTGAGACAGCTTGATGTAAGGCAATAGATGATAAGTGGTAAGAAGGACTCAATGATTTACATATGTACTCACATGAGGAGGGATGGAACCTACCCCGACGACACCGTTTCCCAAAAGTGCTTCTTCCAAGGGGGCGTGTGTGCATGTGCAAAGTGTCTTGTTTAAATCTGGTGGTAATCAGCTGTTTAGAAGGAGTGATTATGGAGTACCGCGGCGCGTGCGCTTACTACTAGGACTTCCGTTTCAAACCAAATTGACTTCCGGGGTATAGCGCTTGACACGCATGCGATGGAACGCATCAGTGTCTATCGCGCATAGCCGGAAGTCAGACGGGTCCATTCGTGCGCACGCGCACTCTCCATATTAAAATCCCCATATAGAGGTAACGTAGTTGGAGGGGGGCATGTCTATCAGGGCATTGCGGCTGTAACTGTTTTGTCTGAACGGGGGACACTAGAGAAGAAAGAAAGGCATGAACAATTAAAAAAAGATAAATAGCTAAAGCGAAGTAATGAAGTGAAACAGTGTCGAGTAAAGACAATATGTATAAAGATCATATATGGATGTTAATATACATGTGAAAACAGTGTTGAGTAAAGACAATAATTCAATAATACTACAAAAATAGTAAAATAATAATAATGATAATAAGAAAAGGTGAAGGTGAAAAAAAATTAAATAATAAATAAAACAACAATTAATACAGTGCAAAATATATTACAGAAGGAAAATATTCATAATAAAAATGAGTTGCAAAGTCCAAGATAGATATTATTTCTTAAATTCATGTGTTTTCTTATTCTTTATCTTCCTATTATGAAAAAAACAAAAACCCAGGGCTGGGGAGAGACAACTTCAGACACCGCAGCAAATCTCCAGACATCAAATAGGGGATCCACTCCAAGACTGTACCCACAGAAAGAATCAGCAATGAGTACTGGAAAGTAAGTACTAAAGTTAAAACCATATAAAAACACAGAAGACATACACAATAAAATGGTACCTCACTAGAGGAAAAAGAGATGGTACGGGCAGTATAGCTTATTATAATGAAGTAATAAGTAATTGATAAATAAATAAAGTGATATAAAAGGGTGGTAGGAAAAACAGCAAGTATAAAAGTAAGAAATATAACTATAAGAAGGCAGAGAAACCAAATTGTTCATTTAGGCCTTGAGGTGAAACAGTACCCAATCTGAAAATCCATTTGCTTTCGAGTCTAGCAAGGGCCTGACCCAAATCACCACCCCTACTTCCCATGTCAATCTGGTCGATCCCCTTTATTCTCAACCCTCTGGGATCACTATTGTGGAATATTTTAAAATGTCTGGGGAGAGTTCGTAGACCAGATATGTCATCCATATGAATCGACTTCTCGATGTCCAATATGTGTTCCCGAGTCCTTACCTTAAGCTCACGAGTGGTGAGACCGATGTAGACTTTTTTACACGGACACTCGACATAATAAATGACACCCTTAGAATCACAAGAGAGGGTTTTCCTAATTTCATAAATCCTACTATTGACATAATTTGAAAAATCAGTACTGTTGGTCATGTTTCTACAGGCCTTACATCTACCACACTTGGTAAAGCCAAATTTTTTTCTCATGGATCCAGTAGCGCATTGATCCCTCTCATAGTAGCTATGTACCAAGGAGTCCTTAAGATTCCTCGATCGCCTAGCCACTGCTATAGGTTTGGGAGGTAAAATTTTCTGCAGAAATGGATCGGTCAGGAGTATGTTCCAGTGTTTCTTCAGGATGGACATAATCTCTGGCCATAGGACATTGTAGTCAGATATAAATCTGACTACTTGCTGGTCATTCTCCCTTCGGCTTTTAGTCCCAAATAGCAGTTGTTCTCTGTTAGAGCTAACTGCTTTTTGATATCCAGTTTTGATATTCCTATGGCTGTATCCGCGATCCTTAAAACGCCTAATGAGATCCTGAGAGTGTTGAAAAAAGGACGCATTATCGGAACATATCCTTCTTATTCTAAGAAATTGTCCTGTGGGTATCCCCCTAATTGTAGAGGGAAGATGGGAGGAAGAACTATGCAGCAAGGAATTGGTAGCGGTCTCTTTTCTGTAAACATCGGTTAAGATGTGACCATCACTAGAAGTCCATATGTGTAAGTCCAGAAAATTGACCTCTCTACCTAGTTGAAATGTAAGTTTAATATTCAGTTCATTCTGATTTAGCCTTTGCATAAATTTATCCAGCTGCGCAGAAGTGCCCTCCCAGATGAACCAGACGTCATCGATGAATCTCATCCACCCCTGTACGAGGTGGATGTCCTCGATGAAGTCTCCCTGAAAGAGGCACCTTTCCCATGCTCCTAAAAACAAATTTGCATAAGATGGAGCACACGAAGCCCCCATAGCAGTCCCCTGTTTTTGTAAAAAAATTTGCTTGTTAAAAATAAAAACATTATGCTCAAGGACAAATCTCAAGAGTGTTAAGATCAGGTTAGTAGTAGGTTCATCAATACTGCTTTCTTTCAGAAAAAGTGCTACAGCCCCAAGACCATCCTCATGCCTGATGGAGGAGTATAGAGCCTCCACATCAGCTGTAACCATCACTGATTCAGGTTCAATCTGTATTGAATTTAATCTTCTCAAAGCCTCGGTAGTGTCTTTAATAAAAGAGGGAAGATTACGAACCAGAGGCTGTAGATAAAAATCAATGATGGTACAGATATTTTCACAGAGATTCCCATTCCCAGAGATTATTGGTCTCCCAGGGGGGTCAAATTGATCTTTATGCACTTTAGGTAATAGATATAGAGCTGCCAATTTAGGTCGAGTTTTTTTCACTAAGTCAACTAATTTTTTAGGAATGATGTTGGCTTCAAAAGCTCTTTCAAGAATTGTAATCAACTCTGAAATTGGGTCAATGGATTATAGCTCAATCTTTGGTAACATCCCGGGTAGTTGAGAATTTTATGAGCCTGTTTCTCATAAAGGTGGGTGGGCCAAATGACCACATTCCCACCTTTATCAGCTGGCTTAATGACAACATTGGGTAAGTTTTTCAGCTGATCAAGGGCTAATTTTTCATCTCTATCGAGATTCAACCTGTTCCTAGGACTATGTGGAAGTTTTTCAACCTCAGAAGTGACAATCTTAGTAAAGATGTCAACTGCTGAGCAAGTGGATAAGGGGGGAAAAATTTTTGGTTTCTTTAGTAGATGCACAGGAAACCTACCTCTACTACTAAATGTGTTCTCAGCCTCCAGCTCCTCCAGATCCTTAAGAGCCCTCTTTTCCATATCAGTGGGAAAGAGGGAATCCAATTCAGGTTTGAAGTGAAGTTTCTGTAGTAGAATTTTTCTTGAAAACAGGTGTAGGTCCTTCACCACCGTGAATTGGTCTAGATGTGAAGAAGGTGAGAACGTTAAGCCCTTTTCCAGGACCCTAACCTGTGCATCTGAAAGTACAAAATTTGGCTTTACCAAGTGTGGTAGATGTAAGGCCTGTAGAAACATGACCAACAGTACTGAATTTTCAAATTATGACAATAGTAGGATTTATGAAATTAGGAAAACCCTCTCTTGTGATTCTAAGGGTGTCATTTATTATGTCGAGTGTCCGTGTAAAAAAGTCTACATCGGTCTCACCACTCGTGAGCTTAAGGTAAGGACTCGGGAACACATATTGGACATCGAGAAGTCGATTCATATGGATGACATATCTGGTCTACGAACTCTTCCCAGACATTTTAAAATATTCCACAATAGTGATCCCAGAGGGTTGAGAATAAAGGGGATCGACCAGATTGACATGGGAAGTAGGGGTGGTGATTTGGGTCAGGCCCTTGCTAGACTCGAAAGCAAATGGATTTTCAGATTGGGTACTGTTTCACCTCAAGGCCTAAATGAACAATTTGGTTTCTCTGCCTTCTTATAGTTATATTTCTTACTTTTATACTTGCTGTTTTTCCTACCACCCTTTTATATCACTTTATTTATTTATCAATTACTTATTACTTCATTATAATAAGCTATACTGCCCGTACCATCTCTTTTTCCTCTAGTGAGGTACCATTTTATTGTGTATGTCTTCTGTGTTTTTATATGGTTTTAACTTTAGTACTTACTTTCCAGTACTCATTGCTGATTCTTTCTGTGGGTACAGTCTTGGAGTGGATCCCCTATTTGATGTCTGGAGATTTGCTGCGGTGTCTGAAGTTGTCTCTCCCCAGCCCTGGGTTTTTGTTTTTTCATAATAGGAAGATAAAGAATAAGAAAACACATGAATTTAAGAAATAGTATTTATCTTGGACTTTGCAACTCATTTTTATTATGAATATTTTCCTTCTGTAATATATTTTGCACTGTATTAATTGTTGTTTTACTTATTATTTAATTTTTTTTCACCTTCACCTTTTCTTATTATCATTATTATTATTTTCCTATTTTTGTAGTATTATTGAATTATTGTCTGTATATTATCATTCATTTATGATTTTCACACATATTGTCTTTACTCAACACTGTTTTCACATGTATATTAACATCCATATATGATCTTTATACATATTGTCTTTACTCGACACTGTTTCACTTCATTACTTCGCTTTAGCTATTTATCTTTTTTTAATTGTTCATGCCTTTCTTTCTTCTCTAGTGTCCCCCGTTCAGACAAAACAGTTACAGCCGCAATGCCCTGATAGACATGCCCCCCTCCAACTACGTTACCTCTATATGGGGATTTTAATATGGAGAGTGCGCGTGCGCACGAATGGACCCGTCTGACTTCCGGCTATGCGCGATAGACACTGATGCGTTCCATCGCATGCGTGTCAAGCGCTATACCCCGGAAGTCAATTTGGTTTGAAACGGAAGTCCTAGTAGTAAGCGCACGCGCCGCGGTACTCCATAATCACTCCTTCTAAACAGCTGATTACCACCAGAATTAAACAAGACACTTTGCACATGCACACACGCCCCCTTGGAAGAAGCACTTTTGGGAAACGGCGTCGTCGGGGTAGGTTCCATCCCTCCTCATGTGAGTACATATGTAAATCATTGAGTCCTTCTTGCCACTTATCATCTATTGCCTTACATCAAGCTGTCTCAACTCATAACAAAGGGACTTCCCTTATATAAGCACTTTGCACTTTTCATGTTTGAGATAAGTAACTAAGTATAGCGCAGTAATCTAGCGTAGCAATTTAGCCTCCAATTTTGGGTTTATCTACCTTGTTATTTCTTGGCTGTCATAAGATGATTTAATAGGGCTATGCCATACAATTAATTTTGCATCTATTTTGGGAACACCGTCTGGGGTTTCTTAACCAGTGTATCCTGTTTTATATGTACCATGTTGTTGGATGGAACCCGAAGGTCTCTGTTTTTTAACTATTCTTAATTAATTTTTGGTTTTAAAAAAAATTTGGAAATAAAGTTTATTCTTTTACTTACTAGTTTATGTATCTTCCTTTGAAGCTGGGCTGCTTCAGCTGGAGCTTTTTGTGCGATACATTGTGAATATAGGAAGTTTATATGTGACCGTTGTGACTTATTACCTATTTCTTGTAGATCATTCTGATATAAACAAACATCTGGTCTCAAAGGATGAGGAAGGCACAAGTGAGAACAATGAGAGCCTTGACTTCCAAAATTTTACGTCATCTTCTGAAAAGCTTTGTAAAGTAAGTATCTGATTAATAAATCCAAAATATGTAAAAAAGATTTAAAAAAAACTCTAAAAGTACATAAAAAAATATTTTATATCTTATTTTTATCCGTATTTAGCTCTGTATCATCGCTACCAGGATGGTGAACAATGAGGATCCCAATGCCCCTCCAGAGTATACACCAGAAACCAACACAAACATCTCAGAAATGTGAGTAGATTATAAAGGGTCATTACTTCATTACTGGGAGTTCCAGGCTGATCTATGTACACAACACCAAATATAGGACATAAATATCAGAATATCAAATGCAGCATTCACCGCTTCATGGTTAACGGTCATTGTACTCTTGGCTTCAGAAAATGCAGAAGATAACAGCCCATAATTGTGGCAGGTCATGCATTTTTAGCACTGCCTACTCTGTAGGAGAGCTGAAGTATTACTTGCCAGACATTCTTGGTAGTTGTGTTCTGATCCATGGAAGGTAGTTTTGAGCAGAAAAGCTTCCCCACTATGACAGTCATATGTCCTATTAGGCCTTATAGTCAGTGTTCTTATAGTGAGACAACCCATTTTATACTGTGTTTACTTACGATTTACATGTTTTTCTTCTTCAAACAGGCAGAAAGAATCTGTTCCTGTATGTAATACAGACGATGCTGTTACCATCTTGCCACCGTCGTCCCCATTGCCAGGTATGTACATGTCTACAGCACCAACAATGTGAATGATGACTTCAAGGCTCAAATATTTCCACATGGTTTTTCTGGTCTACTATGTTATCCATGTTTCATGGATCTCAGCTATGTTGACCATGGGTTCGTACTGTATCCCCATTTCCCTAATTTTGTACAGGAGTTTTTTTTCATGTATTCTGTATATTACGTTGTATCATCTAGTAACCTAGTGAGATATAGCGACTGTGTTATACTGACACCCTCTAACAATCCTTCCTTACCTATGTCTTGTAGATCACTCTGATGAAAACAACCATCTGGTCTCAGAGGATAAGGAGGGCACAAGTGAGGACGATGAGAACTTTATCTTCCGAATATTTGCATCATCATCTTCTGAGAGGCTTTCTAAAGTAAGTATGTGATCGATAAATCTAAAATATGTGCAAAAAAAGTATCTATAAAATTAAAAAGTATGTATATTTAATAACTTATTGTTATCCACATTTAGCACTCTACCACCACTAATGGGATGGTGAACAACGAGGATCCCAAGGCCCCTCCAGAGTGTACAGAGTGTCCAACACAAACATCTCAGAAATGTGAGTAGATTATGGGGTCATTACTGGGAGCTCCAGGCTGATATATGTGCACAACACCAAATATAGTACATAAATACCATAATATAAAATGCAGCATCCACCGCCCCATGGTTATGGGTCATTGTGCTTTCAGCTTTCGGAATTGTTGGAGATAACAGCCCATAATTGTGGCCGGTCATGCACTTTTAGTGCTGTCCTCACTGTAGGAGAGATGTAGTATGAAATGCCGGCCATTCTTGGTAGTTGTTTTCCTCTCAGCTCTCTATAAAAGGTAGTCTTGAGAAGAAGACCTTCCCCTCTATGACAGTCATATGTCCTACTAGGCCTTATAGTCGGTGTTCTTCTAGTGAGACAACCCCTTTTATACGGAGTTTACTTGAGATTTACATGTTTTTCTTCTTCAAACAGGCAGAAAGTATCTGTTCCTGTATGTAATACAGACAATGCTGTTACCATCTTGCCACCCTCGTCCCCATTGCCAGGTATGTACATGTCTACAGCACCAGCAATGTGAATGTTGACTTCAAGGCTCAAATATTCCCACATGGTTTTATACAATACTATAGGTCTCTTATGTTATCCATAATATGACAAAGCAGATCCTATAAGAATATATTGTTACTGATTTTTTTTTTTAATTTTTCATCAGAATTTCCATCTCATGAAGAAAGAAAATCGGCAATAAATCTGAGTATGGAGCAACAAAACTCAGAAAATGGAAAAAATGGGAAAAAGAGACGAGGTAAGTTTGAGAATCAGCTCCATGTTGTGTGATGTCAGTGAGAATAATTCATGTGGAGTAGATGTCATCTGTCAGTGATGGGATTGTCACATGTATGATTGCTGACAATGACCCCTGACCTCTGTATGATAATATTCCTCTGCCATCCGGCCACAGTGACTGCACAGCATTATCATGTAATATGGAGTCCCATCACTTACATTATATTTATTTCTCTTCTCATAGGTTCCATCTTCCGCCGGATCTTATCATCCTGCCGGCGTGGATTATCCAGGGCTGCTTGCGCATTTGCATGCTGTCACTGTTGCCCTAAAACCATCTAAAAGACGGGACACCTAAGCATCCAGCGCCCTGAAGTCCAGCAGATCCATCATCACTGCTGGAGCTGTATAGAAGGACCTTCACCATCTACCTGTGGCCTTCTGACTGGTCAACCTGGACAAGTTTCAGTAACGCCTCTGTCATCGGGCTCCGCAGTATTCATACTGCTCGTCTGACTTGTCATTTACTGATCACCTGGTATCTGACCTCGGCTATCTTCCTGACTTTGATTTAGTCTATTGATAATGTTCACGATTTTATTCATCCCATTATTAATTAAAAAAAAGTAAAATCTGTTACTGTTGCTCTGATTCCTTTTTGTCTTGAATTCACAAATACTTGTAACTCACTAATTGCTCTTCTTCTCACTAAATGTATTTCTCATTATCCTTAATGCAGCAGTCAGTCTCATATTTCTGTCCAGCAGTTACACTGGTGCCTCCACCCTGTACCAGTCATTACACTCATCCACAAACCTCTCCACACTGCTGCACAGTCCTGCATCTCTACCATATCTACACTCCAATGAGCTAAGATTAACATCCTCCATAATCAGGACCTCCCACTCTCATGTCCAAGACATTTTCTCTGCTGCACCAGCTCTCAGGAGTGCACTACTGCAGGCAATCAGGTTCATTCCCACTATCAGAGATTTTAAGTGTGCAGTAGAAACAGATTATTTGTGGCAGGACTATCAAATCACCTCACTATTCTAAGTTTTTCCTACAGCACTCAGTAGCACTTAATATTTGTACATATACAGATAATGGTTGGTGACTGGTTCATGCAGCCTTAATTCCACAAAGATAGAAATAAAAGGTCAACATGTTTCATACATCCAAACCATCCTTAATCATGGCAGAAAAACATAATTTTAAGTTCCCACTATGAATATTTGGTGAGATATCACAGCTGTGTATTTTCACAGCACAAAGAACGCATCTTACAGATCAGCAAATCACAGTGTGCTGACGCTTAGTGTTGTAGTTTTGAACAACACCATCCATTTTATCATATAATGTGTTGAAAAATGAGAAAAAATGCCAGGTTTGGGTTCCTTCATTTTACAGTGTGCATTGTGTTGTAAAAACAAACTGACAAAATGATTCAGAGTCAGTAGTACGATTACTGTGATACCAAACTTATAAGGTTTATATATATATATATATATATATATATATATATATTTATATATATATATATACATATATATATATATATATATATACAGTGTTTAGCATAAATCAGTACACCCAAATAGATTTGTCAGCAAACCTGTAGTTTCCTTTCAGAATCATCATTTTATATGGGATACCATACTACAAAATACTCTCGCAAATTTGAGCCATTGAATGCAAACAAGGTTTGGTATTTTGCAGACCCCAAAAAAGTAATTTTCTTAACAAACTCATTCAAGATCATGTTTCAAAAATGAGAACATCCCAGTAACAGTCTTAAGAGAAAAGCTAAGTTTAGACAACAAAATTCTAATTAACAAGAACTGAACCACAGGTAAGTGTAATTATTCATTAAACAGATGTCCAGCAGACAGGTGTCTGTAAAAGGAAGTTACTTAATAAAGAAAACTCCTTCCCATTTCATGCTATCAGCAATGGCACCACATAGAAGGGAAATGTCACAAAACCTGAGAAAGAAAATAATTTCTTTGCAATAAATGTGAAGTCTACAAGAAGATCAGCAAAACTTTACTTATCAGTCAGAATACTGTAGCAAAAGTGATGCAAAACTATAACAAAGATGGAACTGCAACCATCTTACAGAGACGTCCAGGCCGACTATGAAAGTTAACACCTAAACAAAAGCGTCCTCTGATGAGAAGGGTAAGTGGCACCACATAGAAGAGAAATGCCACAAGACATTTCTGAGAAAGAAAATAATTTCTTTACAAAAAATGTGAAGTCTACAAGAAGATCAGCAAAGCTTTTCTTATCAGTCAGATGGAAGTTAACATCTAAACAAAAGCATCTTCTGATGAGAAGAAAATCGACAGGCAAATTCATTGCTATTAGATGAGGATAAAGCTAATCTATTAAATAATTTTTTTTCGACAACTTTCACAAAGGAAATCGAACTAACAGGAGAAATGAGAAGTGACAAGCTTAATCCTCCACTAAGTATGACAAATCTAACCCAAGCTGGGGTACAGAAACGCCTCAGTAACATTAAAATAAACAAATCACCAGGACCTGATGGCATACACCCACGGGTACTAAGGGAACTAAGTAATGTGATAGACAGACTGTTATATCTTATATTTAAGGACTCTGTTGAGACTGGGTCTGTGCCACTTGATTGGCGACAGGCGAATGTAGTGCCAATATTCAAAAAGGGAGCGAAAAGTGACGCCGGAAACTATCGGCCGGTGAGTCTGACGTCCGTTGTGGGCAAAATTTTTGAAAGCTTCATTAAAGAGGCAATTACGGAGCATCTTGATGCTAATAATCTTTTAATCCCGAACCAACATGGATTCATGAGGAATCGCTCCTGCCAAACAAACCTGATTGACTTCTACGAGGAGGTTAGCTCTCGAGTAGATCAGGGGGAACCAGTGGATGTCGTGTATCTCGACTTCTCAAAAGTGTTCGATAGCGTGCCACATAATAGGTTGGTATACAAAATGAGAATGATGGGGCTGGGGGAAAATGTCTGCAAGTGGGTAGCTAACTGGCTAAAGGATAGAAGGCAGAGGGTGGTTATAAATGGAATATACTCAGATTGGGTAAGCGTCACTAGTGGGGTACCACAGGGGTCTGTACTAGGCCCAATGTTATTTAATATCTTTATTAACGACATAGTCAACGGGATAAATAGTAAAATATCTATATTTGCAGATGACACAAAGTTATGTAAAACAATTAATACAAAAGAGGACAGTGCAGACCTACAGAGGGATTTGGATAAGCTGGGTAGGTGTAGCATTAAATGGCAAATGAGGTTTAATGAGGAGAAATGTAAGGTCATACATATGGGAAGGAAAAATGGAAGTCACCAGTACTCACTGAATGGGAAATCATTGGGGAATTCAGAGATGGAGAAGGACTTGGGCATCTTGATTGATAGCAAACTAAATTGGAGTGCCCAAAGTCAGGCCGCTGCTGTAAGGGCAAACAGGGTAATGGGATGTATCAGAAGAGGTATAGCTGCAAAGGATGAGAACATTGTTCTTCCACTGTACAAAGCACTGGTCAGACCACACTTGGAATACTGTGCTCAGTTATGGGCCCCAATATATAGAAAGGATATAAATGAGCTTGAAAAGGTACAAAGGAGGGCAACAAAATTAATAAAGGGAATGGAGGGACTGCAATACCCAGAGAGGTTGGCAAAACTAGGACTATTCAGACTGGAAAAGAGAAGGGTGAGGGGGGACATAATAAATGTGTACAAATATGTTAGGGGACAGTATAGAGATCTTGCCCGGGATTTGTTCAAAAGGAGGGATATTACGGTAACAAGAGGGCATTCACTAAGACTGGAAGAGAAAAGGTTTCAGCACCAGGATAGGAAGGGGTTCTTTACGGTAAGAGCAGTGAGAATATGGAATTCACTGAGTGAGGAGACGGTTATGTCGGATTCAATACACCAGTTCAAGCAGGGACTGGATGCATTTCTAGACACCAGGCAGATTTCAGCGTATACTTAAAAATAAAATAAAATAGTAGGTTGATACAGGGATTTATTCTGACTGCTGGTTTCAGAGTCGGGAGGGAATTTTTCCTCAGGTGAAGATTGGCCAAATCATTTGGGGTTTTTGCCCTCCTCTGGATCAACTTTAGCAATTACAGAACTAACAGGTCGAACTTGATGGACGCAAGTCTTTATTCGGCTTTACAAACTATGTTACTAGCTGAAGAAGTAGAAAGCCAAACCAGGTCGAGTGTTTTCCATGACACGACACGGTGTACACTGCAAATGAATGGCATTCATGAGTGTCCTCCACAAAGGAAGCCTCTCTCCCTTAAAGCCCATGAACAATAAAAGTCCGTCTACAATTTGCCAGGGTCCATGCTTAAAACTATGAGGACTACCGGGACTCTATACTGTGTATGTGCATCTTATGTGTATGTCCGTATTTTATGTTTGTGTGCACTATGTATATGCATACGTTAAAATGTGTATAGAGTATTAGCATGTGCAAATTTTATATGTGTGCCTAATATAAATATACATGGAAATGTATATGTAGGTGGTGCCTGATGGAGGGTGGGGGGCCCAGATCAGAAGTGCTGATTAAGGGCCCTTCACTGTCATTGTCTGCCCCTTATATAAACAGTAAAATCCTCTTTAATAACTGGACTTCCATTGGGATGGACTTCTCATAGATGGCCAGTATGCATACTATATTGTGAATCTGGGCATCTCTCACAGAAAATCTGATCTGGATATGAGGGTGGTCTTCTATAAGCGGTGATGTTTTGGAGAGATTTAGGGAAAAGTACCAATGCTTATCCATCGATCTGGTAATTTGAGTAAAATATTTGTGTTGATAACTGATCACAAAGTCACAAAATATGTAAGATTTGGCATAACCTGGTTCATTTTTCAAAAAGTTATGCTCAATTTTTTTAGCACCAAGTTTTGTTGCTTTTTTGTAGACTTACACTAACTTAGTATATTGTGTGAGAATTAAATGAATTATGAATTAGTTGGCGCATTTTACCACACTCTGGGGGTCCCTGACAGTCCTTCTTTACCGGCCCTGTAGTGATGCCAATGTAAACTTCCAAGTGACCGCGCAGTCAATCACTGTCACGAATGCAGGACAACCTATGATTAGCTAATTTTTGGGAAATCCTTATAACAAAAGGGGGTTGAAAATATTTACAATTATTTTAAAAGCATTAAAAAAAACCAGACCCAATACTTATAATTAGTTTGTTGAAAGTAGTCTAATTAAAGGGAGCTGAAAGGATTAGAGATTATGAACCCGATTCACCAGTGTTTTTGCCAGAAAACTGGCATAAAGCTCTTGAAAAGTTGCAAAGTTTTGTGACTTTTCCCATTTTCACATAATTTTAACTTCTTTAAAGCCCAAGACGTACTGATACGTATCTGCGCCCTGGGACTTAAGAGCCTGATACGTATTAGTACATCTTTGCGATCGCGCACACAGGCTGTGCGGGCGTGATCGCCGCTGGGTGTCAACTGATTGTCACAGCTGACACCCGGTGCTATGTGCTGGGAGAGGTCCCGCACATTAACCCCCGCAATGCTGCGATCGAAGTCGTTCGCAGCATTGCGGGGGCAAGGGGAGGTGATCGGGATAGTCACCTCTCCTGCCGGCGTCTAGCAATGTGTGCTGCGGCTTCCCGGATGTTGCCATGATGACCCGATTCACTGAGGGGTGCAGTTTTAAGAATGGTGTCACTTTTGGGTATTTTCAGTCATAAAGATCCCTCAAAGTGACTTCAAATGTGATGCGGTCCCTAATAAAATGGTTTTGTAAATTTTGAGGGAAAAATGAGAAATCGCTGGTCAATTTTAACCCTTATAGCTCCCTAATAAAAATAAATTTGGGTTCCAAAATTGTGCTGATGTAAAGTAGACATATGGGAAATGTTATTTATTAACTTTTTTTTTGTGACATATCTCTCCGATTTAGGGGCATAAAAATTCAAATTTTGAAAATTGAAAAATTTTCACAATTTTCGCCAAATATCTGTTTTTTTTTCACAAATAAACACAAGTGATATCGAAGAAATTTTACCACAATCATAAAGTAGAATATGTCATGAAAAAATATTCTCAGAACCAGCGTTCCAGAGTAATTACCTCATAAAGTGACAGTGGTCAGAATTGTAAAAATTGGCCTTCTCATTAACGTGCAAACCACTTTGGGTTATAAAGGGGTTAAGGACTCTACCTGCATATACAGTCATGGCGGAAAGTGCTGGCACCCTTGAAATTGTTTCAGAAAATTACACATGTTTTATTACACGCATGTTTATTTCCTTTGTGTTTATTGGAACAACACAAAAAAACTGAGAAAAAAAGGCAAATTGGACATAATTTCACACAAAACTCCAAAAATGGGCCGGAATACATATATATATTTTTGATGGGACAACACTGAAGATGCGACACTTTGATACAATGTACAGTAGTCAGTGTACAGCTTGTTTAACTGTAAATTTGGTGTGCCTGCAAAATAACTCAACACACAGCCATTAATGTCTAAACCGCTGGCAACAAAAGTGAGTACACCCCTAAGTGTGTTCTCAGCTGATGTTATTTGTTGGTTTTTCTTTGCATCCCGAACAATTTTCTTGGCAGTTGTGGCTGAAATTTTTGTTGGTCTACCTGACTGTGGTTTGGTTTTTACAGAGCATCTGATTTTCCATTTGTTAATCACAGTTTGAACACTGCAGACTGGCATTATCAATTCCTGGGATATCTTTTTGTATCCCTTTCCTGTGTTATACTCTTTTTGCCTCCCTTTCCTGTGTTATACAGTTCAACTACCTTTTCCCGTAGATCCGTTGATAATTCTTTTGCTTTCCCCATCTCAAAATCCAGAAACGTCAGTGGCTGGATCCCAGAAACTCACTCAGCTTTATGCACACACACTGGTTACAAGCAAACAGGTCATAGGTGAGGATGTTACCTTTAGTAGCCATTCAAACCCATTTGTGTCAAATTCTGTGCATGTTATCAGGCCAAAATCACCAGGGTATGTGAACTTTTTGATCAGGATTATTTGGATGTTTTTGGTTGTCATTAGTGATGAGCGAGCACTAAAATGCTCGAGTACTCGTTGCTCGGGTCGAGCAAATTGAAATACTCGGGTGCTCAACCCGAGCAATGAGCCCAATATAAGTCTAGGGGAAACTTGAGCATTTTTCAGGTGGCTCCCCACGGCGGTCTGCAGAGGGCATAAAAATTTCCCAAATCGATGGGAACTGTGCTCAAATGACATGTGAACAGCATGGGGAAGACCCCTGGAAGCATCTCTGACTCCCAGATCACTGCTGTCAACAACGTCGTCAGAGTATTACGCCACTTTTACGGTGTAAGGAACATCCTTTCCAGGGTGATGACTTGTATATAAGGCAAAATAAATAAACAAAAACAAAAATACTCCTACACACCTTGTGCTATGTTCACACGTAGCATTTTTGACACGTTTTTGCACTTTTGCATTGCTTTCAACCAAGACAAATGCATTCACCAGGAAATGTCATTTTAACATTTTACAACCTTATCTGGCCATGTGGTGTGTGACACATCATCAGACACATGCATACAGTGCTGAAAAGACATGGGAACAGCAAGGGGAAGACCTCTGGAAACATCTCTGACTCCCAGGTCACTGCCTAAATGTGTGCCCATCATAAGTGATCCTTGGCACATGCGAAGATGCCTCCCGCCATGCACCTGTCGTTGCAGACTTGCAACAATCACCGTCCACATCCTTGTCCCACAGCAGTGTTCAGTTGTCCCTACCCCATTCCTTGGAATGCAAGCACAAGAATGCCGGCAGCCACCCACCCACAGGCTGCAATACTATACTGCCAAATTTTTGACAGCTGCTTGCACTTGAAATGTGGCCTTTTAGGCTCGTGGAGGCGGAAGCTTTTCATAACCTCATGCCGGCGGCGGCCGGGTGTCCATACTCGGTCCCCAGACGCCACTATATTTCCCGGTATCGCCTCCGCCTTCCACAAGCACGGGTCCCATAACATTACCCGTGCCCTCCCCAGTGCACTTACTGGGAAGGACCGCCTAACCACAAACACGTGGACAGGTGAATATGGCCAGGGACGGTACGGAGCCTGTCCACAACTTTTTTTGCTAAGAGTTGTATTTAGCTCGGTGAAAGGACTGGCATAGAGGGAAACCGTATCTACCCTGCGTGTCATTTCTCCCAGAAAATCCTGTAATTGAGCTTGTTGCAGAAGCAATGGCAGCCCATCCAACATCAACTCGCACTTGTCAATGGTGCTTTGACACACACACATCTTTCTTTGCGCATTTAATTTCTTGAATACAGAGTTGGAAAATGGCCTGATCCGTAATGCGTTTTGAGAAATAACATGCATAAGCATGGCCGATCTGCATTAAAAAAGCAGCCATAGAGTGTCCAGGAACCTTCCCCCACACTTTTCTTAGCCAGTGCTGCTTTTCGGCAGGGTTGCACGGGCCCACCAAAGAACCGGAGACTCCTCCGGCGGGCCCTGGCTTCTCTTTCAGGAGAGTTCATAGTGCCGAGGTGAGGCCATGATGATGATAGAGGCCATCATCTGCGTAGCTTTCTGTTACTTGGAATGCAATTGCAAGTATACAGCCAGCCACCCACCCACCCACAGGCCGCAACACTAAACTGACAGATTTCTGGGCAGCTCTTTGCACTTGAAATATGGCCTTTTAAGCTTGTGGAGGTGGAAGCTTTTCACAACCTCATGCAGGCGGCGGCCGGGTGTCCATACTCGGTCCCCAGCCGCCAGTATTTTTCCCGGTATCGCCTTCGCCTTCCACAAGCACGGGTCCCACAACATTACCCATGCCCTACCCAGTGCACTTACTAAGAGGGACTGCCTAACCACAAACACGTGGACAGGTGAATGTGGCCAGGGACGGTACGGAGCCAGTCCACAACTTTTTTTGATAAGAGTTGTATTTAGCTCAGTGAAAGGACTGGCATAGAGGGAAACCGTATCTACCCTGCGTGTCATTTCTCCCAGGAAGTCCTCTAAAGCTGCTTGCACTTGAAATGTGGCCTGAACATTACTGCTGGTACTTTTCTGTGGGAATTTTCTTGCCTCCTACCGGCCTGGAATATTTCCAGCAAACTATGGTACAACACCATGGTATTAGCACTGCCCCCAGTACCAGTAGCGAAGCCATCCTCAATTTCCTTCTCTGGAATTTTATTTGGTAGACTGAGTGGCTGCCCAAATACATTTTCTCACAAAGGAGCTGATGATAGAGTGGCAGTAGGTTCAAGTTTCTCCAGCCTGTTAGATATTAGAAGGTGAACGGCAGCACATTGCATCAGTGGTTAGCACTGAAGTCTTGCAGCACTGGGATCCTGGGTTCAAATCCCAGCAAGGACAACATCTGCAAGAAATTTGTATGTTCTCCCCATGTTTGCACGTGTTTCCTCCTCAGTAAAAATAGAGTGTCCTGGAATCTTCCCACACACTTTTCTTAGCCAGGACTGCTTCTCGGCAGGGTTGGACAGTCCCACCAGAGAATTCTCTGGTGTGCCTTGGCTTCTACCTCAGGAGAGTTCATGATAGCGCTAACTTTGCAGCTGCTATGGGGCTCTTGAGCGGGTGAGAAAGGTTAGCCCTCAGAAACAAATCCTCTGGTGGGCACAATGTTTTTCAATCTGAAACAGCTTCTCAGTGGGAGTTGTATTTCACCACAGCCATATTCTTTAGCTCTGTGAAAGGACTGGCATAGAGGGAAACCGTATCTACCCCGGTTGTCATTTCTCCGTTGCCAGGTTCCGCCCATTGTAACACACGACCATGCCTGGCTGTATGTTCAGCGGTGAGAGCCACAGATCAAGCTGCTGTGTTACAGCTTTCAACAACTATGCAGCGCTGGGCGGTTTGTCAATTAAGCATTAAGCATGTTATCTTCAGCACAGCCTGTTGCTGTTTGGCCAAGGCAGTGCTGCAGTGCTGTCAGCTTATGACTGATGTGGTCATTTCGGAGATGGAGGAGGAGGTGCATGAGCTGAACAATGTGATTACATTGAGGTTAAATTGGTGATGCTGTTTTTTATACTAAAGAAAGATCCTATTGTTATGTTATTTTATGTTATTTTTTATGACAAATGCATTCACCGGGAAATGTCATTTTAACATTTTACAACCTCATCTGGCAATGTGGTGTCATCAGACACATCCTGTTTTATTTATGATGGAGGGACTCTGAAAGTCATAAAGCCTATTTTTATAGGGACATCAGACGGCCCTTACTATTCTTAAAAGGCCAGCAGTCGGCCCTAGCTATTGTTAGAGAGCCATCAGAGGGCTATGCTTTGTTGTTCCCATTATTAACAAGTGGGTCTCCTATACTGTTATTGCGCATCCAGTGACTGCAAGGGTTGTCAAAAATTTGGACGCAACCTAATACCCCTTTGAAGAGACATAGAGGAGGGTCTCAGTAAAAAAAATGTTCCCATTATAAAGGAGCGGGTCTTCTATAGTGGTAATGCCCATGCTGTGACTGCAAGGGTGGCCAAAATTTTTGAAAAAAAACACTAACAATTTAAAGACACAAAGGGCATGGCCACAGTAACAAGGTACGACATGTTCCCGTTAGAAAGGAGAGGGTCTGCTATACAGTTATAGGGTATGCAGTGAATCCAACGGCTGACAAATTTTAGGAAAAACCCCACTAAGAATTTAAGGACACACAGAGCAGGGCCACAGTAACAAGGTACGACATGTTCCCATTAGAAAGGAGAGGGTCTGCTATACAGTTATAGGGTATGCAGTGAGTCCGACGGCTGACCAAGTTTAGGAAAAAACCCACTAAGAATTTAAAGACACATAGACCAGGCCACAGTAATGACAAATTCCCATTAGAAAGGAGAAAGTCTCCCATAGTGTTGGACTATGCAGTGACTGCAAGGGCTGCCAAAAATTTGGAGGCACTTCAATGGCCCTTGGAAGAGACGTGGAGGAGCGCATCATAAAAAATTTTTACCATTAGAAAGGAGCGGGCCTCCTATACTTGTAATGCCATGCACTAAGTGTATGGGCTGACAAACATTTACTCCTGGGGGGTATACATGAACATACTGTATAAAAAATTTTTTTTACGGGCATCATAAAAATGTAGCGCCCCGAGGGCTCGGCCGCTACAGGGGTATTGCACCTCTGCCAGAGGTGTGATATTCCACTCCCGGGTAAGGATGAAGTATGGACCAGGGTTCAGTTAGCTGCATACAGCACACTCACTCCATTTCCGAGGGACAGCTCAACGGTGCTCCCATTAGACAGAAATGCAGGCACGACAGACCATGTCCCTGGCTGGAGTGGGGAGGGGGTAGGAATACCCAGTGATGTAGGAGCAGATAGGGGTTGGTTCCTGAGCGTAGATAGGAGCCCATTGTTTGCTGGTCACCTGGGCTCATGTTCTAGAGGGAGGTATAAAAGGTGGGCACCATCTTAGAACAATGTTCAGTCAGAGAGAAGAAGTGACAGAGTGGGGGCCTCTGCAAGGGGCTCTGCTCCGTAGGCGGGCCTAGCCTCTGAGGCCCAGCCAGCACAGAGAGAAGAGAAGAAGAGAAGTTCAGTGAGTGGAGTAAGAGAAGGAGTTCAGCCAGAGAGGGCTGACAAGGAGCTGTGGCTCAGTCTGGGCCCAGCTCCACGAGGCAGGCCTAGGGTGAAGGCCAGGAACAGAAAGGAACAAGAACAGAAAGGAACAAGAACAGAAAGGAACAGAAAAGAAAGAGAAAGAGAGAAACAGAAGGGCTCAGGAACAAGACGGCAGAAGGGACCCTAAGAACCCACGAGAATACAGGGTGAAGGGTCAGGCAGATTAAGGGTACCGGATTCCAAGTTGGTGGAGGAGAAACAGCCCTCAGCCAAAGACCGGAGGTCGTGATCATTTATTGGTGCGACACCTCATCAAACCTGCTAGGAAGGCACCATATAGGACAGCGGGGAACGGGAACCACGTTTACCCGCACAAGTTCGCGGCAGCTGGACAAAAGTGGGTCACTGGTGAGGCAGACCAGAGAAAAGATTGAAGGGGTCCTGTGCCATGCTCCTGAACTGCCTGGGGTTGACCGAGCCCCTCACCTGGTGGACGCAGGACGACTCGGGCGGTCATTGCTGACAGAAGTGACCCGGAGTACATGAACTGTGAGTAAAAGACATTGGACTGCAGTACGTTGTCTGTGTACTCTTTCGCTCCTCCAGCACTAACGGCACTGGGACTCTCTGCACCATCACCCCCACCATCCACTACACTGCCCCGGGGCTGCACTCTTCCCGTGGGGAGTCACACTACCTCAGCTGCATACATCATCAGCCCCAGCGGTCTGCCTTGCAGCGGCGGTTCATAATAACCGCAATCCACGGGTGGCGTAGTCGGACATCACTTAGGACTGCTAAAGGACTACCACTGGTCTGACCACCCTGAGCCACGGAACCGGGTCGCCACTACTACCCCCACCGTCTCCCTATTGCCCGGCTCCGAGTGCCCCACGGCCCAGGGGCGAGTCAAACACCCTTTAAAAAAATTATGTGGGTGTTGCATCATGGACCACGGTCACCCTGGTGATATGGTGGTGGAGGATGAGGAGAAGGAGGAGGACAAGAGCAAATAGCCAAAATCAGGAAGCGTATACCCATGTGTGGGTGTGAAAAGGTGCATGGGAATACACCTCCCAAGAAAAGACACTGTATTTGAGTTTATGTTACGCTGCTATCATTCGGTGGTGTTGAGAAGTCTGGCCCAATCTAGCCCTTGTTCATTTTTATAAGAGTCAGCCTGTCAGCATTTTCAGTTGACAGGAGGATGCGCTTATCAGTTATAATTCCACCAGCGGCACTAAAAACCCGATCTGATAAAACGCTGGCGGCAGGGTAGGCCAGGACCTCCAAGGTATAGAGAGCCAGCTCATTCCACATATCTAGCTTGGATACCCAATATTTATAAGGCACAGAGGAATCATGGAGGACATTGGTACGGTACGGCAAGGTACTCCCTCAGCATCTTCCCAAACTTTGCACTCCTTGTGAGAGTACCCTGCGCCTCAGGGCCTGTGCGATGGGAGGGTCTGAGAAAACTCTCCCAGAACTTTGACAGTGTTCCCCTGCCTCTGCTGGATTGAAGTTGTGTCTCTCTCGCCTGTACTCCTTGGTTGTCGAACGAAGTGTGCCCTCTGCCTCCAGCGTTTTCAGATGGGAATTTTTTTAATAGTTCCGCAACAAGGGCCTTCTGGTACTGCCTCATTTTTGTACACCTGTCCGCCTCAGGAATAAGAGATATAAAGTTCTCCTTGTAGAGTGGGTCTAGAAGTGTCACCAACCTGTAATGACCTAAAATTTTGAGAATGCGAGGGTCATGGGAAAGGCAGCATAACATAAACTCAGCCATGCGTGCCAGACTACTAACAGGCAAGACTTCCGTGTCCTCACCAAGAGGATGACTGACCATGCTCTCCTCCTCCTCCTCTCTATCCTCTGGCCATCCACGCTGAACAGACGGTATGACAGCTGTGCAGATAGCACCGTCTATAGTGCATGAAACTAGTTCCTGTCCTTCCTCCTCCTCCTCTTCCTCATTGTCACCCAATCCACGTTGGGATGAGATGAGGCTTGGCTGTGTGTAATCACCCTGTATGGTTAATTGCTCCATATTATCGTGCTCCGCCTGCAATGCATCATCTTTGATTGTGAGCAGAGAGCGTTTCAGAAGACAGAGAAGCGGGATGGTGAGGCTAATTATGGCGTCATCGCCGCTCACCATCTTGGTGGAGTCCTCAAAGTTTTGGAGGATGGTACATATGTCTGACATCCACGTCCACTACTGAGGTCTTATGTGTGGAGTCTGAACTGAATACCGATAGCCTTTTTGATGCTGGTACTCAACAACTGCCCTCTTCTGCTCACAAATCCTTCCCAACATCTGCAATGTAGAGTTCCAACGTGTGGGGACATCACACACCAGTCTGTGAGCCAGAAGCTGCAAACGCTGCTGAAACACTGCAAGGGCGGCGGAAGCTGTAGCTGACTTTCTAAAATGGGCACACAGGCGGCATACTTTAGCAAGCAGATCCGGCAGCTCCGGGTAGGATTTGAGTAACCGCTGAACCACGAGGTTAAGCACATGGGCTAGGCATGGTACGTGTGTGAGCTCACCTCGCCTCAGAGCCGCCACCAGGTTCCGGCCATTGTCACACACGACCATGCCTGGCTGTAGGTTCAGCGGTTTGAGCCACAGATCTGCCTGCTCTTTCAGAGCTGTCCATAACTCTTCAGCATTGTGTGTTTTTTCACCTAAGCATATTAGCTTTAGCACAGCCTGTTGCCGCTTGGCCGAGGCAGTGCTGCAGTGCTTCCAGCTTGTGACTGATGTGGTCATTTCGGAGATGGAGGCTGAGGAGGAGGAGGAGGCTGAGGAGCATGAGGTTCAGGAGCTGTAGACCGTGGGGGCAACCCTGATTGACCTAGGGCCTGCAATCCTTGGCGTCGGGAGGACATGTTCCGTCCCAAGGTCCGACTGGGTCCCGGCTTCCACTATGTTAACCCAGTGTGCTATCAGTGAGATGTACCGTCCCTGCCCACAAGCACTTGTCCACGTGTCCGTGGTTAGGTGGACTTTACCGGTAACTGCGTTGTTGAGGGCACGGCTAATGTTTTGGGACACGTGCTTGTGTAATGTGGGGACGGCACACTGGGAGAAATAGTGGCGGCTGGGGACAGAGTACCGAGGGACGGCCGCCGCCATCAGGTTGCGGAATGCTTCTGTCTCCACAAGCCTAAAAGGCAACATTTCGAGCCAAGCAGTCGTGAATTGTGAGAATTTAGTAGTGTGGCCTGTGGGACGTTGGCTGCATATTTGCGCTTGTGACGCGCCCCCTGGGCCATGTTCAAGGGATACCCGGAGCCGGATCTGGATAGGGGTAGTAGTCCTTGTGGCGGTGACCCGGTCCGTGCCCAGGGTGGTCAAACTAAGTGTGTGGCAGTCTTGGTAGATGTTGTTTCAGTGTCGACTACGCCACCCGTTGATTTGCGGTCACAAGGCCGCCGCTGCAGAACAGTCCGCTGAGGCCGGTAGTATGTGTGCAGCAATGGTGGTATAACCCCCAACGGGAGGGGTATGGCCTCAGGGCAGCTGGTGCGGATGATGGAGGTAGTGATAGTGCAGAAAGGAGAGTCAGAGACGCGAGATGCAGTTTCAGGGTTTTTACTCACAGATGTTGTTTTAGTTACTTCGGCCGGGAGTGACCACCCGAGCCGTACTGCGTTCACCAGGTGCGGGACTCGGCTAACCCCCAGGCAGTTCCGGAGCGTGGTCCTGAGTTTCCCTCTCACTCTCTTTCTCCTGGCCGTCCCCACCAGGGATCCACCTTTGTCCGGTTCCATTGGGCCTTCTATGGTAAAACCTTCTCTGGCTTTCCTGACCCTACTCTTGGTGTACCTTCCTGGTGGATGTGGTGAGGGTCGTGGCAAAACTTGACCACGACCTCCGGTTCCTGGTTAAGGGTTACTTTTGCCTCCGCCAGCTTGGGATCCGGTGCCCTCTTCTGCCAACCCTTCACCCTTTTTGGTTTGCTTCTGGGATCTCAGGGTTCCCTCTTTCCTGCGTCTCTGGGCCTTTCTTCTTCCTCCTTTCCTCTACAGACTTGGCCCTGGAGCTGGGCCCAGCCGGAGCCACAGCTCCTAGTCAGCCCTCCTGGCTGAACTCTCCTTCAGCTTCTCCTCAGGCTGAACTCGACCCTATTTCTAGTTGGTGCCCACCTTATATACTCCCTCTATGTGTGAGCCCAGGTGACCAGCACCCAATGGGCTCCTAGCTTTACCCAGAGTACTCCCCCTATCTGCCCCTACACTACTGGGATGTTCCACCCCCCCTCCCACTCCAGCCAGGGACAGACGCTGTCGTACCTGCACATCTACTTGGTGGGAGTACCGTAGTTCTGTCCCCCGGAAATGGGATGTATGTAGTGCATGCAGCCTACTGAGCTCAGTCCCACACTCCATCCTTACCCGGGAGTGGAATACCACACCTCTGGTTTGAGGTGCAATACCCCTGTAGCAGCCGAGTCCTCAGGGTGCTACACTTGCATTCCAAGGACTGGAGTATGAATAACTGAACGCTGCGCTGGGACAAGGACATGGACGTGCTTCCTGATCCTGCTACTTGAGAGTGTGCAATGACAGGTGCAGGGCAGGAGGCATCTTTGCATGCACTATGGACAGGGGATTGACTTGCATGCACAACAGCAGAAGAAGCAATGGTGCCACCTGTAGACAGTGTTCCTGGACCCTGGTGTTCGGCCCACAAAGTCGAGTGCTTTGCTGCCATGTGCCTGATCATGCTGGTGGTGGTCAGGCTGGTCGTTTTGCCACCCCTGCTGATGCTGGTCTGGCTCGTGATGCAAATGGCCTTTTTAGAGTTATCGGCAGAGTCTTTAAAAAACAACCAGACTCGGGAAGACCTAACAGTTGTAGTGGCAACTTCCTTCGTGTTGGTGTTACGGGAAACGGTAGCCTGCCTTCTGTCTGCGGCCACCACACTGCTTCTTCCTGCCTGTTGGGGTGCTCTGCCTCCCTCCCCCTGTGTGCTGCTGTCCTTGCTCTGCATGTCCTCCTGCCAGGTTGGGTCAGTTACTATATCATCCACCACCTCGTCTCCCACTTCTGCACCCTGGTACTATTCCTGACTTTCTGCCAATTGTGTCTCATCATCGTCCACCTCTTGTGACAGTTTCCCACCGGCGCCTTCGTGTGACCGTGGCTGCTCAAATATTTGGGCATCGCTACACGTGATCTCCTTTTGCCCCGCTTCAAGTGGACCGGGCGAGAGGCCCGAATCTATAAATGGAAAAGTGAACAGCTCTTCAGATTGTCCAATTGTGGGATCAGTTGTCTCTGGGTACTCGGCATGGTGGGAGGAAGGAGGATCAGGGTGAGGAATATGAGGTCCAGACTCATGGCTACTGAGACTTGACCGTGTGGAAGACACGGTGGTGGTGGTGGTGGCTAAGTGACTGGAAGCATTATCCGCTATCCAACCAACAACCTTTTGACACTGATCTGGGTTCAATAGTGGTGTGCTGCGGTCCCCTAGAAATTGGGACAGGAAGGTCAGGCGAGAAGATGTGGGTGTTTGTTGTGGCACAATTTCGGCTTGCCCACGGTCTTGTCCTCGGCCTCTGCCTGCACCATTACCATCACGTCCAGTTCCCCGTCCCTTGCCACGTGCCTTGCCCATTTTAAATGGAGGATAGCATCTTCCACGCTCACTACAAATGACTGAGTTTGAAGCGAAGTTATATGTGATCGGTGTGATGGAGAAAACAGAGTTTTAAATACCTGGCCTGTAGGTAAGTAGTGTGAACAGCAAACTGCTGTGAATTGCTTCACTGACACACTGAAAAAATGGAGGCCAGAAATGGCAGTATTTTCTGACAACGTATATGTGATCCGTGTGACGGAGAAAACACAGTTTTAAATAGCTGAATTTCTAGCGCTCTAATATGGAAAGGACCTGGCTGTATTCTGCAGTGCCAACAAGAAAATGGCGCAGAAAAACGGTGTTCTCTGGATTGCTTTATAAGCAAATAATGAGGATTAAGATCCAAAGAAAAGTATTCCTCGCCCCTGAGACCTGGGCCTTTGTATAGAAATATCTAACAGCAGCAGAAGGCAGAATTGGAATGGAGCCTCTTGTGCTATATGCACTGCAGTCTGCTATATACACTGCCTGCCTGCCTATATACACTGCCTGCCTGATATCTCTGCAGATGGATTAGTCCTCAAAAGGACTGTTTGTTGAGATGGATATGTGTAATGTGCGGTTTTTCTCCCTACACTACCTAATACACAATCAAATCTCTCCCTAACGCAGCATCAGCTCTCCCTACACTGTCTGATCCGGAGTGACTGTGATGAGCATGGCGGCGCCAGGTCAGATATAGACCTGATGACGCTGTGCGGCCAGCCAATCACTGTAATGCCCACAACCAACATGGCTATGGCATTACAGTGCATGGCAGGCAATCCCTGCATGTTCATTGGCTCTGTAAAGAGCGCCAAACATGCAGGGAGGGGACCCGACTTCCCGCCCGACCAACCCGGAAATACTCGGTGAGCGCAGAGCTTCTCGAGCAGTGAGATACTCGGGCAAGCACCGAGCAGTAGCGAGCATGCTCGCTCATCACTAGTTGTCATTAAGATTTAAAAAGAGAAAACACAGAAATGTGACAGTAAATGGCTTCACCCAACCAATAACCATGAGTGGAGAAAAAGTGTTTTTGTTATCATTCATTTTCTCTGAAACAAGGCCAAGAAAGGAAAAATTCTGCCGGAGTATGTAAACTTTTGAGCAGAACTGTATATGCGCCAGCCCCAGTGTCTCCTATTCTATATACTCCAGCCCCAGTGTCTCATATTCTATATACTCCAGCTTCTTCTGTGATATATATGCTCTAGCCCCAATGTATCCTGTGATGAATATACGCCAGCCCCAGTGTCTCCTATTCTATATACTCCAGCCCCAGTGTCTCCTATTCTATATACTCCAGCTCCAGTGTCTCCTATTCTATATACTCCAGCCCCAGTGTCTCCTATTCTATATACTCCAGCTCCAGTGTCTCCTATTCTATATACTCCAGCTTCTTCTGTGATGTATATGCTCTAGCCCCAATGTATCCTGTGATGAATATACGCCAGCCCCAGTGTCTCTTATTCTATATACTCCAGCCCCAGTGTCTCCTATTCTATATACTCCAGCTTCTTCTGTGATGTATATGCTCTAGCCCCAATGTATCCTGTGATGAATATACGCCAGCCCCAGTGTCTCCTATTCTAAATACTCCAGCTCCAGTGTCTTCTGTGACGTAGCTAATGTAGCCCTAATGTCTCTTATGCAGAGGCGTCGCATGATAAAGCAGTGAGACACAAGCTCCCTGCCCTATCACTATCTCTTTCATATGCCACAGATCGCCATAGGCCTGCGGTTAACGAGATGTCAGCATACTCACGCAGGTGGCTCGATGACATCATTGCATCGCTCTGCTCTGCAGTCCCGCCATGGAAGAGGAGACAGAGGCCGTGATGTAGGAAATCAGGATTAAGTGAGAATAAACTTTATTTTTTTAAATGATCGGGCAGTGGAGCCATCCTACTATATATCTGGAGTAGTGGGTCCATCATACTACATATGGAGTAGTGGGGCCATTATACTATATGTATGTGGGGCAGTGGGACCATCATAGTATATACAGGTGCATCTCACTAAATTAGAATATCTTCAAAAAGTTAATTTATTCCAGTTCTTCAATACTGTTTCAGTATGCTCCACAATCATGAGGAAGACTGCTGACTTGACAGATGTCCAGAAGGCAGTCATTGACACACTCCACAAGGTCCTAGAGTTCCAATTTTCATTTGGAAATCAAGGTCCCAGAGTCTGGAGGAAGAGTGGAGAGGCCACAATCCAAGCTGCTTGAGGTCTAGTGTGAAGGCTCCACAATCAGTGATGGTTTGGGGGGCCATGTCATCTGCTGGTGTAGGTCCACTGTGTTTTATCAAGACCAAAGTCAGCACAGCCGTCTACCAGGACATTTTACGGCACTTCATGCTTCCCTCTGCCGACAAGCTTTTTGGAGATGGAAATGTCATTCTCCAGCAGGACTTGGCCCCTGTCCACACGGCCAAAAGTACCAATACCTGGTTTACACACAACAGTATCACTGTGCTTGATTGGCAGCAAACTCGCCTGACCTTAACCCCATAGAGAATCTATTATAGAGAATCTATGGGGTATTGTCAAGAGGAAGATGAGAGACACCAGACCCAACAATGCAGATGAGCTGAAAGACAGCTTTTTGTATTGAAGAACTGAGATAAATTAACTTTTTGATGCTATTCTAATTTAGTGAGATGCATCTGTATATGGAGCAGTGGGACCATCATGCTATATATATGG
>NW_027362829.1:4760000-4815000 GCF_046119375.1 Phyllobates terribilis
GTGGAAACTCACCTCAAAAATGTAAAACTTCTCAAAAACTTGGAGGTTCAGTTTCTGCTTTGAAAGCGTCAAAAAGACTCCTTGTACTCACAGCCTTAGTATGATTGAGAAAAAGACATGTCCATCAAGTTCTATGGAGTGATTGGTAAGGGGTGTAGATCCATCCAGAATGTCTGATCCAATGCTTTACTACAGCCTAAAGCTGGAAAATCTGGGTTATGTTAATAAAAAATAAACCTTAGAAAAAAAGTTTTCTGCCCTTTTCTTTCTGGTGTCCTGCATGTGGTTTTCTTCTGTAGAATACACTGGATGTGCGAGTATACAAGTATTCCATGTTACCTCTGTGAAGTTACTGAGCATTCACATCACTTTGTAGAAAGCACCATGTCCATGTACCTGAACATCGCTGGTTGTATGGGGATCAGAGCCAAAAAAGGGGGAAAAAAGGGCCCGATTTGTGATGTGTTTTAAGTCACTTTTCTTTTGATGTCTTTTAGTATTCCTACATATTTTTGCGCCTGATTCTTATAAATTGTGCGTGTGGTTTCATGAATTTGGGTGGATTTAGCACAAGTCTCATATGTTCGACTGCAATGTCGCAAAAAAACGGAGTAAAAATGACAGCCGTCTATAGAATAATTTGGGGTGGGGGCCTAGTACATTTCTGCAGAAGGGTCTAGGCTATTTTTGCTCTCACTTGAGAGCTTGAGGAAGGTGAGTGGTTTTTGCTCCTTTCATGTGGTGTTGGTGCAGTGTGTCGGCCATTGTTGCTGTGGTTTTGTGCTTGTGGGGCGGCGTGGCCTGGAGTCATGGGGACTCGGTCTGGCAGCATGGGTGCTGTGAGGCACCGGGCCGCCCGCCCTGCTGGTGCATTGTCGCTGCGGCGGTGGGTGGCGCACGGCTCCGCTCCCGTTCAGGCAGGAAATGTTAGGACCCACTATGAGGTTTGGCGTGACGTGGCAGTGGGCTTCATACAGTCTGATCATTACATCAAATGGATGAGTTTTTGGAGGTGCGCTCCATGCTCCTTTTTTTTACATTTCTGTAAAGACTTTGTAACATTTTAAATAAACCCAGGAGAAGACATAAAATAGACTTTACAAAAGGGGCAAATTAAAACCGTATAAGGCAGAAATGAGAAACAGCCAAAAACACAGAAAACCACACAAAAATGTGCAAATGAAAACATGGATTGGGCCCAAAGTTTATTATTATAGAGGGATTGATACCTTTAGTTATAAAAAGGGACTTAAAATGGGAGTCGCATCACAGCTCAATACAACCTACTTTATATTTCACCAAATACATTAATGGAATTATAGCGGTGCATGGTATGGATGGTGTATATAAACATGCAGACAAGATGGCGGTATATTATCGTACCTATAGCGGTGCATGGTATGGATGGTGTATATAAACATGCAGACAAGATGGCGGTATATTATCGTACCTATAGCGGTGCATGGTATAGATGGTGTATATAAACATGCAGACAAGATGGCGGTATATTATCATACCTATAGCGGTGCATGGTATAGATGGTGTATATAAACATGCAGACAAGATGGCGGTATATTATCATACCTATAGCGGTGCATGGTATAGATGGTGTATATAAACATGCAGACAAGATGGCGGTATATTATCGTACCTATAGTGGTGCATGGTATGGATGGTGTATATAAACATGCAGACAACATGGCGGTATATTATCGTACCTATAGCGGTGCATGGTATGGTATGGATGGTGTATATAAACATGCAGACAACATGGCGGTATATTATCATACCTATAGCGGTGCACAGTATGGATGGTGTATATAAACATGCAGACAAGATGGCGGTATATTATCATACCTATAGCGGTGCATAGTATGGATGGTGTATATAAACATGCAGACAACATGGCGGTATATTATTATACCTATAGCGGTGCATAGTATGGATGGTGTATATGAACATGCAGACAACATGGCGGTATATTATCGTACCTATAGCGGTGCATGGTATGGATGGTGTATATGAACATGCAGATAACATGGCGGTATATTATTATACCTATAGCGGTGCATAGTATGGATGGTGTATATAAACATGCAGACAAGATGGCGGTATATTATCATACCTATAGCGGTGCATAGTATGGATGGTGTATATAAACATGCAGACAAGATGGCGGTATATTATCATACCTATAGCGGTGCATGGTATGGATGGTGTATATAAACATGCAGACAACATGGCGGTATATTATCGTACCTATAGCGGTGCATAGTATGGATGGTGTATATAAACATGCAGACAAGATGGCGGTATAATATCGTACCTATAGCGGTGCATGGTATGGATGGTGTATATAAACATGCAGACAACATGGCGGTATATTATTATACCTATAGCGGTGCATAGTATGGATGGTGTATATATACATGCAGACAACATGGCGGTATATTATCGTACCTATAGCGGTGCATGGTATGGTATGGATGGTGTATATGAACATGCAGACAAGATGGCGGTATATTATCGTACCTATAGCGGTGCATGGTATGCATGGTGTATATAAACATGCAGACAAGATGGCGGTATATTATCGTACCTATAGCGGTGCATGGTATGGTATGGATGGTGTATATAAACATGCAGACAAGATAGCGGTATATTATCGTACCTATAGTGGTGCATGGTATAGATGGTGTATATAAACATGCAGACAAGATGGCGGTATATTATTATACCTTTAGCGGTGCATAGTATGGATGGTGTATATAAACATGCAGACAACATGGCGGTATATTATCATACCTATAGTGGTGCATGGTATGGATGGCGTAGATAAACATGCAGACAAGATGGCTGTATATTATCGTACCTATAGCGGTGCATGGTATGGATGGTATATATAAACATGCAGACAAGATGGCAGTATATTATCATACCTATAGTGGTGCATGGTATGGATGGCGTATATAAACATGCAGACAAGATGGCTGTATATTATCGTACCTATAGCGGTGCATGGTATGGATGGTATATATAAACATGCAGACAAGATGGCGGTATATTATCGTACCTATAGTGGTGCATGGTATGGATAGCGTATATAAACATGCAGACAAGATGGTGGTATATTATCGTACCTATAGCGGTGCATGGTATGGATGGTGTATATAAACATGCAGACAAGATGGCGGTATATTATCATACCTATAGCGCTGCATGGTATGGATGGTGTATATAAACATGCAGACAAGATGGCTGTATATTATCGTACCTATAGTGGTGCATGGTATGGATGGCGTATATAAACATGCAGACAAGATGGCGGTATATTATTGTACCTATAGCGGTACATGGTATGGATGGCGTATATAAACATGCAGACAAGATGGCGGTATATTATCGTACCTATAGCGGTGCATGGTATGGATGGTGTATATAAACATGCAGACAAGATGGCGGTATATTATCATACCTATAGTGGTGCATGGTATGGATGATGTATATAAACATGCAGACAACATGGCGGTATATTATCATACCTATAGCGGTGCATGGTATGGATGGTGTATATAAACAAGCAGAGAAGATGGCGGTATATTATCATACCTATAGCGGTGCATGGTATGGTATTGATGGTGTATATAAACATGCAGACAAGATGGCGGTATATTATCGTACCTATAGCGGTGCATGGTATGGATGGTGTATATAAACATGCTGACAAGATGGCGGTATATTATCGTACCTATAGCGGTGCATGGTATGGATGGTGTATATAAACATGCAGACAAGATGGCGGTATATTATCATACCTATAGCGGTGCATGGTATGGTATGGATGGTGTATATAAACATGCAGACAAGATGGCGGTATATTATCGTACCTATAGCGGTGCATAGTATGGTATGGATGGTGTATATAAACATGCAGACAAGATGGCGGTATATTATCGTACCTATAGCGGTGCATAGTATGGATGGTGTATATAAACATGCAGACAAGATGGCGGTATATTATCGTACCTATAGTGGTGCATGATATGGATGGTGTATATAAACATGCAGACAAGATGGCGGTATATTATCGTACCTATAGCGGTGCATAGTATGGATGGCGTATATAAACATGCAGACAAGATGGCGGTATATTATCGTACCTATAGCAGTGTATGGTATGGTATGGATGGTGTATATAAACATGCAGACAAGATGGCGGTATATTATCATACCTATAGCGGTGCATGGTATGGATGATGTATATAAACATGCAGACAACATGGCGGTATATTATCATACCTATAGCGGTGCATGGTATGGTATGGATGGTGTATATAAACATGCAGACAAGATGGCGGTATATTATCGTACCTATAGCGGTGCATAGTATGGATGGTGTATATAAACATGCAGACAAGATGGCGGTATATTATCGTACCTATAGTGGTGCATGATATGGATGGTGTATATAAACATGCAGACAAGATGGCGGTATATTATCATACCTATAGCGGTGCATAGTATGGATGGTGTATATGAACATGCAGACAAGATGGCGGTATATTATCGTACCTATAGCGGTGCATGGTATGGATGGTGTATATAAACATGCAGACAAGATGGCGGTATATTATCATACCTATAGCGGTGCATGGTATGGTATGGATGGTGTATATAAACATGCAGACAAGATGGCGGTATATTATCGCACCTATAGCGGTGCATGGTATGGATGGTGTATATAAACATGCAGACAAGATGGCGGTATATTATCGTACCTATAGCGGTGCGTGGTATGGATGGTGTATATAAACATGCAGACAAGATGGCGGTATATTATCATACCTATAGTGGTGCATAGTATGGATGGTGTATATGAACATGCAGACAACATGGCGGTGTATTATTATACCTATAGCGGTGCATAGTATGGATGGTGTATATGAACATGCAGACAACATGGCGGTATATTATCGTACCTGTAGCGGTGCATAGTATGGATGGTGCATATGAACATGCAGACAACATGGCGGTATATTATCGTACCTATAGCGGTGCATAGTATGGATGGTGTATATAAACATGCAGACAAGATGGCGGTATATTATCGTACCTATAGCGGTGCATAGTATGGATGGTGTATATGAACATGCAGACAAGATGGCGGTATATTATCGTACCTATAGCGGTGCATGGTATGGATGGTGTATATGAACATGCAGACAAGATGGCGGTATATTATTGTACCTATAGCGGTGCATGGTATGGATGGTGTATATAAACATGCAGACAACATGGCGGTATATTATCGTACCTATAGTGGTGCATAGTATGGATGGTGTATATGAACATGCAGAGAACATGGCGGTATATTATCGTACCTATAGCGGTGCATAGTATGGATGGTGTATATGAACATGCAGACAAGATGGCGGTATATTATCGTACCTATAGCGGTGCATGGTATGGATGGTGTATATAAACATGCAGACAAGATAGCGGTATATTATCGTACCTATAGCGGTGCATGGTATGGATGGTGTATATAAACATGCAGACAAGATGGCGGTATATTATCGTACCTATAGCAGTGTATGGCATGGTATGGATGATGTATATAAACATGCAGACAACATGGCGGTATATTATCATACCTATAGCGGTGCATGGTATGGTATGGATGGTGTATATAAACATGCAGACAAGATGGCGGTATATTATCGTACCTATAGCGGTGCATAGTATGGATGGTGTATATAAACATGCAGACAAGATGGCGGTATATTATCGTACCTATAGTGGTGCATGATATGGATGGTGTATATAAACATGCAGACAAGATGGCGGTATATTATCATACCTATAGCGGTGCATAGTATGGATGGTGTATATGAACATGCAGACAAGATGGCGGTATATTATCGTACCTATAGCGGTGCATGGTATGGATGGTGTATATAAACATGCAGACAAGATGGCGGTATATTATCGTACCTATAGTGGTGCATGATATGGATGGTGTATATAAACATGCAGACAAGATGGCGGTATATTATCATACCTATAGCGGTGCATGGTATGGATGGTGTATATAAACATGTAGACAAGATGGCGGTATATTATCATACCTATAGCGGTGCATGGTATGGATGGTGTATATAAACATGCAGACAACATGGCGGTATATTATCGTACCTATAGTGGTGCATAGTATGGATGGTGTATATGAACATGCAGACAACATGGCGGTATATTATCGTACCTATAGCGGTGCATAGTATGGATGGTGTATATAAACATGCAGACAACATGGCGGTATATTATCGTACCTATAGCGGTGCATAGTATGGATGGTGTATATGAACATGCAGACAAGATGGCGGTATATTATCATACCTATAGCGGTGCATGGTATGGTATGGATGGTGTATATGAACATGCAGACAACATGGCGGTATATTATTATACCTATAGCGGTGCATAGTATGGATGGTGTATATGAACATGCAGACAACATGGCGGTATATTATCGTACCTGTAGCGGTGCATAGTATGGATGGTGCAAATGAACATGCAGACAACATGGCGGTATATTATCGTACCTATAGCGGTGCATAGTATGGATGGTGTATATAAACATGCAGACAAGATGGCGGTATATTATCGTACCTATAGCGGTGCATAGTATGGATGGTGTATATGAACATGCAGACAAGATGGCGGTATATTATCGTACCTATAGCGGTGCATGGTATGGATGGTGTATATGAACATGCAGACAAGATGGCGGTATATTATTGTACCTATAGCGGTGCATGGTATGGATGGTGTATATGAACATGCAGAGAACATGGCGGTATATTATCGTACCTATAGCGGTGCATAGTATGGATGGTGTATATGAACATGCAGACAAGATGGCGGTATATTATCGTACCTATAGCGGTGCATGGTATGGATGGTGTATATAAACATGCAGACAAGATGGCGGTATATTATCGTACCTATAGCAGTGTATGGCATGGTATGGATGATGTATATAAACATGCAGACAACATGGCGGTATATTATCATACCTATAGCGGTGCATGGTATGGTATGGATGGTGTATATAAACATGCAGACAAGATGGCGGTATATTATCGTACCTATAGCGGTGCATAGTATGGATGGTGTATATAAACATGCAGACAAGATGGCGGTATATTATCGTACCTATAGTGGTGCATGATATGGATGGTGTATATAAACATGCAGACAAGATGGCGGTATATTATCATACCTATAGCGGTGCATAGTATGGATGGTGTATATGAACATGCAGACAAGATGGCGGTATATTATCGTACCTATAGCGGTGCATGGTATGGATGGTGTATATAAACATGCAGACAAGATGGCGGTATATTATCATACCTATAGCGGTGCATGGTATGGTATGGATGGTGTATATAAACATGTAGACAAGATGGCGGTATATTATCATACCTATAGCGGTGCATGGTATGGATGGTGTATATAAACATGCAGACAACATGGCGGTATATTATCGTACCTATAGTGGTGCATAGTATGGATGGTGTATATGAACATGCAGACAACATGGCGGTATATTATCGTACCTATAGCGGTGCATAGTATGGATGGTGTATATAAACATGCAGACAACATGGCGGTATATTATCGTACCTATAGCGGTGCATAGTATGGATGGTGTATATGAACATGCAGACAAGATGGCGGTATATTATCATACCTATAGCGGTGCATGGTATGGTATGGATGGTGTATATGAACATGCAGACAACATGGCGGTATATTATTATACCTATAGCGGTGCATAGTATGGATGGTGTATATGAACATGCAGACAACATGGCGGTATATTATCGTACCTGTAGCGGTGCATAGTATGGATGGTGCATATGAACATGCAGACAACATGGCGGTATATTATCGTACCTATAGCGGTGCATAGTATGGATGGTGTATATAAACATGCAGACAAGATGGCGGTATATTATCGTACCTGTAGCGGTGCATAGTATGGATGGTGTATATAAACATGCAGACAACATGGCGGTATATTATCGTACCTATAGCGGTGCATAGTATGGATGGTGTATATGAACATGCAGACAAGATGGCGGTATATTATCATACCTATAGCGGTGCATGGTATGGTATGGATGGTGTATATGAACATGCAGACAACATGGCGGTATATTATTATACCTATAGCGGTGCATAGTATGGATGGTGTATATGAACATGCAGACAACATGGCGGTATATTATCGTACCTGTAGCGGTGCATAGTATGGATGGTGCATATGAACATGCAGACAACATGGCGGTATATTATCGTACCTATAGCGGTGCATAGTATGGATGGTGTATATGAACATGCAGACAAGATGGCGGTATATTATCGTACCTATAGCGGTGCATGGTATGGATGGTGTATATGAACATGCAGACAAGATGGCGGTATATTATTGTACCTATAGCGGTGCATGGTATGGATGGTGTATATGAACATGCAGAGAACATGGCGGTATATTATCGTACCTATAGCGGTGCAAAGTATGGATGGTGTATATGAACATGCAGACAAGATGGCGGTATATTATCGTACCTATAGCGGTGCATGGTATGGATGGTGTATATAAACATGCAGACAAGATGGCGGTATATTATCGTACCTATAGCGGTGCATGGTATGGATGGTGTATATAAACATGCAGACAAGATGGCGGTATATTATCGTACCTATAGCGGTGCATAGTATGGATGGTGTATATAAACATGCAGACAATATGGCGGTATATTATTATACCTATAGTGGTGCATAGTATGGATGGTGTATATAAACATGCAGACAAGATGGCGGTATATTATCGTACCTATAGCGGTGCATAGTATGGATGGTGTATATGAACATGCAGACAACATGGCGATATATTATCGTATCTATAGTGGTGCATAGTATGGATGGTGTATATGAACATGCAGACAAGATGGCGGTATATTATCGTACCTATAGCGGTGCATAGTATGGATGGTGTATATGAACATGCAGACAACATGGCGGTATATTATCGTATCTATAGTGGTGCATAGTATGGATGGTGCATATGAACATGCAGACAACATGGTGGTATATTATCGTTCCTATAGTGGTGCATGGTATGGATGGTGTATATAAACATGCAGACAACATGGCGGTATATTATTATAACTATAGCGGTGCATAGTATGGATGGTGTATATGAACATGCGGAGAACATGGCGGTATATTATCGTACCTATAGCGGTGCACAGTATGGATGGTGTATATAAACATGCAGACAACATGGAGGTATATTATTATACCTATAGCGGTGCATAGTATGGATGTTGTATATGAACATGCAGACAACATGGCGGTATATTATCGTACCTATAGTGGTGCATAGTATGGATGGTGTATATGAACATGCAGACAACATGGCGGTATTTTATCGCACCTATAGCGGTGCATAGTATGGATGGTGTATATGAACATGCAGACAACATGGCGGTATTTTATCGTACCTATAGTGGTGCATAGTATGGATGTTGTATATGAACATGCAGACAACATGGCGGTATATTATCGTACCTATAGTGGTGCATAGTATGGATGGTGTATATAAACATGCAGACAACATGGCGGTATATTATTATACCTATAGCGGTGCATGGTATGGATGGTGTATATGAACATGCAGACAACATGGCGGTATATTATTATACCTATAGCGGTGCATGGTATGGTATGGATGGTGTATATGAACATGCAGACAACATGGCGGTATTTTATCGTACCTATAGCGGTGCATAGTATGGATGTTGTATATGAACATGCAGACAACATGGCGATATATTATCGTACCTATAGTGGTGCATAGTATGGATGGTGTATATGAACATGCAGACAACATGGCGGTATATTATTATACCTATAGCGGTGCATAGTATGGATGGTGTATATGAACATGCAGACAACATGGCGGTATATTATCGTACCTATAGTGGTGCACAGTATGGATGGTGTATATGAACATGCAGAGAACATGGCGGTATATTATCGTACCTATAGTGGTGCACAGTATGGATGGTGTATATAAACATGCAGAGAACATGGCGGTATATTATCGTACCTATAGTGGTGCATGGTATGGATGGTGTATATGAACATGCAGACAACATGGCGGTATATTATCGTACCTATAGTGGTGCATGGTATGGATGGTGTATATAAACATGCAGACAACATGGCGGTATATTATTATACCTATAGCGGTGCATAGTATGGATGGTGTATATAAACATGCAGACAACATAGCGGTATATTATCGTACCTATAGCGGTGCATAGTATGGATGGTGTATATAAACATTCAGACAACATGGCGGTATATTATCGTACCTATAGCGGTGCATAGTATGGATGGTGTATATGAACATGCAGACAACATGGCGGTATATTATCGTACCTATAGCGGGGCATGGTATGGATGGTGTATATGAACATGCAGACAACATGGCGGTATATTATCGTACCTATAGTGGTGCATAGTATGGATGGTGTATATGAACATGCAGACAACATGGCGGTATATTATCGTACCTATAGTGGTGCATAGTATGGATGGTGTATATAAACATGCAGACAACATGGTGGTATATTATCGTACCTATAGAGGTGCATAGTATGGATGGTGTATATGATCATGCAGACAACATGGCGGTATATTATCATACCTATAGTGGTGCATAGTATGGATGGTGTATATAAACATGCAGATAACATGGTGGTATATTATCGTACCTATAGTGGTGCATAGTATGGATGGTGTATATAAACATGCAGACAACATGGCGGTATTTTATCGTACCTATAGCGGTGCATGGTATGGTATTGATGGTGTATATAAACATGCAGACAACATGGCGGTATATTATCGTACCTGTAGCGGTGCATAGTATGGATGGTGCATATGAACATGCAGACAACATGGCGGTATATTATCGTACCTATAGCGGTGCATAGTATGGATGGTGTATATAAACATGCAGACAAGATGGCGGTATATTATCGTACCTATAGCGGTGCATAGTATGGATGGTGTATATGAACATGCAGACAAGATGGCGGTATATTATCGTACCTATAGCGGTGCATGGTATGGATGGTGTATATGAACATGCAGACAAGATGGCGGTATATTATTGTACCTATAGCGGTGCATGGTATGGATGGTGTATATAAACATGCAGACAACATGGCGGTATATTATCGTACCTATAGTGGTGCATAGTATGGATGGTGTATATGAACATGCAGAGAACATGGCGGTATATTATCGTACCTATAGCGGTGCATAGTATGGATGGTGTATATGAACATGCAGACAAGATGGCGGTATATTATCGTACCTATAGCGGTGCATGGTATGGATGGTGTATATAAACATGCAGACAAGATAGCGGTATATTATCGTACCTATAGCGGTGCATGGTATGGATGGTGTATATAAACATGCAGACAAGATGGCGGTATATTATCGTACCTATAGCAGTGTATGGCATGGTATGGATGATGTATATAAACATGCAGACAACATGGCGGTATATTATCATACCTATAGCGGTGCATGGTATGGTATGGATGGTGTATATAAACATGCAGACAAGATGGCGGTATATTATCGTACCTATAGCGGTGCATAGTATGGATGGTGTATATAAACATGCAGACAAGATGGCGGTATATTATCGTACCTATAGTGGTGCATGATATGGATGGTGTATATAAACATGCAGACAAGATGGCGGTATATTATCATACCTATAGCGGTGCATAGTATGGATGGTGTATATGAACATGCAGACAAGATGGCGGTATATTATCGTACCTATAGCGGTGCATGGTATGGATGGTGTATATAAACATGCAGACAAGATGGCGGTATATTATCGTACCTATAGTGGTGCATGATATGGATGGTGTATATAAACATGCAGACAAGATGGCGGTATATTATCATACCTATAGCGGTGCATGGTATGGATGGTGTATATAAACATGTAGACAAGATGGCGGTATATTATCATACCTATAGCGGTGCATGGTATGGATGGTGTATATAAACATGCAGACAACATGGCGGTATATTATCGTACCTATAGTGGTGCATAGTATGGATGGTGTATATGAACATGCAGACAACATGGCGGTATATTATCGTACCTATAGCGGTGCATAGTATGGATGGTGTATATAAACATGCAGACAACATGGCGGTATATTATCGTACCTATAGCGGTGCATAGTATGGATGGTGTATATGAACATGCAGACAAGATGGCGGTATATTATCATACCTATAGCGGTGCATGGTATGGTATGGATGGTGTATATGAACATGCAGACAACATGGCGGTATATTATTATACCTATAGCGGTGCATAGTATGGATGGTGTATATGAACATGCAGACAACATGGCGGTATATTATCGTACCTGTAGCGGTGCATAGTATGGATGGTGCAAATGAACATGCAGACAACATGGCGGTATATTATCGTACCTATAGCGGTGCATAGTATGGATGGTGTATATAAACATGCAGACAAGATGGCGGTATATTATCGTACCTATAGCGGTGCATAGTATGGATGGTGTATATGAACATGCAGACAAGATGGCGGTATATTATCGTACCTATAGCGGTGCATGGTATGGATGGTGTATATGAACATGCAGACAAGATGGCGGTATATTATTGTACCTATAGCGGTGCATGGTATGGATGGTGTATATGAACATGCAGAGAACATGGCGGTATATTATCGTACCTATAGCGGTGCATAGTATGGATGGTGTATATGAACATGCAGACAAGATGGCGGTATATTATCGTACCTATAGCGGTGCATGGTATGGATGGTGTATATAAACATGCAGACAAGATGGCGGTATATTATCGTACCTATAGCAGTGTATGGCATGGTATGGATGATGTATATAAACATGCAGACAACATGGCGGTATATTATCATACCTATAGCGGTGCATGGTATGGTATGGATGGTGTATATAAACATGCAGACAAGATGGCGGTATATTATCGTACCTATAGCGGTGCATAGTATGGATGGTGTATATAAACATGCAGACAAGATGGCGGTATATTATCGTACCTATAGTGGTGCATGATATGGATGGTGTATATAAACATGCAGACAAGATGGCGGTATATTATCATACCTATAGCGGTGCATAGTATGGATGGTGTATATGAACATGCAGACAAGATGGCGGTATATTATCGTACCTATAGCGGTGCATGGTATGGATGGTGTATATAAACATGCAGACAAGATGGCGGTATATTATCATACCTATAGCGGTGCATGGTATGGTATGGATGGTGTATATAAACATGTAGACAAGATGGCGGTATATTATCATACCTATAGCGGTGCATGGTATGGATGGTGTATATAAACATGCAGACAACATGGCGGTATATTATCGTACCTATAGTGGTGCATAGTATGGATGGTGTATATGAACATGCAGACAACATGGCGGTATATTATCGTACCTATAGCGGTGCATAGTATGGATGGTGTATATAAACATGCAGACAACATGGCGGTATATTATCGTACCTATAGCGGTGCATAGTATGGATGGTGTATATGAACATGCAGACAAGATGGCGGTATATTATCATACCTATAGCGGTGCATGGTATGGTATGGATGGTGTATATGAACATGCAGACAACATGGCGGTATATTATTATACCTATAGCGGTGCATAGTATGGATGGTGTATATGAACATGCAGACAACATGGCGGTATATTATCGTACCTGTAGCGGTGCATAGTATGGATGGTGCATATGAACATGCAGACAACATGGCGGTATATTATCGTACCTATAGCGGTGCATAGTATGGATGGTGTATATAAACATGCAGACAAGATGGCGGTATATTATCGTACCTATAGCGGTGCATAGTATGGATGGTGTATATGAACATGCAGACAAGATGGCGGTATATTATCGTACCTATAGCGGTGCATGGTATGGATGGTGTATATGAACATGCAGACAAGATGGCGGTATATTATTGTACCTATAGCGGTGCATGGTATGGATGGTGTATATGAACATGCAGAGAACATGGCGGTATATTATCGTACCTATAGCGGTGCAAAGTATGGATGGTGTATATGAACATGCAGACAAGATGGCGGTATATTATCGTACCTATAGCGGTGCATGGTATGGATGGTGTATATAAACATGCAGACAAGATGGCGGTATATTATCGTACCTATAGCGGTGCATGGTATGGATGGTGTATATAAACATGCAGACAAGATGGCGGTATATTATCGTACCTATAGCGGTGCATAGTATGGATGGTGTATATAAACATGCAGACAATATGGCGGTATATTATTATACCTATAGTGGTGCATAGTATGGATGGTGTATATAAACATGCAGACAAGATGGCGGTATATTATCGTACCTATAGCGGTGCATAGTATGGATGGTGTATATGAACATGCAGACAACATGGCGATATATTATCGTATCTATAGTGGTGCATAGTATGGATGGTGTATATGAACATGCAGACAAGATGGCGGTATATTATCGTACCTATAGCGGTGCATAGTATGGATGGTGTATATAAACATGCAGACAAGATGGCGGTATATTATCGTACCTATAGCGGTGCATAGTATGGATGGTGTATATGAACATGCAGACAACATGGCGGTATATTATCGTATCTATAGTGGTGCATAGTATGGATGGTGCATATGAACATGCAGACAACATGGTGGTATATTATCGTTCCTATAGTGGTGCATGGTATGGATGGTGTATATAAACATGCAGACAACATGGCGGTATATTATTATAACTATAGCGGTGCATAGTATGGATGTTGTATATGAACATGCGGAGAACATGGCGGTATATTATCGTACCTATAGCGGTGCACAGTATGGATGGTGTATATAAACATGCAGACAACATGGAGGTATATTATTATACCTATAGCGGTGCATAGTATGGATGTTGTATATGAACATGCAGACAACATGGCGGTATATTATCGTACCTATAGTGGTGCATAGTATGGATGGTGTATATGAACATGCAGACAACATGGCGGTATTTTATCGCACCTATAGCGGTGCATAGTATGGATGGTGTATATGAACATGCAGACAACATGGCGGTATTTTATCGTACCTATAGTGGTGCATAGTATGGATGTTGTATATGAACATGCAGACAACATGGCGGTATATTATCGTACCTATAGTGGTGCATAGTATGGATGGTGTATATGAACATGCGGAGAACATGGCGGTATATTATCGTACCTATAGCGGTGCACAGTATGGATGGTGTATATAAACATGCAGACAACATGGAGGTATATTATTATACCTATAGCGGTGCATAGTATGGATGTTGTATATGAACATGCAGACAACATGGCGGTATATTATCGTACCTATAGTGGTGCATAGTATGGATGGTGTATATGAACATGCAGACAACATGGCGGTATTTTATCGCACCTATAGCGGTGCATAGTATGGATGGTGTATATGAACATGCAGACAACATGGCGGTATTTTATCGTACCTATAGTGGTGCATAGTATGGATGTTGTATATGAACATGCAGACAACATGGCGGTATATTATCGTACCTATAGTGGTGCATAGTATGGATGGTGTATATAAACATGCAGACAACATGGCGGTATATTATTATACCTATAGCGGTGCATGGTATGGATGGTGTATATGAACATGCAGACAACATGGCGGTATATTATTATACCTATAGCGGTGCATGGTATGGTATGGATGGTGTATATGAACATGCAGACAACATGGCGGTATTTTATCGTACCTATAGCGGTGCATAGTATGGATGTTGTATATGAACATGCAGACAACATGGCGATATATTATCGTACCTATAGTGGTGCATAGTATGGATGGTGTATATGAACATGCAGACAACATGGCGGTATATTATTATACCTATAGCGGTGCATAGTATGGATGGTGTATATGAACATGCAGACAACATGGCGGTATATTATCGTACCTATAGTGGTGCACAGTATGGATGGTGTATATGAACATGCAGAGAACATGGCGGTATATTATCGTACCTATAGTGGTGCACAGTATGGATGGTGTATATAAACATGCAGAGAACATGGCGGTATATTATCGTACCTATAGTGGTGCATGGTATGGATGGTGTATATGAACATGCAGACAACATGGCGGTATATTATCGTACCTATAGTGGTGCATGGTATGGATGGTGTATATAAACATGCAGACAACATGGCGGTATATTATTATACCTATAGCGGTGCATAGTATGGATGGTGTATATAAACATGCAGACAACATAGCGGTATATTATCGTACCTATAGCGGTGCATAGTATGGATGGTGTATATAAACATTCAGACAACATGGCGGTATATTATCGTACCTATAGCGGTGCATAGTATGGATGGTGTATATGAACATGCAGACAACATGGCGGTATATTATCGTACCTATAGCGGGGCATGGTATGGATGGTGTATATGAACATGCAGACAACATGGCGGTATATTATCGTACCTATAGTGGTGCATAGTATGGATGGTGTATATGAACATGCAGACAACATGGCGGTATATTATCGTACCTATAGTGGTGCATAGTATGGATGGTGTATATAAACATGCAGACAACATGGTGGTATATTATCGTACCTATAGAGGTGCATAGTATGGATGGTGTATATGATCATGCAGACAACATGGCGGTATATTATCATACCTATAGTGGTGCATAGTATGGATGGTGTATATAAACATGCAGATAACATGGTGGTATATTATCGTACCTATAGTGGTGCATAGTATGGATGGTGTATATAAACATGCAGACAACATGGCGGTATTTTATCGTACCTATAGCGGTGCATAGTATGGATGGTGTATATGAACATGCAAACAACATGGCGGTATTTTATCGTACCTATAGCGGTGCATAGTATGGATGTTGTATATGAACATGCAGACAACATGGCGGTATATTATCGTACATATAGCGGTGTATAGTATGGATGGTGTATATAAACATGCAGACAACATGGCGGTATATTATCGTACATATAGCGGTGCATAGTATGGATGTTGTATATGAACATGCAGACAACATGGCGGTATATTATCGTACATATAGCGGTGTATAGTATGGATGGTGTATATAAACATGCAGACAACATGACGGTATATTATCGTACCTATAGCGGTGCATAGTATGGATGGTGTATATGAACATGCAGACAACATGGCGGTATTTTATCGTACCTATAGCGGTGCATAGTATGGATGTTGTATATGAACATGCAGACAACATGGCGGTATATTATCGTACCTATAGTGGTGCATAGTATGGATGGTGTATATGAACATGCAGACAACATGGCGGTATATTATTATACCTATAGCGGTGCATAGTATGGATGGTGTATATGAACATGCAGACAACATGGCGGTATATTATCGTACCTATAGTGGTGCACAGTATGGATGGTGTATATGAACATGCAGAGAACATGGCGGTATATTATCGTACCTATAGTGGTGCACAGTATGGATGGTGTATATGAACATGCAGAGAACATGGCGGTATATTATCGTACCTATAGTGGTGCATGGTATGGATGGTGTATATGAACATGCAGAGAACATGGCGGTATATTATCGTACCTATAGCGGTGCATAGTATGGATGTTGTATATGAACATGCAGACAACATGGCGGTATATTATCGTACCTATAGTGGTGCATAGTATGGATGGTGTATATGAACATGCAGAGAACATGGCGGTATATTATCGTACCTATAGTGGTGCATGGTATGGATGGTGTATATGAACATGCAGACAACATGGCGGTATATTATCGTACCTATAGTGGTGCATGGTATGGATGGTGTATATAAACATGCAGACAACATGGCGGTATATTATTATACCTATAGCGGTGCATAGTATGGATGGTGTATATAAACATGCAGACAACATAGCGGTATATTATCGTACCTATAGCGGTGCATAGTATGGATGGTGTATATGAACATGCAGACAACATGGCGGTATATTATCGTACCTATAGCGGTGCATAGTATGGATGGTGTATATGTACATGGAGACAACATGGCGGTATATTATCGTACCTATAGCGGTGCATAGTATGGATGGTGTATATGAACATGCAGACAACATGGTGGTATATTATCGTACCTATAGTGGTGCATAGTATGGATGGTGTATATGAACATGCAGACAACATGGCGGTATATTATCGTACCTATAGCGGTGCATAGTATGGATGGTGTATATAAACATGCAGACAACATGGCGGTATATTATCGTACCTATAGCGGTGCATAGTATGGATGGTGTATATGAACATGCAGACAACATGGCGGTATATTATCGTACCTATAGTGGTGCATAGTATGGATGGTGTATATGAACATGCAGACAACATGGCGGTATATTATCGTACCTATAGCGGTGCATAGTATGGATGGTGTATATGAACATGCAGACAACATGGCGGTATATTATCGTACCTATAGCGGTGCATAGTATGGATGGTGTATATGAACATGCAGACAACATGGTGGTATATTTTCGTACCTATAGTGGTGCATAGTATGGATGGTGTATATGAAAATGCAGACAACATGGCGGTATATTATCGTACCTATAGCGGTGCATAGTATGGATGGTGTATATGAACATGCAGACAACATGGCGGTATATTATCGTACCTATAGCGGGGCATGGTATGGATGGTGTATATGAACATGCAGACAACATGGCGGTATATTATCGTACCTATAGTGGTGCATAGTATGGATGGTGTATATGAACATGCAGACAACATGGCGGTATATTATCATACCTATAGCGGGGCATGGTATGGATGGTGTATATGAACATGCAGACAACATGGCGGTATATTATCGTACCTATAGTGGTGCATAGTATGGATGGTGTATATAAACATGCAGACAACATGGTGGTATATTATCGTACCTATAGAGGTGCATAGTATGGATGGTGTATATGATCATGCAGACAACATGGCGGTATATTATCGTACCTATAGTGGTGCATAGTATGGATGGTGTATATAAACATGCAGACAACATGGTGGTATATTATCGTACCTATAGTGGTGCATAGTATGGATGGTGTATATAAACATGCAGACAACATGACGGTATATTATCGTACCTATAGCGGTGCATAGTATGGATGGTGTATATGAACATGCAGACAACATGGCGGTATATTATCGTACCTATAGCGGTGCATAGTATGGATGGTGTATATGAACATGCAGACAACATGGCGGTATATTATCGTACCTATAGCGGTGCATGATATGGATGGTGTATATAAACATGCAGACAACATTGCGGTATATTATCGTACCTATAGCGGTGCATAGTATGGATGGTGTATATGAACATGCAGACAACATGGCGGTATATTATCGTACCTATAGCGGTGCATAGTATGAATGGTGTATATGAACATGCAGACAACATGGCGGTATATTATCGTACCTATAGCGGTGCATAGTATGGATGGTGTATATGAACATGCAGACAACATGGCGGTATATTATCGTACCTATAGCGGTGCACAGTATGGATGGTGTATATAAACATGCAGACAACATGGCGGTATATTATTATACCTATAGCGGTGCATAGTATGGATGGTGTATATAAACATGCAGACAACATGGCGGTATATTATCGTACCTATAGTGGTGCACAGTATGGATGGTGTATATGTACATGCAGACAACATGGCCGTATATTATCGTACCTATAGGGGTGCATAGTATGGATGGTGTATATAAACATGCAGACAACATGGCGGTATATTATCGTACCTATAGCGGTGCATAGTATGGATGGTGTATATGAACATGCAGACAACATGGCGGTATATTATCGTACCTATAGCGGTGCATAGTATGGATGGTGTATATAAACATGCAGACAAGATGGCGGTATATTATCGTACCTATAGCGGTGCATAGTATGGATGGTGTATATGAACATGCAGACAACATGGCGGTATATTATCGTACCTATAGCGGTGCATAGTATGGATGGTGTATATGAACATGCAGACAACATGGCGGTATATTATCGTACCTATAGTGGTGCATAGTATGGATGGTGTATATGAACATGCAGACAACATGGCGGTATATTATCGTACCTATAGCGGTGCACTGTATGGATGGTGTATATGAACATGCAGACAACATGGCGGTATATTATCGTACCTATAGCGGTGCACTGTATGGATGGTGTATATAAACATGCAGACAACATGGCGGTATATTATCGTACCTATAGCGGTGCATGGTATGGATGGTGTATATAAACATGCAGACAACATGGCGGTATATTATCGTACCTATAGCGGTGCATAGTATGGATGGTGTATATAAACATGCAGACAACATGGCAGTATATTATCGTAGCTATAGCGGTGCATGGTATGGATGGTGTATATGAACATGCAGACAACATGGCGGTATATTATCGTACCTATAGCGGTGCATAGTATGGATGGTGTATATGAACATGCAGACAACATGGCGGTATATTATCGTACCTATAGCGGTGCATAGTATGGATGGTGTATATGAACATGCAGACAACATGGCGGTATATTATCGTACCTATAGCGGTGCACTGTATGGATGGTGTATATGAACATGCAGACAACATGGCGGTATATTATCGTACCTATAGCGGTGCACTGTATGGATGGTGTATATAAACATGCAGACAACATGGCGGTATATTATCGTACCTATAGCGGTGCATAGTATGGATGGTGTATATGAACATGCAGACAACATGGCGGTATATTATCGTACCTATAGCGGTGCATAGTATGGATGGTGTATATGAACATGCAGACAACATGGCGGTATATTATCGTACCTATAGCGGTGCATAGTATGGATGGTGTATATGAACATGCAGACAACATGGCGGTATATTATCGTACCTATAGCGGTGCATAGTATGGATGGTGTATATGAACATGCAGACAACATGGCGGTATATTATCGTACCTATAGCGGTGCATAGTATGGATGGTGTATATGAACATGCAGACAACATGGCGGTATATTATCGTACCTATAGCGGTGCACTGTATGGATGGTGTATATGAACATGCAGACAACATGGCGGTATATTATCGTACCTATAGCGGTGCACTGTATGGATGGTGTATATAAACATGCAGACAACATGGCGGTATATTATCGTACCTATAGCGGTGCATGGTATGGATGGTGTATATAAACATGCAGACAACATGGCGGTATATTATCGTACCTATAGCGGTGCATAGTATGGATGGTGTATATAAACATGCAGACAACATGGCAGTATATTATCGTAGCTATAGCGGTGCATGGTATGGATGGTGTATATGAACATGCAGACAACATGGCGGTATATTATCGTACCTATAGCGGTGCATAGTATGGATGGTGTATATGAACATGCAGACAACATGGCGGTATATTATCGTACCTATAGCGGTGCATAGTATGGATGGTGTATATGAACATGCAGACAACATGGCGGTATATTATCGTACCTATAGCGGTGCACTGTATGGATGGTGTATATGAACATGCAGACAACATGGCGGTATATTATCGTACCTATAGCGGTGCACTGTATGGATGGTGTATATAAACATGCAGACAACATGGCGGTATATTATCGTACCTATAGCGGTGCATAGTATGGATGGTGTATATGAACATGCAGACAACATGGCGGTATATTATCGTACCTATAGCGGTGCATAGTATGGATGGTGTATATGAACATGCAGACAACATGGCGGTATATTATCGTACCTATAGCGGTGCATAGTATGGATGGTGTATATGAACATGCAGACAACATGGCGGTATATTATCGTACCTATAGCGGTGCATAGTATGGATGGTGTATATGAACATGCAGACAACATGGCGGTATATTATCGTACCTATAGCGGTGCATGGTCCTGGCTGTGCAGGGATATGGACTGTTGCAGCTTCTCTACTGTGGCAGCACTGAGAGATAGGAGACAAATCGTCAGTGATGTGAATGGCTTCTAGAGACATAAGTGAAACATGACAGGACTCGGCTCTGCACAGATGCACAATATGATCTAGAGAGCAATTACAATGCCACCTTGGACCATGTAGCCAGTGTCAGTCACTCTCTTTGTCTTTCCTGGGCTTCTTCGTGCAGTCGTTGTATAGGTGCACTATAGGTGCATCAGTGACTGCCAGTCATACTGAGATAACACAGGAGGACATACAATACAAGAGGGCTGTATCCAGCACCAGATCGGAAGAAAATCATTGTAAAAACAACCATTTATTGAAAAGTTTTTAAAACTGACGCACTTCAGACTCTGCGCTCTTAATCCTAGTATGGCGTAGTTCTCCAGCGCTAGGTCGTGGTTAAATAATGAAGGTATAGGATATGATGTAGACAGATCATTAGTTCTCTGAACTGAATATATAGACATTTGTTTCTCCAATCAATGATTTATTTCGTTAATATCCATTAAATCAGTTCCAGCATGCATGCCATCTGGTTCTCTGATCTTTAATGTGAGGAGCCATGAAGCCTCTATGTTTTGTACTACGTGATCCATCGCCTCCTCTCTTGGGTGGAGGAACTTTCTCAGCCGCATTAACCCCGAGGCTTCTGACATCACCATTGTGCTGATGTGGAGAGGCACCGGATACCCTATACCTTCATTATTTCCCCCCACCTAGCGCTGGAGAGCTAGAACATACTAGGAGAACACATGGTGTGAAGCGCGGCAGTCGTGCATGCCTCGGAGAAATGCTTTTTTTATTAGATGAATTCTTTGTAACATTTTTTTCAATAAATGGTTTTTACAATGATTTTCTTCGGCCCTGGTGCTGGGTGCACCCCTCTTGCAGCCATTTTGCCCTGCTGGGGGGAGTATGCACAATCAGCAGGGGAGCTGGATTAACCTCTTCTTTCCTCTCTAGGAGGACATACAATGTGGAGTCCATGGCTTCCCGCTCATCGGTACAAGCCGTGTCCGCTGCTCCACCAGATCCAGACCGCAGATAACATTCGCTCTATGGATCCAAGGCTGACCAGCCCAGATGCTGAATCATTAATGGCAGCAATTCCCTGTATACAGACATATCTTAGGGAACTGCTATTCATGCAATTCCCCAGTATAAGCTGCACCACTATTAAACCAATACCACAGCACTTACTCTTCTCTTTCCCATGAACAGAGTTAAAAAATCATCTATTTCTGTTTTTCCCTCAAGGAAATTTTCGGCAAAATTGTCAGCCTCCTCTTCAGCTTGGTGGGCAGCGACCTTTAACCTGGCCTGTAGTGCGCTGAGACCGCAGCTTTGCGAGGGGGGAAGGAGCAGGACGTTACACCTCATCCCATATGGCACAGGGAGTCACCTATTTTACTAGCGGCAGTAGGTTTCCCCAGCAAATGGGGCTCATTTACAGATCGTCCATTGCAGCCAATCATAATGCAGCTTTCATTCCTCAAACTGTTCCTAAAAAATGAAAGCCAAGCTCTGGTTGGCTGCTGTGAAAGCATCTGGTCATGTACCATTCACATGCTATAACCTCACAGTACTAATCATCAGGATTAAATACAAGTCTGGACAATTGGACCTATCGTCTGTCTAGTAGAAAAGATCAGCTGATATAAAAATGTGTATTATATGGAAAACTGGGCGAGATGATGCTGAAAACATTGTATAGGACTATAGTGGCAATCTGGGAACATGTAGCGACTAGTGATGAGCGAGCGTGCTCGTTTAACCCTTTAAACGAGCACACTCAGGTACTCGCTGAGTAGTTTTGTCGTGTTCAGCATTTCCGTTGCAGCCGGGGCGGCTGCATGTATCGCGGCTGTTACACAGCTGTGACACATGCAGGGATTGCCTGTTTGTTAGCCAGTCTCTGCATGTGTCACAGCTGTGTAACAGCCGCGACACATGCAGCTGCTGCGGCTGCAACCGATATGCACAGCACGCCGAAACTACTTGGCGAGTACCCGAGTGTGCTCGTTTAAGGGTTAAACGGGCACGCTCGCTCATCACTAGTAGCGACATCATACATATAGTAATATTTCAATATTCAGCCAATTCTTGCATGGCCCCCTTACAGTGCATACAGAGGATGAAATAAGTATTGAACATGTCACCAATTGTCTAAGTAAATATATTACTAAAGGTGCTATTGACATGAAATTCTCACCAGATGTCGGTAACAACCCATCCAGTCCACACAGGCAAAGAAATCAAATCATAGATGTCCATGAATTATGTGTAATAATGAGAAATGACACAGGAAAAAGGTACTGAACACATGAAGAGAGAGAGAGGCAAAAAGCCATGGAAAGTCATGACACCAGCTGAAATCTATCAGTAATTAGAAACCCATCCTGCCACTTAGTAAAAAATAATATTAGGTGGTTCAACTGATGGCCTATAAAAAGGTGTCTCGTTAGCAAGATGCCACACAAGAAACATCTCATGATGGGTAAAACCAGTGAGCGGTCTCAAGACCTCCGCATCCTAATTGTTGCAAAGCATACTGACGGTATTGGTTACAGAAGAATTTCTAAATTACTGAAGGCTCCAGTGAGCACTGCTGGGGCCATAATCCAGAAATGTAAAGAACATACTTTCATAATAAACCGGCCACGACCAGGTGCTCCCCGCAAGATTTCAAACAGAGGAGTGAAATTAATTATCAAAAGAGTTGTCCATGACCAAGGACCACCTGTGGAGAGTTACAGAAAGACCAGGAATCAGCAATTGTTTCAAAGAAAACTATAAGTGATGCACTCAACCTCCATGGTCTGTATGCACGCTTAGCACGCAAGACTCCATTGCTGAACAAAAAGCATGTTGACGCGTGTTTAACGTTTGCTCAACAATATTTAGACAAGCCTGTGAAATACTGGGAGAATATAGTCTGGTCAGATGAGACCAAAATTGAACTCTTTGGATGTCATAATACACACCATGTTTGGAGGCCAAAAGACACTGCATATCACCCCCAAAACACCATACTAACAGTGAAGTTTGGAGGTGGGAACATCATGGTGTTGGGCTGTTTTTCAGCATACGGAAATCTTCATATTAATGAAGGAAGGAGGAATGGATAAATGTACGAGACATTCTTGATAAAAATCGGCTGCAATCTACCAGGATGATGATGAAACAAGGGTGGACATTTCAGCAAGACAATGATCCCAAACACACAGCCAAGGAAACGCTCAATTGTTTTCAGAGAGAGATAATTAAAGCTGCTAAAATGGCCCACCCAATCACCTGACCTGAATCCAACACAATATTTATAGAAGGAACTGAAGCTCAGAGTTCATAGAAGGAGCCCAAGAGATCTTCAGGATTTGTAGCGTGTTTGTGTGGAAGAATGGGACAAAATCACACCTGAGCAATGCATGCGACTAGTTTCTCCGTACAGGATGAATCTTGAAGCTGTCATCACCAACAAAGGCTTGTGTACGAAGTATTAAATACATTTCAGTAAGCATAGTCAATACTTTTTCCCCGTGTAATTTCTCATTATTACACATAACTTAATTTATGGACATCTATTGTTTGATTTCTTTGCCTATGTGGATTGGATGGTCTGTTACTGATATCTGGGGAGAATTTCATGCCTATAGCACCTTTAGTAACATAGTTACTTAGAAAATTGGTGAAGTGTGAGTATTTCACCCGCTGTGTATATCCAGTGGGGAAAATAAGTATTTGATACACTGCCGATTTTGCAAGTTTTCCCACCTACAAAGAATGGAGAGGTCTGTATTTTTTTTTTATCGTAGGTATACTTCAACTGTGAGAGACAGAAGAAGAATCCAGAAAATCACATTGTATGATTTTTACATAATTAATTAGCATTTTATTGATTGAAATAAGTATGTGATACAATAGAAAAACAGAACGTAATATTTGGTACAGAAACCTTTGTTTGCAATTACAGAGGTCAGAAGTTTCCTGTAGTTCTTAACCAAGTTTGCACACACCGGAGCAGGGACTTTGGCCCACTCCTCCATTCAGATCTTCTCCAGATCTTTCAGGTTTCGGGGCTGTCGCTGGGCAACATTGGAGTTTCAGCTCCCTCTAAAGATTTTCTACTGGGTTCAGGTCTGGAGACTGGTTAGGCTACTCCAGGACCTTAAAATGCTTCTAACAGAGACACTCCTTAGTTTCCTTGGCTATGTGTTTCGGGTCATTGTCATGGTGGAAGACCCTGGCACGTCCCATCTTCAATGCTCTTACTGAGGGATAGAAGTTGTTGGACAAAATCTCGCGATACATGACCCCATCCATCCTCCCTTCAATATGGTGCAGTCATCCTGTCCCCTTTGCAGACAAGCACCCCCAAAGTATGACATTTTCCCCACCATGCTTCACGGTTGGGACAGTATTCTTGGGGTTGTACTCATCCTCCTTCTTTCTCACGGCGAGTGGAGTTGATACCAAAAAGTTCTATTTTGGTCTCATCTGACCACAAGACCTTCTCCCATGCCAGATGGTCATTGGCAAACTTGAAATGGGGCTGGACATGTGCTGTTTGAGACTGTGGTCCCAGCTCTCTTCAGGTTATTGACCAGGTCTTCCTGTGTAGTGATGGGCTGATTCCTGACCTTTCTCAGAATCATGCTTACCCCACAAGGCGAGATCTTGCATGGAGCCTTACACCGAGGAGAATTGACAGTCATCTTGTGTTTCTTCCATTTTCTAATAATTGTGCCAACAGTTGTTGACTTCTCACCAAGCTCCTTGTCTACTGCCTTGTAGCCCATGCCAGCCTTGTGCAGGTCTACAATTTTGTCCCTGGTGTCCTTAGACAGCTCTTTGATCTTGGTCATGGTGGAGAGGTTGGAGTGTGATTGATTGAGCATGTGGACAGGTGTCTTTTATACAGGTTTATATGGTGCAATTAATAAAAGGTAATGAGTGCAGAGTAGGAGGGCTTCTTAAAGAAACACTAACAGGTCTGTAAGAGGCAGAATTCTTGCTGGTTGGTAGGAAATCAAATACTAATTCCATGCAATAAAATGCAATTTAATGATCTGAAAATCAAACAATGTGGTTTTCTGGTTTTTATTTTTAGATTCTGTATCTCACAGTTGAAGTGGATATACGATAAAAATTACAGACCTCTCCATTCTATGTAGGTGGGAAAACTTGCAAAATCGGCAGTGTATCAAATACTATTTTTACCACCATGTATATGTATGTGTGTGTATATACACTACCCACAAAAAGTTAGGAATATTTGGCTTTTGGGTGAAATTTCAGGATGAACCTAAAATGCCCTCTAACCTTTTCAGGTGAACTTAATGTGACCTTCTCTAAAATTTTGAATGCACATGTCCAACTGTTCAATGTTTCAGTACTTTTTGCACAACTTGCTGTTCTCTAACAAGGAGCTTAATGGCAAAATTCACATCAGGTGTTTGATCCATGTATCGCCCAATAAAATTTGGGGTTCAATTAGAATTGGTATTAAACAGCCCCTACTACTTGAATAACAACATTAATCCTGTCATTGTCCCTCTGCATTCACAACACAGGCCTAATTTCATCTTCATGGATCACAAGGCTCCAGCTCATTGAGGTTGCATCATTAGGGAATGGCTGCTGGAGACAGGGGAACCTCAAATGGAGTGGCCTGCATTTTCTCCAGACCTGAATCCCATAGAAAACCTATGGGATCAGCTGAGTCGGTGTGTAGAGGCTCGTAACTCTGTACCCCAGAACCTCAATGACCTGAGAACCGCCCTTTCCAGGGCTGTGGTGTCAGTAAGCCAAACTTCCGACTCCCGACTCTGACTCCACAGCCCTGGTCACTACTGAGCGTGTACATAAAGTGCAGCACAGATTTGTAGCACCCTGAGGATTCGGCTGCTACAGGGGTATTGCACCTCAAGCCAGAGGTGTGATATTCCACTCCCGGGTAAGGATGGAGTGTGGAACTGAGCTCAGTAGGCTGCATGCACTACATACATCCCATTTCCGGGGGACAGATCGACGGTACTCCCACCAATATATGTGCAGGTACGATAGAGTCTGTCCCTGGCTGGAGTGGGAGGGGGTTGGAACATCCCAGTAGTGTAGGGGCAGATAGGGGGAGCAGTCTGGGTAATGCTAGGAGCTCATTGGGTGCTGGTCACCTGAGCTCACACATAGAGGGAGTATATAAGGTGGGAACCATCTTAGATCAGGGTCAGACAGGCAGACAGTTACCAGTCAGTCTGTTGTAGAGGGTCAAGCAGTCCTGAAAGAAGAGAGAGAGGAGAAGAAAAGGACCCAGAGGGGAAGAAGAGGGAACCCCAAGAGCCCAAATACAACCAGAAGGGTGAAGGGTTGGCACAAGGGTACCGGATCCCAAGCTGGTGGAGGGCACTAATCCTCAGCCAGAGACCGGAGGTTGTGGGCAGGATCTGCCACGACCCCCCACTAAATCCACTGCGAAGGCACACCAAGTATAGGGTCAGGGAACCCAGAGACAAGGGTTTTACCAACAAGAGGCCCGAGGGAGCCGAACATAAGTGGATCCCTGGTGGGGAAGGCCAGAGAAAAGGAACGTCAGAGAGGGAGCTCAGGATCACGCTCCAGAATTACCTGAGGGTTGGCCGAGTCCAGGACCTGGTGGACGCAGCACGGCTCGGGCGGTCACTCAAGGCCGGAGTGACCAGCACAACAGCAGTAAGTAAAAACCCTGAACTGCACAGCCCGACTCTGAGTCTTATTACCACCCTCACTGCACCACCACAACCACCACCCTCTACAACTGACCCCCTGAGGCTATACCCCTCCCGTTGGGGGTTATACTACCAGAAGCTGCACACACACCACCAGCCTCAGCGGACCCTGCTGCAGCGGCGGCCGTATTGACCGCAAATCAACGGGTGGCGTAGTCGACACTAAAGAACATCCAGCAACATCTGTAGGACTGCCACACACTGAGCTTGACACCCTGGGCACGGACCGGGTCACCGCCACTCGGAGACTACAACCCCCATCTGATCCGGATCCGGGTATCCCCCAAACAACACTGGCCCAGGGGGCGCGTCAACTTTGGCGTAGTCGGCAGGATTACGTGCCCGCAACAACCGGGTACTGCGTGCCTGAAGAAAAGTTCACCGTTACCTCAAAAAGAAGTCTCCCGCCGGTTCCGGAGGGTCCCCGCCAACGGACCCCATCACAGGTCGTTTCCCGCCGGTTGTCCGCCATTTGCAGCTTTTTCCCGCCATTTCCAAAGATTTCCCGCCTTGGAAGAGCGGACGCCATTATGGGCGTGCCAGAGGGTGGCAAGAGGTCACCTCCCATCGTGGGCCAGGTCGAAGAATGGCGCCAAAAGCGGAAACCGCGCCCACCAACAGAGACTGTGATGCTGGAAGTGTCCATCAGCGTGAGAGAACTGCCCCTGGAACTGACAATCACTAAGTTGCCCCGGGACCACCCTCAATGTGGGCGGAGACAGAACAAAACAGAGAAGATGGGTGCAGCCTGGAGGAGTCTGGAGAGAGCGCACCCGGAGACAAGAAGTCTGGAGAGGAGTCCAGAGAAAGCGTACCCGGAGATGGAGGGAGAGACAGGCAGCACCGACCCAGTGGTCAGGAGCCTGCTGCAAGCAACAACCCCACTAGGCTTAGTGGAGATCCTAGCACAGCTCCCCCGAGACCGGGAGTGTGCACAGACCGCGCTGGAGGGCCTCGCACGGAGGATGGCCCAGGTGCAGCAAGACACGCTGACGGAGTGGAGCCGTGAGATGGCCCAGCAGACCGGAACCCGTCAGCGGAGCACGCCACCCGAGACGAGGAGACAGACCGCCTCTGAGGATGGTGCAGGAGGAGTGAAGGCCGGAGACGGCGCCGAGAAGGGAGCTGGACAACTGGAGGCAGGTAAAGGGGACGTCACTACCCCGAGCCGAGAAACCGTGTACCTGTCCCAGCTCCCCGTCGCAGAGCCCGAAATTCCCCCTGCCGTGCCCGTCGCTGCATCGTCACCGTGCCAGACTAGGCCTCAAGTAGAAGCCGCGGCCGCGACCCCTGTGACGTCACACGCCTCGACCCTGAGCGCGACCAAACAGGAAATACCATCGGCCTGGTCGCAAGGTCTAGTACCTCCGGGCGCCGCAATTCCAACAGCGCCCCCTACCTCCGCGGAGCCACCGGCCTGGTCGCAGGGCCGAGTACCCCCGGGCGCCGCCGTCCTTACGGTGCCCTTTACCTTTAGGGTGCCCCAAGCCTGGTCGCAAGGCCTGGTCAACCCGGGCGCCGCTACCATCAACGCGCCCTCAACATCTCGAGTGCCGCACCTGGGCGAAGATCTATTTGCCCAGCACACGTGCCCGGATGGGCAGCCCTTTGTATGGCCCCAGGAGTACTACCAACTGGAACTCCAAAGAGCAAGGCCCCTGTGCGAGCCCCTGATTCCGGCTCCGAAGCCCGTCAGGAGAACCCCGCTCCCGCTAGAAGAAGCACAATTCGAGTGGGACCCCACCGGAGGAGACCTCATGGGGTTCACTCAAGAAACGCGGGCAGCCGCAGCAGAGCGAGTGGAGTGCTGCCGCCAGCAGTTGGCAGCCTTCGAGCAAGAGCGGAAAGAGAGGCGGATCCGTGAGCAGCGGCTGCAGGAACAGAGCGCAGGGTAGAAGAGCCGGACCAGGAGGAACCCCCGTGCAGCTCATGGTCCCCGTACCACCGGGACTGTGATTAAATTCAACCTGCAGCATGGGTGGGGCTTCATAAGAGACCATCATACCCCCGGCGACGTCTTTGTAACCCGCAGAGACGTAGAAAGCCATCTGCCGGAGGGACACAGAGGTCGTGACCTGTACGTAGGGGACGAGGTCACGTTCACCCGGCACAAGTGTGCCAAAGGACCCTACGCCCTCCATGTGCATCGCCTGACGGAGGAGGAGCTGCGGTGTGAGGAGGAGCAAGAGGACCCGGACGGGTCTGAAGACAAAGAAGGAGCAGGAGGACGCCGTCGTTAAAGTACGGTAAAGAGACTGTATATAGTTACCCGTCGGGGTACAGTGAACTGTTACTGCTGCTAGGTTAAAATATAGTCCCCGTTGGGACCAGCAAATTGAACTGTTAACCCGTGTGTCCCTTAATCCCACTGACCGAGGACTGAGAGCGGTCATTCCTTCCTTATACCTGGCCGAGGACTGAGAGCGGCCACTTTCCCCCTGTATATAGTTGCGCTTTCTAAGGCGCCCCCTACTGGTTTTATAAGGAAACCGTTCTTCTACAAGAGACTGTCACACTTTACCCGGTCACAAGTCGCACCGTGGCCGGAGGAGCAAGAGTGTTAATATATATATAATGTTTTATATGTTATTGTTGTTATGAAAATTTGTATGTTTGATGTTTTTATTCTCTTACAGCCCGAGGACGTGCTGTGATTTACCAGGGGGGAATGTAGCACCCTGAGGATTCGGCTGCTACAGGGGTATTGCACCTCAAGCCAGAGGTGTGATATTCCACTCCCGGGTAAGGATGGAGTGTGGAACTGAGCTCAGTAGGCTGCATGCACTACATACATCCCATTTCCGGGGGACAGATCGACGGTACTCCCACCAATATATGTGCAGGTACGATAGTGTCTGTCCCTGGCTGGAGTGGGAGGGGGTTGGAACATCCCAGTAGTGTAGGGGCAGATAGGGGGAGCAGTCTGGGTAATGCTAGGAGCTCATTGGGTGCTGGTCACCTGAGCTCACACATAGAGGGAGTATATAAGGTGGGAACCATCTTAGATCAGGGTCAGACAGGCAGACAGTTACCAGTCAGTCTGTTGTAGAGGGTCAAGCAGTCCTGAAAGAAGAGAGAGAGGAGAAGAAAAGGACCCAGAGGGGAAGAAGAGGGAACCCCAAGAGCCCAAATACAACCAGAAGGGTGAAGGGTTGGCACAAGGGTACCGGATCCCAAGCTGGTGGAGGGCACTAATCCTCAGCCAGAGACTGGAGGTTGTGGGCAGGATCTGCCACGACCCCCCACTAAATCCACTGCGAAGGCACACCAAGTATAGGGTCAGGGAACCCAGAGACAAGGGTTTTACCAACAAGAGGCCCGAGGGAGCCGGACATAAGTGGATCCCTGGTGGGGAAGGCCAGAGAAAAGGAACGTCAGAGAGGGAGCTCAGGATCACGCTCCAGAATTACCTGAGGGTTGGCCGAGTCCAGGACCTGGTGGACGCAGCACGGCTCGGGCGGTCACTCAAGGCCGGAGTGACCAGCACAACAGCAGTAAGTAAAAACCCTGAACTGCACAGCCCGACTCTGAGTCTTATTATCACCCTCACTGCACCACCACAACCACCACCCTCTACAACTGACCCCCTGAGGCTATACCCCACCCGTTGGGGGTTATACTACCAGAAGCTGCACACACACCACCAGCCTCAGCGGACCCTGCTGCAGCGGCGGCCGTATTGACCGCAAATCAACGGGTGGCGTAGTCGACACTAAAGAACATCCAGCAACATCTGTAGGACTGCCACACACTGAGCTTGACACCCTGGGCACGGACCGGGTCACCGCCACTCGGAGACTACAACCCCCATCTGATCCGGATCCGGGTATCCCCCAAACAACACTGGCCCAGGGGGCGCGTCAGATTCATCTGAACTAAAAGCCGAGATCCTTAGATCAGGAACAGAACAGACATTTATAGGACATTTCATAACTTTCACAAATTCTTATGGAAACATTTACAGCACATCCTGTATTGTACTGCTGTACCCAATTTATTATATATTTTAGGAGTCGGAGTGGGTCCATTTTATACCGACTCCACCAAAATAGACACCGACTCAGACTCCACAGCCCTGCACCCTCCAAGAAGAGTGGGATGCCATGCCTCAGCAGACAATAACTCCACTTGTGAACAGCAGGAGAATTCATTGTCGAGCTGTAATTGATGCTGCTCAAGGCCACATGACAAGTTATTGAGACATTGACATTTTTTGTTGGGGTATACCCACCACTGTTGTTGGCATTTGTTTCAATAAATGGTTTGAGATGAGGAAATCACCGTTACATGCTTCTACTTAAACGCCCTACTTGTATTATAATATATTACTGTAGAGGGAACTTTTTACATTTTCCATACATTTCACCAGAAAGCCACATATCCCTAACTTTTTGTGGTCAGTGTAGATATACAGGTGCTTCTCACAAAATTAGAATATCATCAAAAAGTTAATTTATTTCAGTTCTTCAATACAAAAAGTGAAACTCATATATTATATAGAGTCATTACAAACACAGTGATCTATTTCAAGTGTTTATTTCTGTTAATGTTGATGATTATGGCTTACAGCCAATGAAAACACAAAAGTCATTATCTCAGTAAATTAGAATATTTTATAACAGCTTAAAAAATTATTTTAAAATCCGAAATGTTGGGCTACTGAAATGTATGTTCAGTAAATGCACTCAATACTTGGTCGGGGCTCCTTTTGCATCAATTACTGCATCAATGCGGCGTGGCATGGAGGCGATCAGCCTGTGGCACTGCTGAGGTGTTATGGAAGCCCAGGTTGCTTTGATAGCAGCCTTCAGCTCCTCTGCATTGTTGGGTCTGGTGTCTCTCATCTTCCTCTTGACAATACCCCATAGATTCTCTATGACGTTATGGTCAGGCGAGTTTGCTGGCCAATCAAGCACAGTGATACTGTTGTTTTTAAACCAGGTATTGGTACTTTTGGCAGTGTGGACAGGTGCCAAGTCTTGCTGGAGAATGACATTTCCATCTCCAAGAAGCTTGTCGTCAGAGGGAAGCATGAAGTGCTCTAAAATTTCCTGGTAGACGGCTGCGCTGACTTTGGTCTTGATAAAACACAGTGGACCTACACCAGCAGATGACATGGCTCTCCAAGCCATCACTGATTGTGGAAACTTCACACTAGTGTGACACCCCAGGGGTCTGGATGCCACAGTAACGTAATGTTATGTCTGAGAGCAGGTGGGAGGTCCTTTGGTCAGGGATCCTGTGCATGCCACACCTCCTGCCCAGTCTTGGGAGGGGAAGAACTTCCCCTATAAAAACCTGGGGCTGAGGCAGGGTGAGTGAGTAGAAGAAGAGAAGAAGTAGAGACAGCATAGGAAGAAACAGCAGTTACAAGGAGTCAGGGGCTGGCAGCTGCAGAGTTCGCCCTGACTAAGAAGACTTTTTACCGGACCCGGAGTCCGAGGCTGTGGGGACTAATTCCTACCCAGCAGCAGAATCCGTCAGGCAGGGGATTTCAGGTCCTCTGGCCCAGAAGCCCGAAGGCACGGTCACACGCGTGGGACCAGCACCGCCATCGTGGAGCGGAAGCCATTAGAAGGCCCCGAGTCACCGGCCATACGGGTGAGCACCACACGGTACACTCAGGGACGTGGGCTACTTACATCAGCTCCTAGCAAGGTAGCCAGAAGAGTACAGTCAGTTTGGGAGGCCTACAACTACGCCTGGCCAGGGGAGATCCCATCTGCTCAAGGACTGACCAGGCCCCATCCGCTAGCAAGTACTCCGGGAGGGTCTTTTGTTGTTACCAGTAAAGACCCTGAACTACACCGTATCGTCTCTGAGTGGTTCCTGCTACCCCCATCATCCACGTCGGCTGCCCTGAGGCCATACCCCTCCCGTTGGGGGTTATACTATCACGCTGCACAATCCCACCATCGGCCTCAGCGGTCTGCCCTGCAGCAGCAGCCCCCTGGCTGCACTCAACGGGTGGCGTAGTCATCAACCATTTACTACTAATGGACTGCCGTCTAGTTTGACTCCCTGGGCACGGACCGGGTCACCGCCACGAGACTACAACCCTCCACAGATCCGGCTCCGGGTAAGCTCCCGCATGCGCAGCGCAGCGCGACACAGGCCCAGGGGCGCGTCACTAGACCTCAAGCAGCTTGGATTATGTGCCTCTGCACTCTTCCTCCAGACTCTGGGACCTTGATTCCCAAATTAAAATTGGAACTTTGGGACCTTGTGGAGTGTGTCAATGACTGCCTTCGGGACATCTGTCAAGTCAGCAGTCTTCCCCATGACTGTGGAGCCTACTGAAACAGATTAAGGGGCCTTTTTAAACACGTAGGAAGCCTTTGCATGTGTTTTTTTCTTAATTATTCTAATTTACTGAGACAATGACTGTTATGTTTTCATTGGCTGTAAGTCATAATCATCAACATTAGCAGAAACAACCATAGAATCATAGAATGGTAGAGTTGGAAGGGACCTCCTGGGTCATCTGGTCCAACCCCCTGCTCAAAGCAGGATTCACTAGATCATCTCAGACAGATGTCTGTCCAGCCTCTGTTTGAAGACGTCCATTGAAGGGGAACTCACCACCTCTCGTGGCAGCCTGTTCCACTCATTAATCACCCTAACTGTCAAAAAGTTTTTTCTAATATCTAATCTGTGTCTCCTCCCATTTAGTTTCATCCCATTGCTTCTAGTCTTTCCTTGTGCAAATGAGAATAAAGATGATCCTTCTACAATGTGACAGCCCTTGACATATTTGTAGACAGCTATTAAGTCTCCTCTCAGTCTTCTTTTTTGCAAGCTAAACATTCCCAAATCCTGCAACCGTTCCTCATATGACATGGTTTGCAGACCAGTCACCATTCTGGTCGCTCTTCTCTGAACTTGCTCCAGTTTGTCTATGTCTTTTTTAAAATGTGGTGCCCAAAACTGTACACAGTATTCCAGATGAGGTCTGACCAAAGAGGAGTAAAGACCGATAATGACTTCACGTGATCTAGACTGTATGCTTCTGTTAATACATCCCAGAATTGTATTTGCCTTTTTTGCTGCTGCATCACACTGTTGACTCATGTTCAGTCTATGATCTATTAGTATACCTAAGTCTTTTTCACATGTACTGTTGCTTAGCTCTATTCCTCCCATTCTGTATATGCTTTTTTCATTTTTATTGCCCAGATGTAGTACTTTGCATTTTTCCCTGTTAAAAACCATTCTGTTGGTTGCTGCCCACTGCTCCAGTTTATTTAGGTCTTTTTGAATCCTCTCTCTCTCTCTTCTCTAGTATTAGCTATCCCTCCTAGCTTTGTGTCATCAGCAAATTTAATCAGTTTACCCTCAATTCCTTCATCTAAATCATTGATAAAGATGTTGAACAATACAGGTCCCAGGACGGAGCCCTGTGGTACCCCACTTGAGACATTCATCCAGCTGGATGTGAAGCCATTTACAACCACCCTTTGAGTCCGATCACTAAGCCAGTTATGAATCCACCTAACAGTTGCCTGGTCCATTGCATACTTGGTCATTTTTTCAATAAGGATGATGTGAGATACTTGAAATAGATCACTCTGTTTGTAATGACTCTATATAATATATGAGTTTCACTTTTTGTATTGAAGAACTGAAATTAATAAACTTTTTGATGATATTCTAATTTTATGAGACGCATGTATGTATATATATATATATATATATATATATATATATATATATATACACAGTACAGACCAAAAGTTTGGACACACCATCTCATTTAAAGATTTTTCTGTATTTTCATGACTTTGAAAATTGTACATTCACACTGAAGGCATCAAACTATGAATTAACACATGTGGAATTTTATACTTAACAAAAAAGTGTGAAACAACTGAAAATATGTCTTATATTCTAGGTTCTTCAAAGTAGCCACCTTTTGCTTTGATGACTGCTTTGAACACTCTTGGCATTCTCTTGATGAGCTTCAAGAGGTAGTCACCGGAAATGGTCTTCCAACAATCTTGAAGGAGTTCCCAGAGATGCTTAGCACTTGTTGGCCCTTTTGCCTTCACTCTGTGGTCCAGCTCAACCCAAACCATCTCGATTGGGTTCAGGTCTGGTGACTGTGGAGGCCAGGTCATCTGGCGTAGCACCCCATCACTCTCCTTCTTGGTCAAATAGCCCTAACACAGCCTGGAGGTGTGTTTGGGGTCATTGTCCTGTTGAAAAATAAATGATGGTCCAACTAAAAGCAAACCGGATGGAATAGCATGCTGCGGCAAGATGCTGTGGTAGCCATGCTGGTTCAGTATGCCTTCCATTTTGAATAAATCCCCAACAGTGTCACCAGCAAAGCACCCCCACACCATCACACCTCCTCCTCCATGCTTCACGATGGGAACCAGGCATGTAGAGTCCATCCGTTCACCTTTTCTGCGTCGCACAAAGACGAATGCCAAGAGTGTGCAAAGCAGTCATCAAAGCAAAAGGTGGCTACTTTGAAGAACCTAGAATATAAGACATATTTTCAGTTGTTTCACACTTTTTTGTTAAGTATATAATTCCACATGTGTTAATTCATAGTTTTGATGCCTTCAGTGTGAATGTACAATTTTCATAGTCATGAAAATACAGAAAAATCTTTAAATGAGAAGGTGTGTCCAAACTTTTGGTCTGTACTGTATATCTATCTATGTATATTTTTTTTCCCAAGAACCATAAAAACTCTTCATTCCTCAAAACCGTATTCAACTACCATCCACCAAATCTTACTTGCCAGCTCCTCGATATTTTTCACTAGCTCCTCTTTATCAGATATAATCTGTTTTAGTTGTGGAAGATTTACAAACTGCTCCTGAAGAACATCCTCTTGCTCCATCATATCGGTGAGCTGTGACACGCTGAAGTAGAAAAAAAGAGAAACGTGCGTGGAAGACTTTCATGGAAATGTTACAACAGGGTACAGAGAAGCCAGTGTGCAGAATAAGCCCCCACAGACTTATCTATAGGGTGGCCCTGGGGAATACTAGGATGGATGTCATTTTATCATTAGAACTAATATAGAATTCAGAATTTTTTTTTTGACAAATAAAAATTAAACTTTTTTTTTTTTTTATTTTAGTTGTAAAAATACAAACCTCAAATCTGACAGCTCAGGAAACGTTTCAGGGAGATCAGGCATCTTATATGTAAAGCCGTTCACACCCACCTAAGAAATATATACAGGTACTGGTGAGAGACTACAGAAACAGAAATGTTCAGTGCCTAGGTTACCGGCCACTGCTGCTGTCTATCAGTGGTGGCCAGTCTCCTAGGCAAGGAAAGCAGTTTGCTATACAGCTTGCAAGTGCAGCTCTGAAGTTGGCCGGATCCCTGGATTCAGTACCTCTGTGCTCCTCCGACGCTGCAAAGTCAAAGCGGTCTCTGCCGACAGCAGAGGAAAGTGCATAGTTCAGACCAGCGGCGCGACCATGCCGCTGGTTGAAACTGTCCATCTTCAGGAGAGCACTGCCCCCAGCAAGGAGGTAGCCAGCAAGACAGAGGAGCAGTGTGCTCCTGATGAAACAAGATTAGACAAGCTCTTAAAGGGGTTTTCTGATCCGACATGACACTGACTGCAGACTTGTGAATTCTCACATAGTGTGCACTGCTGTCTGCAAGTACGCGCTATGCATACTCCCAGCCAGAATCCAACTACAGTTCAAGGCCTCGCACAATACACTTGCATTGAGCGCGCTGGGAACAGTGTAGCCAGATTGTGGCCGGAAGTACGCATATTGTATACTTGTGGCCACCTGACCGCCTTTCCCGGTGTGGACACCACAGAATCCTCACTGTGTGCAGTGTGCTCTATGTGAGGATTCACAAGTCTGCAGTCATACACAGTGACTGCAGACTTGTCGTTTTAGACCAGACAACCCCTTTACAGAAACATCTTCCCTGCCCACCTATTAAAGTTTAATTGACATTTTTTGGCTTTTTCTGATCACGGCTGCGCACTTACTTCAGACGGGGGGACAGGCACCGGCAGATCTGTAATTAGGCCGTATGCGGGGGCGGCAGTTTTGGCAGAGTTGTATGTGGAAGGAACAGGTTCAGATACTGGCACTGATCTATTGTTATCTTGTGTAGGGAAAGGAGGAAACAAAGAAAAGCCAGAAAGAGGGTGCGGAGGCCTCCCTGCGGGATTGCTGTACAGGCGGAAAGACAAGAAAGGGTTTCCCTCATTAGATTAGTATTCTCCCAAGCACCATCGTAATGAAATAGGACATACAATATCTGTAGGTAGATGCTGTGTCGCCAACATGCCAGCAGATAGATCAGCCTATTATGTGCTGTAATTCTGCAGCTCTGAACATACTGTGTACGGACAGATACACACTATTAACACACAGTTACCCTGCAATCCTATTAGTATACCAGAGATGTTAATCTGCAGATAAGGTTACTGACAGGCTTCATGAGGACACAATGTAGCCCGTACTCCACATGGGCTGCCAGATGATCACCTCTCCTCTACTGCTAGTGTAGCCGCCATGCAAGGTGCACAATGGGAGAGAACTGTCCGGGCCCTGCTTACCGGCAGCAGCAACATACAGCACATCCACGGACAGAAAATGTACAAGAGAAGTAAGAGGAGCCGTCTGGATGGTATATAGCACCCTGTAATGCTGGGTTTAGTCATTATACCCATTCTGCCCATCAGCAGCATCATATCCATAGGCAGTCACTTCTGGAGGTGTTTAGACAGGCGAGCCGCACTTCTGTCCGCACAGAATGATGGTTAATATGATAGAATCTCAGCAGCACACGATCTGATCACACAGGGCGATGATGTGCTGCCAATAACGCTACAGCTTAAGCAGTCTTGAAAATGACCGCCCCATCGCACCAGCTTTGTGCTCCAAGTCTCTTCTATTCACCGCCACATATTTCTGATAAATTTACATCACTGTGACTCCAACTTGTCACTACAACTGAAGACTTCTTTGGTCTCTGAAGTGTAAATGATTGTGAACACACCGCCATTTCCACAGCTCCCATAGCGTTGGCCTATGTTCACATGTCCAGTAATCATCAGTTAGGATGGATCCAGCAGCGATCCATTCACACACAAAAAAAAATAATTGACACAACTTTTTTGTCCACCTGAAAAGAAACTAATTTCAACTCGGTCCATTTTCTTAACACTGACGTCTATGGAAAACGGATCCGTTTATTAGCCATCTGTTTTCTTCCTTTTGAAACTGATCCAGTAAATAGAACAATTAACCTTTTGCAAAATGAAAAAAAAATGGATGGCTAATTAACAAATCAGTTTTCCATAGGGTTCAATGTTACAAAATGGATCAAATGGAAATAAGTTTTTTTTTTTGCCACATAAAAAAAAGTTGGGCCAGCACAACTGTTCTGTTATCAGATTGCTGCTGGATACGGACTATGTTCACACATCCAGTAATCATGTTAGAACGTTCTAATGGATGATTACTGACGTGTGAACATAGTCTCATGTGCAGCGGCATCATGCAGAGTTTCCCCGACACACCGTGTCTGCAAATTGAGAATCTGGTTTGGCTTTTATCCTAAGTCATATGGCAAGGCTCGTTAAAGGGTCGATATTGACTTTTAGGATTACTTCCAAAAGGTGGCGCTAAAGTTCTAATACTCTTCCTCTCTGAAGAGACAATTTGCATATTTAATTGCCCAGAGGAGCATGCACGGCTTATACGTCTCCTCACTCTGACATGCCAGGCTTGGCTTGGCATTCTCCACAAGGAGAAACGCTAGCCCTTAGACCCCAACCACTCGGTACAAAACTCTCATCATTGGTGTACAGTGGGTATTCCCATCAAACAATATGGAAAGGAGGGGACCCATAATTTGTAAAGTCTGAATTTTGATAATGTTAAAAGTCTAAAGGAGAGAAAAAGAAATGTTCAGGTACAAGTTAAGGTACAACTCTACAAAGAAACCTGCAGTCAAAATTAGAACTTACTGTAATTTGCTACATGGAACCACAAATTCAGCCGCAATGTGAGGGTAAACAATCGTTCAGATGACCAGAAATAAGTGCTAAAAGCGGATGTGCCATCTTATCAAGTAGAAGTGCACCGCTCCCCAGCCTCCTCGCTTCCCGATTTATGGGGCGCAGTGCGCTCCTGCTTGATTGACAGCTTGGTGCAGCGGCATGTGTTGTGCGGCTTGTCCGAACTATGCGCTCTCTGGTGCTGCAAGCAGAGATCATTTTGCCTTTGCAGCATCTGGGAAGCAGCGGCACTGAAGCCGGCAGTGCGCTCCAGCCATCCAGCCAGCTTCGGGCAGTGCTTACAAGCTCTACTGGGAAGGACTTGTATTTTGCCACCGCAGAAGCAGAAAAGAATAAAATTAAATATACTTCCATTGTTGAGAATGGAAAGGATTTTTAATAACAAGTAAATTACTAAATTGCTTGATTTTACAAGAATTTTGCAATTTCACCACTTTAAGAATATTGGAATAACCCTTTAAACTTAGATGATATTCCACCATAACAATGGAAGGATCTGAGATCTCAGGACAATATAATTACTTACTAGGGGAAAGAGCCAAAGGTTGGGGCCAGGGTTGGAGGGCTTTTCCAAAACTCTTCTAGTAAATTCTGGACTATTTTCCCAAGATCTGAGTGCATAGTAAACTAAAAAAGGAGAAAATTGTTAAGATGTTAACAGCTGTAAACTCTCATCAGAAAGAATCATGTGGCTAATGCCATAATAACACCTAACATGATCAGAGATTCCTGGCGTAACACTGTGTTCCAAATTATTATGCAAATAATATTTTCTCAGATTTTCCCAAATTACCTATATGAATTGCAGTCATTGTAATTTTCCAGTCAAATAACTATTAGAGTACAATTGAACGGTTTTTGTACAAACTGCCTATGATAACAGTATATTTTTTAAAAAATAAAAAACTCAAACTGCACTCAAAATGCATGTTCCAAATTATTATGCACAGCAGAGTTTTCAACCTTTTCATTTTAATAAAGAACAAAAAAATGGTCATTTTTGAAATTATAAGCATTAGCAGGTTATTACAAACTGAAATCAAACAGTTTTCACCTCAAAACTTTATTCTAGGTGATGTCACATTTGCACATAGGACCCCTTGTTCGAAAGGAGCTTCTGAACTCTCTCGTCCATTGAATTTGTCAGGTTTTGGATGGTTTCTGCTTCAATTGTTTTGCATGAGGACAGAATACCCTCCCAGAGCTGTTGCTTAGATGTGAACTGCCTCCCGCCACCATTGACACTCCTTTTGATGATGCTCCAGAGGTTCTCAATGGGGTTGAGGTCAGGGGAGCATGGGGGCCACACCATAAGTTTGTCCCCTTTTATGTCCATAGCAGCCAGAGATGCAGATGTGTTATGTGCAGCATGAGACGGGGCATTATTGTTCTGTTCATGATTGCAGTTTGTGAGCTCCGATCTCCTTCTATGGGTGAATTTCTTTGGGGTCTTGAATCCTCTGGCTGGTTAAAACACGTGAAAACAATCCTAGATGCTGGTATCTTCATTGCAAAGGTAAGATGTGTTGTATCTGTTCATATTCTACTGCTGCTTGTCTGATTTGTACTATTCTAGGCACGGACTGTACAAAAATGATCCTTTTAGTGCTGAGAATAAACGAGATTTGTAATTATATAAATGTGTAATATTTTACATTTAATTTGCACATATAGGCCGTGTCAGAAGAGGGCGCCAGCGTGCTCGTTCATTGTTCTGATGGATGGGACCGCACCGCTCAGGTCTGCTCTGTATCCAGTCTGTTACTTGACCCCTATTACCGAACCATCAGAGGATTCATGGTAAGAGGCTTTATTTCATATACTCTATGTACAGGTGGAGATTTACGGAGTTGATATTTTTTGCATAGTGTAACTTTTATTTTTCCCAATTACTATTAGGTGTTAATTGAAAAAGACTGGATTTCATTTGGACACAAATTTAATCACAGGTAACCCTGGTCACTGCACATATTTTGGAAAAGTCAAGCAGAGTCACTTATTTACAGAGGGCCTTTCACCAAATTTTTCATGTTGAACTGAAAACACGTTGTAGCTTCAGAGCAGAAAAAAAAAAAATTGTTAGTTCTTTTTTTATTTTGCATCTCTGTTGCAGGGATATTAACAATCAAAGTATTTGTCACCTAATGAGTTAATTTTCGTTACATCCAAGTGGGTGTTATCAGAGAGCTTTCACTGTGGGGCATGTACTTCTCCTTGTACGATGCTGTCCAATTATAAACAGGCAGCAAGATGCTAGAAAAAGAACACGTCCACACCATATCTTACAGCAGGTTTCTCAGTGTGTGGGTTATAATGAAAGCCCGGATCTCCTGGTCTAACCTCCTGCATGATTAGAATATCAACTGTATTCAAATCCCATCAATTAACACATTTCAGATATGGGCCCAGCAGTCAGTGTGGGGCTAGGGTCAGCACAGCTGAGTTTAGCTGTGTCACTTTCCAAATCTTCCATCAGCTCTCCTCCTCTCAGCAAAAGAGACAAAAAAAACACCATACATTCTAATATAATATACTTACTGTAGTTTTTCTGTGCCATTCCCAGTCTCAGGCGGTTTTGGGAGCGCAGTCCACCTGAAAAAGATGTTGCATGCATATACCCCAATTGCATTGCTTCAGCATATTTTTTTTTTTTTTTAAGGTATGGAAATTTAGATGGGGATCCCAAGGAGGTGTCCCCAGTGATAGACCAGTTCCTGGAATGTGTCTGGCAGCTCATGGAGCAGTTTCCCTGTGCGTTTGAATTTAATGAGAGATTCTTGGTCCACATACAACACCATATATACTCCTGTCAGTATGGAAACTTTCTGTGCAACTGCGAGAAGGAGAGGAAGGAACTGATATGAGAGAATATGTGCTCTGTGTATGGTCACTATAGGCTTGTAACAGAAATAGAATATGGATGGTTGACGTGTCCCTGATGCTGATCTGATCACACGGTGCCCCACAGTCTGGATAACAGCAATCACTTATAAACTGTGAAGGTTGAACCTTGGCAAAAAATTTTCAATAACTGTGCAGGAGAAAAATGTATAAAGTGATGGCATATTGGTAAGATATGCCATCACTTCAGGATTGGTGGGGGTGTCAGACCTTAGGGACGCCCACATATCCGGAGACTGAATGGGTATGTGAACCTAAACCATTTCAGTTTTTTCCTGCCCATCTGGGTCGCTGGCATCGCTGGCAGTGCCACTGTACAGAGAAACATAAGAATGGTGAAATCAAAATGCCAATAATAAAATAAGATGGGTACATGGATTTAAGAATTGCACAGTTCCTGATGTAACCAATGGTCCACTAGAAGATACTTCTTGAAGATATTCTCTGTCCTGAGTAATGTTGAAATCTTGTAGATCTTCTTTCCCAGTCACAAAATTTCCTAACCTGCACGTCAGTAGCCAAGGACATGAGATACATCCTTGTAACTAGAGGATCATGGCTTTAAAGAGATATTCTTAAAATATCAAGCTCTCATTGAGGCCTCATTCAGACATCCGTATCCACATGTACGTGTTAATGCTAATGCTATTCACATGCCTGTGTATTTTCATGGACTATGTGTCTGTGCAAAACTCACGGAGACATGTCTGTTTTTTCTTCCATTATCACAGATGAAAAAGACCTATACAAGTCTATGGGTCCATGAAAAACATAGACAGCCCACGGATGGCATCATGGTGCTGTCCGAGATTAAAGGGGTTGTCCAGTACTTTATATTACCCCCCCCCCCCCAATGTGTCTCCCCGGGGCCTCTAAGGATTTTTGTAATTACCTTCCGTTGCAGATAATGCCTGTGAGTGGCGCTATCACTGGCCGCTCACAGGCATCACATGACCCCCGGCTGCAGCCGGCTTTGACATCCGCCGATGTCGCTGGCAGCAGCCGGGGGTCTCTGTCTTCCGCGTTCCAGGTAGATGCCAGACTGTGGGCGGAGTTACCCCCCCACATCACACCCGGCATCCACCGCACGCTCTGCCTCTCCCCATTCATTGGGAAAGCGCGGTGGATGCTGGGTGTGACGCGTGGGGAGGAGGTGTAACCCTGCCCACAACCCAGCAGCCACCGTAGGGACCCCAGTGCCGAGTCACGCCTCACTTGTCGTGACATCAGCGTGGGGTCACGTGATGCCTGTGAGCGGCCACCGATAGCGAAGCTCACAGGCATTATCAGCAATGCAAGCTAATTACAAAAAGTCTTAGGGGCCCCGGGGGGATACATTGGGGGGGTAATATAAAGTACTGGACAACTTCTTTAACATTACAAAGCATAGGAGAAACTTTATAACATATTTATCCATACGAGAAGAACACTGATAACACAATGATGGTAAAATGGACACACTGATACCATTTTTTCACATACCTGTTTAAACCTGTACATGTGAATGAGGCCTTCTGCTGATCACTGAAGAGCCCCATTCTCAGCATCGCTAAAAGTCCCATCGGTCGGACCTCCAGCATTCAGAAAGTTATCTCCTAACCCTTTACAACAGTGGTTCTCAACTCCAGTCCTCAGGACTCACCAACAGGCCATGTTTTCAGGATTTCCTTAGTATTGCACAGCTGATAATTGCATCACCTGCACAGGCAATAATTCCATCACCTGTGCAATACTAAGGAAATCCTGAAAACATGATCTGTTGGTGAGTCCTGAGGACTGGAGTTGGGGAACACTGCTGTAAAGGGACTGTCAGTACAGAAGGACTGTTCAAATCAAGTACAGGCGCTCGGTGCACCGTGGTGGGGCCAAGCAGTTCAGTGCATCTTTCCATCTACTTTTTGGAAACGGATTTTCCAATTTTGACTATGAAGCTACACAGCTACTATGCAAAGAAACACTGAAAGCTATAGAACTTGTGGCTCATTCATATAAGAGAATCAGGCACAGTTTCACCAGTTTGGTCAGTGTCAGTTTTTATCATTAGAGTTTGGCCTGAGCTTCAGTTTCTTCATCTTTTTCCATCAAACAGACCTGGAAAACTGGACAGCGCTCAGATGGCAATTAATTGTTGGCCGATTTTTTTTTTCACTGACCCATGGATGTGCATTGTTAATTTTGACCTGACACTCAGATAACTATCGTACATTTTGCCACGATTTTCCGTCTCTCAAACAATCACAGATATGTGAATGGCCCCATTCACTCTTCTAGGTACAAGTGCTATCTGGAAATAACACAAATAGGACTCGTACACAAAAAATGTACGTCTGAATGAGCCCTTAGTGTTAGTGCAGGTTGCAGTGGTGACGGGTATACTTGCAGCTCTCATAATCTCAATATATCAGTGATGCAATCATCATCTTCCAGAATTCAGGAGAGGACCTACTCCCTCTGGTCTTACCTGTGGAAGCAGCGGTTGGATTACATGAACCCTCTGTACAGAGCAGATCACAGTCAGAGCCAAGGAACTCTGAGACCACACACCACTCCATGCCACTTCAGGTAAGAGGTTATTCTGATTCCTCCTCTGCACTGAATAAAGCAGCAGAACTCTAACACACCATATACTTATCATTCATATATAGAAACATCAACCCTAACTTTACAGGTGAAAGAAGCGGGGTGACGTATCATGAGCCCAATGTGTCCTTCAGTGGTGAAATCCAAGGCCCAACACTCTTCCCACTTGTAACCATGGTCTACATTTAGGGGTTGCGTCAGAGCTCACTCGTCAGTTCTATCTTCTACCTGGCCCAAATCAATTCACTTTAGACAGATTTACTGACATCTATGACAGCTTGTGACACGGTGATTCATTTTGCACATATTTAGACTGCGATAAAGTATTGATCTTTGGGGGTCAGACCGCTGGGACCCCCAACAATCCCCAGGAGGTTCTGTAGAGCAAGCTTTGAACAGAGCAGAGGTGGAGCATGTACATCTCTACTCCATTCATTCTCTGTGGAACTGACCCCTAGCGATCAATTCCTAAATCCTGTTGATAGGGGATTACTTATATACTTGGTACAACCCCTTTAATAGGGCATGCGGATGTCCCTGATCGGGAACTTTCTATATAAACGCATAATATAAAGTCGAGTTTGGGTCAGGAGACCTGAAGCCAGTCTTTGCATTGAAGCATACTCAGACCGCAAAACACACGTGTGAATCCAGGCAAAAGCTGTTTTTTTTTGTTTGCCTGTACAAAACAGACCAATTTTGCAAGTGTGTTAGATCCAATTTTCGGGCATATTTAGTCCACATGTCCGTTTTTATCAATGGTTTTGCCATATGCAAAAACAACGTGACAGAGGTTTCCCAAGCTTCTTCAAGTACCCAGTCAGTGAAAATGAAGAATAGCAGTAGGATGCAACTTGGATGTCCGCAAATAAGGTCAATGTAGGGGATGTCTCTGTTTATATACAGACCATCAGTCAGCAAAATAACAGAACGGACATGTGAATAGTGTAAGGATAGGATGTGTCAGTGTGCTGTCCGAGTAATGAGGCCCAACTTGCCACCACATATTTTCACTGATCTGAAGTCACCAGCCATAGATGAGCCACTGAGGGACTCATTAGGACTCGCTCACATTGCCACGTAACACGGCCGAGTGCTAGTGCTATGTGATGTTTTATCGGATAGCACTCGGACCAATAATATACTATGTTATCCGAGTGCAGTCTGATGTACGTGCACAGAGACAATGGAGAAGATGGAAAAATTAAGTCCTCCATCTTCTCCACACCTGTGCTGCAATTCTTCCATGCGAGAAAATTGGATCACACTCAGAGTTAAAGCCGAGTGTCATTAGCATAATCGGCCCAATTCTCTGGCATGGGAGAATGCACAGCATTGTGAGCTAGCACTTCATGTGTGTACCATGAGCTAGCATGTCTTAAGAACATATATCATGAGAATTGCTCGATGATAATCTTCTGTACTTGTGCATATACTAACTCTTCAAACTTATTTTTCACCATGGAAGGTTTTGGAGGGGCCTCTATAACCGATTTGAGAAAGGAATGCACCCTCGCCAGTCAGTCACTGATTTTCTACAGGCAGTAAAAGAAGAGACGCAGCAGCTGGAGGAGGAAATGGAGTTCATGGAGAAGGTGTGGTAGAAATGCTGAAAATCCAGCTTCCTGGCCTATATGTTTTTGATGTTTATACCTCCGCTTAGGTTTCAGTGTAAACCAATTCAGCTTTTAATGGTGACTGAGAAACAATTTTAAATGATTATATATAGAAACCCTGCACAAGATAAAAAAGAGGCAATCATTTTTAGCCAATGCCCTACGTCTTTGGTGTTCTCCAACACAATAACTGGAAGAGAGCACCATTAAAGGGAATCTGTTACCAGGTTTTTGCTACCCATCTGAGTGCAGCGCAATATAGGGGCAGAGGCCCTGATTCCAACAATCTGTCACTTACTGGGCTACCTGCTGTCATTTTGATAAAATTACTGTGTTATCTGCAGCAGACCCCGCCCACATCACTGATTGGCAGTTTTCTGACTGCTGAGCTCTGTATAACCCCGCCCACACCACTGATTGGCCACTTTGTGTATACTACATTTGCAGAAAGCTGCCAATCAGTGATGGGGGCGTGGTTGTACAGAGCTTATGAATATGTAGGACTACCTGGCAGCAGGTTTACTAGTCCCCAATGATAATCTGCTTGCTGATAAAATAGTGATTTTATAAAAACTACAGCAATCAGACCATTAAGTGACACATCACTGTAACCAGGGTCTCTACCTTGTGTCTTTTCAATGTCAGTAATGCCTGAGCACTGTGGCGTTATGGCTTTCTTATGGCACCAGAGGTTACATTAACATGCCCTAACCCAATGTAACTTTTGCTCTTGTCTAACAATTTTTCCTTTAGAGATTAACAAAACTGGAAACTCGAGAGTCAAATGAAACCTACAGGAATCTCAATGACCAGCCAAAAATCCACAACTTCCAGATATGCATCACCAAACACTCTCCGGCTAATACGCCCCAAGATTACAGCACCAACCTGAAGCTGTTTCCCTCTCGTAGTCCATCCCAAGGTGAGGAGGACTCGGCCCTGATCCTAACTCAGGACCATTTGAAGAGCTCGGACCCCGACCTGTCGGATAACAGTGACCAGGAATCTGGGGTGGAGGACTTGAGCTGCCGGTCTCCGAGTGGTGGAGACTCGTTACCCAGCGAGGACAGTGGGAAGGATCCCGATTCAGATGAAGCAGTGTTCCTGACTGCTTAGAGGTCTTATTAACCACTTGCTATTATATTAGTGCTTCTATTTATTTATAGAGAGTGATGTAAGCTGGGAGGGATATACTGGGGGAAAAAAAAACATATCGACTTTGTTCACATGTATCAGTGGTAGTTTGTGCAGCGGAGACCAGATACTAATGTCCTATATAGTCGGTCTGATCCAGGCAATTGAACGACTGACAATTGGAAAAGTGCATACACAGGTTGACGAAACAATGACGGGGACACAATGATCGCTAATAATCTGGTATCATGTTATCAGCAGCACGTCTCCTGTTTACACTGAGTAATGTGCTGCCGTTAAGAATTTTAATGAATGCATAAAATGTATCGCACCCAATGAAACGGTGCTTTCCTAGTTTGTCTGCCGATTGTGGTCCTGGTTAGATGGGCCAATAATCGTATGTTGGAATGATTCCTATGAGCGCTCGTTCATCGTTTATTGGCTCTACGCCTTAAGTGCGTGTCTGCAGCCTCCGGGAATATTCAGAAACAGTTATCTTTTTTTAAGAGCCAACCTTATAATGCATTTTGTTTCCTTTCATGATTTCAAACCACATGTCCGTGGAGCATGAATCCTGTCCCAATATATTTGTATATTTAAGGTTTGTCATTGACAAAGGTGCCCTGTACTGGAAATATGGACACTTACATGGTTTTCGGGTTTAGGTCCACTGTGTGAAAGATCTGAATGTGCTTTGCTTCTGTGTAAGTTGCTGGTAGACTAATGGTGGTCATCCAGGATCTGACATTGGGTATTAATTCCCTACCTCCTAGTTATGTTAGGCATGACTATCACATGTAAGGTTCTTGCCACCTGGCCGAGAAAAGTTCGAAAAAAAGGACGCAAGCATAAACTGTTTGGCCTGTGACCACAGCAATTTACAGGAAAACAATGTGATTTTCGTCACATGATTAAAACCATGACCCAATGTCTATGGCTGAATAATCCCTTAAAGACTAATGTTTTGTGCTATGGTATACCATCGGTCCGATCTTCTGTAGCTTTATACTGTTTCCACATAGACTGCCAATGAAACAAAACTTCAGAATCTCATTTGGAGACTTTAAAGGGGCTGTCCAAGACTTTATTGAAGGCCTATACTTGATCATCAATGTCTGATTGATAGTGCGTGCTGTAGCTGTTCCTGTGTCAACGGTGGCCAGAAATGCTCAGGTGCCGAGCTCTGTTGACGGAGTACTACATATCGGCCCCCCATTCAAATCATTAGGGGGCAGATGTGTAGTACGCAGCCGCAGCCACTATTCCCTCCACAGAGCTCTGCAGTGCAGCTCCGCTAATGAGCACCCCAATTGATCAAACATTGATGACTTATCTTAAAGAGGTGGTCACTACATTGTATAATGCCCCCATCAAATTACACCTTTTAAATACCTGCAGCCGGGGTCACGTGATGCAGACTGAGCAGTCAGCAATAGCGCCACCCACAGGTACATATGGAAGCAGGAGGTATTTACAAAAACATTTATTTAGTTAACATGTGTAAATCGATGGGGTCATTATACAATGTAGTGGACCACCTCTTTAAAGAAAGGCCATCAATGTTAAAGTCCGGGACAACCCCTTTAATTATTAATCGGTATCGGTACAGATCTATTAGACTTTTCAGAACTTCAAAATAGGTCCATCCTTCAAACAGATGCCAAAAAGTACAGTATGCTGCAAACTTTAATGGAAGCATTCCTGTATGAATACAATATTGGAGGAAATAAAGAAAAAAAAACAAAAAGCTTTGGCACTTTTATGTAGGTCTCCATAATATAGTGGGGAGAGACTTTCTTATTGACTTCTATAAGTGAGGTAGAGCAGTAACCCCAAAGAAATTGAAAAATCAGCTGTGGTCCCTATAGGATGGCCCTACACGTTGCATTTCCCATCACTTTTTTGACAATACATTGGGGTGGAAAAATAAGATACCACTTTTGAAAAGCGAAAATAAAAGCAGATAATAAGAATTTATAGTCCAGAATTTACTGGTCACTTTTGTATTTCTGTAGGAATTCCAGCTCTGTACGTTGCAGATATCCGGCCCATCAGCGGATCAGCGGGGTCCCGCGTACTTGAATCCTTGCATGTTATCTGGGGGCTAAGAGCCATAGGGTTCTCTCTAAGTGCTTCCGACACTGGTTTTCAGAAAACGTACTGATCCTTTTATATTCGTGCTGCAAGGTAGTTACATGTGGGGTCTCAGCGTCACATTACTGGGCTAGTACTAATATGGTAAGAGTCAATGTGGTGTAGTATCCCCCCGCCATCCTTTACGTGTCTGCCTGCTGCATAGCGGACGGCTGCCATCTTGAATGCTCATTGAAGCTGCTATTAGTTTTTTTTGTAAATTGCATGGATAATCTTACCAGAATAATCGTTCTCACTTCTTGACTTGTCTGCTCATTGTGACCAATATCATATTGGTTTTCTAGACGAGTTTACAAGCGCTTGTAGTGCTACAATACAAGAACAAAGCTACTAGATGTAATAGGAAGATCATCATAAAATGACCGTCCCTCCCAACTGCAGATTCCAAAATCTCCTGAAGATGCAGCTTATAAGTGAGGTCCGTGATGGTCAGAAGCAGCGTCTTCTTCCCATGATCTGTGCCTGGGGTGGGAGCCCAGCGATGTAGGGGCTGAGCCGCAGTAACAGACATGGGGCCGTGTCTGCGGGGGAAGGTGGGGAATAGAGTTTTCATTTTCTAATCCAGGACAACCCTTTTAAAAGTAGAACTCCCAAAAACAATGAAAGGGAAAGCCTCTTAAAGGGACACTAATCCTCCAAATGAATGAGGGCAAAAAATAGAGCAGCTCTTACTTTTGTCCAGTCTGAACATGATCCTAAAAGAGATGGGGCCAGAGTGATCAAGAGCGGCGCTGTTCACATTGGTCTTGATGAGGAGGTGTGCTGGAGTCAGACAGACGCTCACGGTTCATGAAAAGGTGCATGCTTCTTCCTGAATTGAGAACGCACCGTGGGTCAATAAACAAATCTGCAACATGTGAATGAGATTTTGTGGCTATTTATGGTACAAAGATTTAAAAAAAAAAATTCCGCACAAGCGCTGTGTGTGAACAAACCCCAACGGTGGTGCCGCAGTTCTTTTGGGAGTTCTCCTTGATTGCAAAGGGTTTTGTGTGTTTTTTTTATATATATTATGTATGGTTTATTTATTGATGCCATCATTGCTTATTTTTGTGACGAGTATAATAAAATCATGATCTATTTTTTTATTTTGTGTTGCATTTTTGGCTGTAATTTATATGCAGAAATTGATTTTTGTTTTAAGATATTTTAAAATATGTTGTCAAGCAATATTACCCTAATTGTGACTATATCAGTACAAAGTACGTATGTAAAGTAGTTTATTCCGCAATGTGCAATTAGAATATTTTTGTAAACTCCCTTGTGTTGTGTGTGCTGGTGTGTATAGATTAGATTGGGCCTCTGTCCTTTACGGACATAGCATTACAGTCATTTATGCTGCACTTATAGAAGATGCTAAAGAATTACACTACAGTTTTTTTAATACAATTTTCTTTTCTTTTTTAAAGCAATACTTTACTCACCCTCTCTGGGTCTAATGCAGAGTGTCAGCTATTTGTCACATTGACAGCGCTGCAGCCAGTCAGTGAGTTCAGTGACTCTGAGCAAGTAGTGCCGTTAACTCGGGCAAAGCTGCTGATCTCAGTTATTGGTTGCAGCGCTGTCGACGTGAGGCCAAAGGACAGTAACAGACACTGGGAGCAGAGACCCTGTGCTGGACCCAAGGAAGGTGACTAGTGCACAGTTACAAAAAAAACAGCTTCACCAACGGGTTAAAGGAAAATCCCTTTAACCCTCAACTGGTGAGGTGGGGGTTGCCACACCCCAGGGAATTTTTGTTCGGCTGCCATTCATTGAAAAATGCTGGTATGAGGATTCGTGTCTCACTAGCTTCCATCCATTTGTGTGTGTCAAAAATGTGTTACACTCATATGCAATCAATCGCCAATAAGAAAACGATTAAAACAAACGTGATCTTCGCATTTTCTGTAAAAATAAGAGATTTCTAAACACTGGGGTATAGGAAACCCCACCTCACCAGTTGCGTGACAAAAACCCCACCTCACCAGTTGAGGGTTAATGAAGCAGATAATCTGGCACAGATCAGCAATGGAATGGGGAATTTTACAAGATCAGAAGCAAGAAACTGAGCAGAAAATTAGGAAATTACCCTGATAACATTTTGAATTAGCAGCTTGTTTTGGGCTCTCTATACCAATCCAAGGGAGGTTTGTATACTTTATGACGGACATGTAATAATTCAGAATATTTGATGATTTGGAATTTATTAGATCCCCCAGGTGAATTACCCCAATACTATAAAATGGACATAAATGACACATAAATCTGTGCGGTTACAAAGTAACATTGACGCTCCTCCCCAACTCCCCGTACAGAATGACATGCCCTCGGGTCAAGAGTGTCTACAGCTTCATAGAAATATATAAAGCAGTCACGTTAGGGTCGGGAAAGTCCGTGAATGGACTGATTACCACGGACGTCTGAATGAGTCTTTATTGACTAATAAAGTCACTATTGATCACAGGGGTTAAAACGGTCAGGATTGGAGTTCATCTCCAATGTTGGCCTTTGTGTAATATATACAACTCACACCTCCTGCACATGGAAGAGGCATAGATTCTGGGTATGAACAATGGGCGCCCTACACTATCCACCCTAAATATGGGGAAGATGGCAGTAAAGAGTAAAAGACGGTTGTCTGGGACTTGACTCTTTTCATAAGATAGGTCATCAGCGTGTGATTAAAACAGAAATGTAGAAAATTTTTGCAAATTTATTAAAAAAACAAAAACTGAAATATCACATGGTCATAAGTATTCAGACCCTTTGCTCAGACACTCATATTTAAGTCACATGCTGTCCATTTCCTTGTGATCCTCCTTGAGATGGTTCTACTCCTTCATTGGAGTCCAGCTGTGTTTAATTAAACTGATAGGACTTGATTTGGAAAGGCACACACCTGTCTATAGCTCACAGTGCATGTCAGACCAAATGAGAATCATGAGCTCAAAGGAACTGCCCAAGGAGCTCAGAGACAGAATTGTGGCAAGGCACAGATCTGGCCAAGGTTACAAAAGAATTTATGCATTACTCAAGGGTCCTAAGAGCACAGTGGCCTCCATAATCCTTAAATGGAAGAAGTTTGGGACCACTAGAAGTCTTCCTAGACCTGGCTGTCCAGCCAAACTGAGCAATTGTGGGAGAATAGCCTTGGTGAGAGAGGTAAAGAAGAACCCCAAAATCACTGTGGCTGAGCTCCAGAGATGTAGTAGGGAGATAGGAGAAAGTTCCACAAAGTCAACTATCACTGCAGCTCTCCACCAGTCGGGCCTTTATGGCAGAGTGGCCCAACGGAAGCCTCTCCTCAGTGCAAGACATATGAAAGCCCACATAGAGTTTGCTCAAAAACACAAGAAGGACTCCCAGACTATGAGAAATAAGATTCTCTGGTCTGATGAGACGAAGATAGAATTTTTTGGTGATAATTCTAAGCGGTATGTGTGGAGAAAACCAGGCACTGCTCATCACCTGCCCAATACAATCCCAACAGTGAAACATGATGGAGGCAGCATCATGCTATGGGGGTGTTTTTCAGCTGCAGGGACAGGACAGCTGGTTGCAATTG
>NW_027362829.1:4820000-4912500 GCF_046119375.1 Phyllobates terribilis
GATTTCTGTGTACACTGAGCATGGGCAGAAAGCTGCCAATCAGTGGTGTGGGTGGGGCTATACAGAGCGCAGCATTCAGAGAGCTGCTAGATCTGCAGCAGATAAAACGGTGATTTTCTCAAAATGACAACAAGTAGCTGAAAAAGTGACACATCGCTGGAATCAGGGTATCTGCCCCAATATTGTGCTGCTCTCAGATGAGGCAGCACAATTAATATTATGCCAAATTAATTTCCCGTGAACTATCACATGATCTATCACAGGGGATCATGTGACATGTCACGTGATAAATCAGGTGTGTGGAGGGGGCCCGCGCCTTCTAAACTGCCCGGGGCCCTTGCTACTCTTAATCCACCCCTGCCTATATCCCCGGAGCGGCCTGGCTGCCCCAGTATGCCGGCGAGTCGCATACCTTGGGCGACTTTAAAGAAAGGCTGTATAGACTGTTCAAAGTTTATCCCCTGACAGAAGAACAGAAAGTAAGCATACTGATAGGGCAGTTAACTGGTGCGGCCCAGCGGGAGGTAAAGTCTTGGACAGCTGAGGAGAAAAGGACTGTAAGGGGGGTTCTGACCCGTCTACGGGACACCTTTGATACCCGTACCTCAGCAGAAATCAAAATGCGGTTCTATGGATGTAAGCAGCGAGCTCAAGATAGCATCCGAGATTATGCCCTAAATTTACAGGAAGCCTTGGGGGCAATTAAGCAAGCTGACCCTGGCAGCGTGCAGGATACAGATAAACTATTGACTGACCAGTTCATAGAAGGTCTGCTGTCCAGCGCCCACAGAACCCAGCTGCGCCTCATGGCCCTACAGAACCCCGATTTGACTTTTGCACAGTTCAAAGATAGGGCCATCCGGGTGCTCCGAGAACCTGCACCGGGTGGCGCTGTAGCTTCCCGGCGCCCTGCCATCCCTTACCACCAGGGGGCGGCGCCCTATCCCGCAGACCTTGTGGGGGCCGATGCGCAGGCCCTAAATCCATCCCCGCCTGCAAACCTGCACCATCAGGTCCAAGAACTAACAAAGAGTGTTTCTGCATTGACCAGGACCGTACAGTCGTTACAGATGGACCCGTCAGGACCAATCAAGCTGGCTTCCAGTCCGGAGGATGTCCCGTGGCGTCGACGGAGGAGGATCCCGTCGTTCAGAGGGAGGCCCGCCGATCATTACACTGAGGATGGACAGCCGATTTGCCGCCGTTGCAGCCAGCCGGGACACGTAGCCAGGTACTGTACTTTAAATGGGTCCGACCTGGGGCAAAGGGCCAACCCCCAGGCATAAGGTCATCAGGCCCATCTAATTGGCGTGATAAGTACGTAGGGGGACGCCCGGTTTTACCCGTAGTGCTGGACGGTATCCGCATGAGTGCACTGCTGGACACTGGGTCCCAAGTGACTACCATCCCCTATGTACTTTTCAATCAGTACTGGAGTGACACTGATATAACTCGTTATCCAGACGATGACTTGAGCATCATCGCCAGCAATGGTCAACCCGTGCCGCAGGTGGGGTTCAGAGAGATGACCATTAAGATTGGTAAAGTTGAACTGCCGGCACAGGGAGTGATCATTGTGGACATTGACCGTCGAGAAAGTCACCCTAAAATAACCTTGGGTACTAATGTGATTGAAAATTGTCTTTCAGAAGTAATTGTAATTTTGCAGCAGGTGGCGATGAATGCGAGCTCCAGCCAACAGAGGGTCCTCCAGAAGGAGATAAGAGCCCTGATGAGATGGCAACAGGTAGAACTGTCTGGTGGTGAGATCGGTAGTGTGAGGATGAGCGACCTGTTCCCCATTGCTATGCCCCCCAAAAGTGAAATGATCTGGTGTCGGACTGCAATCGGGTTAAGAGGGAGAGACTACCAAGCCATGGTAGAACCCGTGTACTCAGACAGCAGGCCCACCATTTTGACAGCCCGGGGGGTGGTCTATATCCGCCAAGGAAGGGTGCCCGTCCAGATCTTAAACATTGGGGAAAGGGAAGTACACTTGCCCCGGTACGCTACACTAGCCAAATTGTATACTGTTGAACACAATGCTGTCAGGGCCGTGGAACCCTTGCCTCCATCTCCCCAGGCGGAGGGTAATGGTTCCCAGAAACCCAAGGAGGACTGGTGCCAGAAACTCCATGTGGGTGCTGACTCCACTCCCTTGCACCAAAAACAAGGAGTCTACCGGGTGGTTCAAGAGTACGAGAGAATCTTTAGTAAGCACCCGCTAGACTTCGGCAGAGTGAAAGGAGTAGAACACCACATCCCCACGGGGAGCCACCCACCAATAAAAGAAAGATACAGACCTGTACCACCCCGCACACTATCAGAACGCAAAGGGCATTCTGAGAGAAATGAAGGAAGCCGGGGTCATTAGAGACAGTTGTAGCCCATGGGCAGCCCCCTTGGTTCTGGTAAAAAAGAAAGACGGTACTATGAGAATGTGCGTGGACTATAGAGAAGTCAATCGTATCACCCATAAAGATGCATACCCGTTGCCTAGAATAGAGGAGTCTTTGGCCGCACTAAAATCAGCTAATTTCTTCTCTACTTTGGACCTTACTAGTGGGTACTGGCAGGTTCCTGTGGCAGAGGCTGATAAGGAGAAGACCGCCTTCACCACCCTGATGGGATTAAGTGAATTCAACTATATGCCGTTCGGGCTCTGCAACGCACCCGGGACCTTCCAGAGGCTGATGGAATGCTGTCTAGGGCACCGAAACTTTGAGACGGTCCTACTTTACCTGGACGACGTGATTGTCTATTCGAAGACTTACGAGGACCATCTAAAGCACCTGGCCGAGGTGTTCGATGCCCTGGCAGGCTTTGGCATGAAAGTGAAACCCTCCAAGTGCCATCTGTTAAAGCCGAAGGTACAGTACCTGGGACACGTGGTGAGTGCAGAAGGAGTAGCCCCCGACCCTGACAAAATCACGGCAATAAAGAACTGGCCAAGTCCCTCTAACATAAAAGAAGTGAGGCAGTTCCTCGAGTTGGTAGGCTACTACCAAAGGTTCATCCCCAGGTTCACCAAGATGGCAGCCCCTATGCAGGACCTCCTTATAGGACAATCTAAGACCAGAAGCCAAAAGCCACCCTTCAAGTGGGACAAGCCGGAAGAGGAGTCCTTCCGCCAGCTGAAGATGGCCCTCACGGGGGATGAGATCCTGGCCTACCCTGATTATGGCCAGCCTTTTATCCTCCACACAGACGCCAGTAATGTGGGGCTGGGAGCCGTACTGTCACAGAACCAACAGGGCAGAGAAAGGGTGATCGCGTACGCCAGCCGGAAGCTGAGGCCCACCGAGAGAAACCCGGAGAATTACAGCTCCTTTAAGCTGGAGTCCTTGGCAGTGGTGTGGGCCGTAACAGAACGTTTCAAGCATTACCCGGCCTCTGCGAAGTTCACTGTGTACACGGACAACAATCCGTAGACACATCTGGACAATGCGGGACTTGGTGCCCTAGAGCAGCGGTGGATGGCCCGGCTAGCAAACTATGACTTCACCATCAAGTACCGGGCAGGCCGAGCCAATGCCAATGCAGATGCCCTATCGAGAATGCCCCACTTGCCCGATGAGGGAGAAGATCCAGACGAGTTGGAGGAAATAGAGCTCCCTGCATTCCACCGGTACGGGGCCACTCAGTACTCCCACCATGTAAGAGACAAAGACTTGACCACTGTCATGTTCAATCCCTTACCTCACCACAGCTGGGCTGAAACGCAAGATAGTGACCCTGCAATTCGCCTGGTGAAAGACCTCTTGACCCAGGCAGACGCTAGCCCTGGCTCGGACGCTCCAGAGGAAGCCAAGCAGTTATGGAAGGAGAAAAGCAGGCTATTCCTCTACGAAGGTAAGCTGTGCAGAAGGCTTGTCAACCACCGGACGCACGAGCTGACCTGGCAGGTAGTGGTCCTGAGACGAGATGCAGCAATGGTCCTGGAGGCCTACCATGACAGAGCGGGACACTTCGGGTGGAAGAAACTGGAGTTCCTACTGAGAGAGCGGTTCTACTGGGTCGGAATGAGAGGGGCCATAGAGAAGTGGTGCAGGGACTGCGGCCCATGTAACCTCAGAAGGAAGGACGGTACCAGCCAGAAGACGCCCTTGATGCCCATCGTCACCAGGCAGCCTCTTGAGCTGGTAGCTCTGGACCATGTGAAACTGGCTCCAAGCCGGTCGGGCTATGTCTATGCCCTGACAATTGTGGACCACTATTCCCGGTTCCTGGTGGTGGTTCCTGTTAAAGACTTGACAGCCCAAACAGCGGCCAGAGCCTTCCAACAACAGTTCTGCCGTCCACACGGGTATCCGGAACAGGTCTTGACAGATCAAGGTCCAGCGTTTGAGGCTGAAATCTTCCAGGAGTTCTGCAACCTCTACGGCTGTAAGAAGATTCGGACAACGTCTTACCACCCACAAACCAACGGGCTGTGTGAGAAAATGAATAATATCGTCATTGATCTCCTCAAAACGTTGCCCCTGGAAGAACGCAGCCTGTGGCCGGAGAAGCTGCCAGACCTGATAGACTTATACAACCATATCCCGGTGAATGCTACAAATTGCACCCGGCTTACCTGATGCGGGCAAGACCAGGTAAGCTGCCGATAGACCTGGAGATGGGAGTCCTGACCCCCGAGGACACCTCCCCAGACGCGGACTGGGATACGGAACGGCGGCTACAGTACAAGAAGGTACAGGAGAGTGTGGAGAGGAGTCTGGCTCAAGCGAGAGAAAAGCAAGAGAGGCTCTTCAGCCAACACGCCCCTGCTGGTCCCCTGGAACCTGGTGAGCAGGTCCTGAAGCGGAAGAGAAGGCTTCACAAGCTAGATGACCAGTGGGAGAGCGACCCGTACACAGTACTGCAGTCCAACCACAACAACCCGAAGGTATGTGTAATTACCAAGGATGGAGGAGAAACCACTAGCACCGTCTCCAGACACCACCTAAAAAGGTGCCCCGAGCAACTACAGAGTGCAGGAGAAGATCAAGATGACCTTGAACCCGCAGAAGACAAGAAAGAAATGATCAGCACAGTTCTTGGAGAGTTCCCCCGGTCCTGGACTCGGATAAATGATGCAATAGTGGTACCTGTCCTACACTTCCTTCAACCAACCCAGCAGGAACCTACAGGAGAGCAGGAGGAATCAGAAGACCAAGCAGCCCTAGAGGCAGAAGAACCCATGCCAGCAGCCCAGGAGAGTCAACCCTCTACTGACAGTGAGCCTGCCATACCTGCGGTAAGCCAAAGGACCCGCAGATAGCTGCCTGCACTGCCTGTAAACCCAGCTAGTAGCTGTACCCTGAATGCTAGTGGGGAAAGTCAGGTTAGACCACCACCAGACAGTGGGTTACGCAGGTCAACCTGGAGCACTAGGGGGCAAATACCAGCTCGCTTGAAGATCTAAATGCTGTATATTGTAAATGTTTTATGTTTGTTGCCTGGTTGCTAATTATGTTTTTCCAGTCTTTCTAGTTCATGGACTAACAGGTTATGGACGCTGAATAACCGGAACTATCTTGTAGATAGTTGCACTTGGTGCCCTCTTTCGAAGATGGCCACGGAAGAAAAATCTGTCCGGTGTGGCCTCCTTGTGGCCCAAAGTAGAGAGCTCAGCTTTGTCGCCACGCCCAAGGCCAGGAAATTGGGGTTTATGGAAACAGGTCCCCACACCGTGGAAAACTTCACCTTGTTGGGTGAAATGGACACCTGGTCATGGAAGCGCCGTGACCTCAAGGACAAAATATACTTGTATATATGTAATGTTGTCATTTATACCCTGTATTTGTGTTTCCTGTTTAGTCCGGAGTACTAAATTTTACTAGGGGAGAATGTGTCACCTCAGGCCTGGATGCCACAAACAATAATCTGTGTCTGAGAGCAGGAGGGAGGTCCCCTGGTTAGGGACTATTAGCATACAGCACCTCCTGTCCCAGGCCAGCAGGGGGAGCTGGCTGCCCCTATAAAAGCTGGAACTGGGGGCAGGGTTAGAGAGAACTGGAAGACCTAGCTCAGGAGTGAGACTAGTCCCAGAGAAGGAGGGACAGTTCAGCTGTAGCTGAGGAGTCCGTGAGGCAGAGGAGAAACTGCAAGCCAGGGACAGAGGCGACGAGAGCCGGTCCTGGCAGAGAACCAATCTACCGGGCATTGGGGTCCGGGGCTGTCAGGGTTACAAGCCCAGCAGCAGAGAACCAACCTGCGAGGGATTTCAGGTCCCTTGGCCTAAGAAGCCTGGAGGCTCCGCCACACAGAGGGACCTGTACAGCGAGGAGCAAGCAACAGGTACCCAAGGCCCTAGTCGCATGCCATACAGGCGAGAAGTACACGGCCAGCTCAGGGACGTGGGCTATTACACCACAAAAAGGGGGATAGTCAGAAAGAGCATAGAGAGAACGGTAGGCCTACACACTCACCCTGACCAGTGGGGCTCGCCCGAATGCTCTCAGACACCCAGGCCCATTCCTAACCGGTACTGTTGGGTCATTAATAATATCTACAATAAAGATCCTGAACTGTTTGAAGCGGACTCTGAACTCTTACTATTGCGGCCTGCACTATCACCCCCAACATCCACCTACACTGCCCTGAGGCTACACTCTTCCCGTGGGGAGTTATCCTACACCTGTGCTGCACACCAACACCAGCCTCAGTAGTCTGCCTCGCAGCGGCGGTTATCCCTGACCGCAATCCACGGGTGGCGTAGTCGGACATTCAAAACACTGATAAATAGACTGCCACCATTTGGTCTGACCACCCTGAGCCACGGGATCGGGTTGCCACTACAACCCCCATCAGCACCGTACACTAGAAGGCCCGGTTCCGTGTACCCCACGGCCCAGGGGGCGAGTCATGTGCATCAAATTATACATACACATATGGGGCAGTGGGGCTTCATACTATATACAGGTGCTTCTCACAAAATTAGAATATCATCAAAAGTTAGTTTATTTCAGTTCTTCAATGCAAAAAGTGAAACTCCTATATTATATAGAGTCATTACACAGAGGGATCTATTATATAGAGTCATTACACACAGAGGGATCTATTATATAGAGTTATTACACACAGAGGGATCTATTATATAGAGTCATTACACAGAGGGATCTATTATATAGAGTCATTACACACAGAGGGATCTATTATATAGAGTCATTACACATAGAGGGATCTATTATATAGAGTCATTACACACAGAGGGATCTATTACATAGAGTTATTACACACAGAGGGATCTATTATATAGAGTCATTACACAGAGGGATCTATTATATAGAGTCATTACACACAGAGGGATCTATTATATAGAGTCATTACACATAGAGGGATCTATTATATAGAGTCATTACACACAGAGGGATCTATTATATAGAGTCATTACACACAGAGGGATCTATTTCACGTGTTTATTTCTGTTAATGTTGATGATTATGGCTTACAGCCAATGAAAACACAAAAGTCATTATCTCAGTAAATTAGAATACTTCATAACAACAGCTTGAAAAATGTTTTTAAAATCCGAAAAGTTGGCCTACTGAAATGTATGTTTAGTAAATGCCCTCAATACTTGTTCGGGCTCCTTGTGCATCAATTACTGCATCAATGCGGCAATGTGGCATGGAGGGATCAGCCTGTGACACTGCTGAGGTGTTATGGAAGCCCAGGTGGCTTTGATAGCAGCCTTCAGCTCATCTGTATTGTGGGGTCTGGGGTCTCATCTTCCTCTTGACAATACCCCATAGATTCTCTATAATAGATTCTCTATGGGGTTAAGGTCAGGCGAGTTTGCTGCCAATCAAGCACAGTGATACTGTTGTGTGTAAACCAGGTATTGGTACTTTTGGCAGTATGGACAGGGGCCAAGTCCTGCTGGAGAATGACATTTCCATCTCCATAAAGCTTGTGGGCAGAGGGAAGCATGAAGTGCTGTAAAATGTCCTGGTAGACGGCTGCGCTGACTTTGGTCTTGATAAAACAAAGTGGACCTCCACCAGCAGATGACATGGCTCCCCAAACCATCACTGATTGTGGAGACTTCACACTAGACCTCCAGCAGCTTGGATTGTGGCCTCTCCACTCTCCCTCCAGACTCTGGGACCTTGATTTCCAAATGAAATGCAAAATTTACTTTTCATCTGAACACAACACCTTGGGCCACTGAGCATCAGTCCAGGTCTTTTTCTCTTTGGCCCAGGTAAGACGCTTCTGGCGTTGTCTATTGGTCATGAGGGGCTTGACACAAGCAATGCGACACTTGTAGCCCATGTCCTGGATACGTCTGTGTGTGGTGGCTCTTGAAGCAGTGACTCTAGCAGCAGTCCACTCCTTGTGAATCTCCCCCAAATTTTTGAATGGCCTTTTCTTAGCAATCCTTTCAAGGCTGCGGTTATCCCGGTTGCTTGTGCACCTTTTTCTACCACACTTTTTCCTTCCACGTCCATTAATATGCTCGGATACAGCACTCTGTGAACAGCTGCTTCTTTAGCAATGACCTTTTGTGGCTTACCCTCCTTGAGGAGTGTGTCAATGACTGCCTTCTGGACATCTGTCAAGTCAGCAGTCTTGCCCATGATTGTGGAGCCTACTAAAACAGACTAAGGTACCTTTTTAAATGCTTAGGAAGCCTTTGCAGGTGTTTCTTGTTAATTCTAATTTACTGAGATAGTGACTTTTGTGTTTTCATTGGCTGTAAGCCATAATCATCAACATTAGCAGAAATAAACACTTAAAACAGATCACTCTGTTTGTAATGACTCTGTATAATATATGAGTTTCACTTTTTGGATTGAAGAACTGAAATAAATTCACTTTTTGATGATATTCTAATTTTCTGAGAAGCACCTGTATGTAGCAGTGCGGCAATTATACTATATACAGTCAGGAGTATAAGTACTTGATACACTGACAATTTCGAAAGTTTTTCCACCTACAAAGAATGAAGAGGTCTGTTTTGTTCTACTTAACTGCTGCAACTTGGACCTTTAACAGGATTTATATTTCACCTATGAGAAAGCATACTATGTGTATTTGGCAGATTAACTCAGGCATGTTTATGATAAACTGAATACCTGGATTGGAGTCCTATTTATATACAGAATATTGACTATTAATGCTGGCAGAGTAAGTCTTAGGCTATATTCACACTAGGTGTTTTTTTTCTGCAGCAAAACATAATCTCTTGGCAGGAAAGAAGTAGCGTCAAAAACGCAGGTTTTTGTGTGTTTTTTTGCAGTGGTTCTTGGTGCATTTTTGGTGCGTTTTTCAGGATCCCAAAGTTCAGCTTTGCTTCCACCATAGACACATGAAAACAGGTCACCATTGCAAGACATATGTTCATGAAAAAGTACACATTACAAATGTAACAGGGGGGGAGGTGAATTGGTCTGGAATGGTTTATCTAAGACCCTGGCAGTGCATTGAATTTGTAGGACACTATTTACTTTCACATTATGGTTTGCCATTGAGTTGCTCAGGCATTGTTCATTTTCACACCTCCCTGGGCCACACGTGTTGTTCAATCTCACACCTAGCTCAACCAATGTTTACTTTGTAGGCATCACTAATTTAATTAAACTGTAATAATCCAAGCTGCTATCTCAGGTGACCAAGACAAGATGGTTTAAAGTTGGGAAAATCACAGGAATAAATTTGCGTCACATACTTGCTTTTTTCACTAAAAACGCAGCAAAATGTTCACACTAGGCTTTTTTTCAGCATTTTTTTCCACCACCCTTTTTTTTAATGGGTGAAAAACACTGAAACAAGTGACATACTCTATTGCAAAAAGCCATGGAAAGCACAAAATACTGAGGACAAATAAGCAAGCTTTGTGCATGAGATTTCGGAAATCTCATAGACTTTGTTGGTACTGTAAAACACAGCTGAAAATTTGCATAAAAAAGCCCGCTAAAAAAACGTCTAGTGTGAATATAGCCTTGTATAACAGTTTGCCAATGAGTTAGGATATATGACCATGATGCAGAAATGCTGCAGATTTTTCCTAAGCGTTTCTGCATCTCCCTGGGTTGTCAAGCGCTTTGCCAAGTGATTTTAGCATCACTTGGAAAAGTGCTTGACAACTTGGTCACGCTATATAATTCCATGCAACCGGCATGGATTTACATAGTGTGACCAAGTTACAATGCTGCAAATGCAGCATCAATAATAAAAAAAAAGAATAATAATGGTGAAAAATAAAAAAAAAACATTATACTCATCTTCCGATGGTCCTCGATCTCCTTCTCCGGTGCGTCCGGTGTCTTCGGCGGATCACGATGCTGTAAAAGGACCTTCCATGACGTCATTTAGTCATGTGACAGGTCACGCGACATGGAAGGTCCTTTTACCACCGCGAGCAGCCGAAGAGCCAGCAGCACCGCCGGGAGCAGACAGGGGCCATCAGAAGGTAATTATATGTTTATTTTTTATTTTAATTCTATTTTAACTATAGGTACTATGGTACCCGGGTCTGGAGGAGAGTCTCTTCATCTCCAGACCCGGGTACCATCCACGCATTGAGTCCCATAATATCCACATGTGTATGTGTAGTCATGCGGATGTTATGCGTTCCAATGCAAGTCAATGGCGGCTAAATCGCAGCGACTCTGCAGAATTAAAGGACATGCTGCGGATTTTTCCGCAATGATAATCCGCAGCGGAAATCTCCGCGGCATGTGCACAGCACATGCGGATTATCATTGGGGACCATTGCAGACCTATCACCAAGCGTTTTTTAAGTGTTTCCGCGGCTGAAGTTACGCTGCAGAAACGCCTAAAAAACGCATAGTGGGCACACAGCCTTAAAAGTTCTATGGTGAAGAAAAACACGTGAGATAATAAATGCGAAATATACAATATTTCCCATAATATGACTGAGGATATCTTTAGGGTGTATTCACTGTTTTTTCTTCTGCAGCAAAAATGCTGTGTTTTACAGTACCATCTTAGTGAATGACATTTCTGAAATCTCATTCACATGCTGTTTTTTTGCATTTTTTTTAAATCTGCAGCTTGTCAAGTCTTTCAGAGGTTTTGCAGCATTTTTCACCCATTCAAATGAATGGAAAAAAAAACACAAGTAAAAACACCTGAATTTTAAGCAGCGTTTTTCCTGCCACCTTTGATTTTTGGGGTAGAAAAAAAATGCTGCCAAAATCCAACTTGTGAACGCACCTTTATCCTGGTTGTGTTCTAATTGGATATAAAATAGAACGGTCATGATAACATGGGTAGTTAATTGTATGGTGTTTTCACTTTATATAATACCAGGCCGCATTCTATTTGCGCAGAGCTGCTCCGTGAAGATTCTATCACAAGATTCCGTGATGACATCACAGGTGATGGTGACATCACTGCTCACAGGCGCTATATATACAATGCACATAGGCTCACCCATGCCTTTCTTGGCTCTATAGTGACTGATAGCACTTGCAGTTTTTCACTATGGCTGGAATTGTTTTGGACATTCCTCAGGTAAAAGCACTATTGTTGATCCTTATGATCAATCGTCCTAACAGTGTGCTTCTACCACCCGATGGCGTCCCCAGCTTCACTCACCGGCTGGTGATGGAGCTAGTAAAGGATTGCCTGACCAAACACCGACAACGTCGTCTAACGTCAGACTATCTGACGGATTTACTTCAGAACATCAGGACATTACTACACCAGGTAAGTGGCGGACACTCTGCACAGAACATCTCAATATTAATAGATAATAATGGAGGGATAGAAGCTTTTTCTTCTAATATATCGTATTTTGCAGACCATAAGACGCACCAAAAATTTTTGGGAGGAAAATAGGAAAAACATTTATTATAATAAAATGGGGGTCTGTCTTATAGTCCGAATTTTCGGTTGCTTACTGAGGGGGGTGGTGGCAGTGGAGCAAAGTCATAGGAGGCAGAGTCGCTGCTGCAGGAAGTCGGCAGTAGGAGTGGGGCGCTGCTGCGGGCCCCAAGCTGGGAGGAGCGGGGTGTCCAGAAGGTACGAGGCTGCGGGCCCTGGGCTTCAAGGAAATGTTAGCGGTAATTCAGGAGGGGAGGCCCTGCTCTGCTTATTGATTTCTCTGCAGTGGGCTTCAAGAAGTAGGCTGCTGGAGATGGCCAATACGCAAATTGAGATCTCAGCTCGTCATTGAGACGAGATCTAAATCTGCACATGCACTGCCTCCAGCGGCCATTTGCCTGAAGCCCACCGCCAGAAATTCAATGAGCAGAGCGGGGACTCCCCTCCTAAATCACCGCTAACATTTCCTTGAAGCCCAGGGCCCGCAGCCGCGCACCTCCTGGATACCCCGCTACTCCCAGCTCGGGGCCCGCAGCAGCGCCCCACTTCTACTGCTGGCTTCCTACAGCAGTGACCCTACCTCCTGTGACCTCACTCCACCACAGCCACCCCCCTGGTAAGCTACATTCAGACAATTATTATTATTAATAATCTGTCTGATATGCTGGGGTGGAGAGTTCCAGAGTAGGGGGGATGCACGGGAGAAATCTTGTATGCGATTGTGGGAAGAGGAGATAAGAGGGGAGTAGAGAAGAAGATCTTGTGAGGATCGGAGGTTGCGTGCAGGTAAGTACTGGGAGACTAGGTCACAGATATATGGAGGAGACAGGTTGTGGGTGGCTTTGCATGCCAAGGTTAGGGTCTTGAACTGGAGTCTCTGGGTAATGTGGAGCCAGTGAAGGGATTGGCGGAGCGAGGGGAGAAGCCAGGGAATAGCGGGGGGACAGGTGGATTAGTCAGACAGCAGAGTTTAGGATAGATTGGAGGGGTGCGAGAGTGTTAGAAGGGAGGTCAAAAATTTTGGAAAAAAAGGCATCTTATAGTCCAAAAAATACGGTAAAACACAACGAGTCCCCAAATACAGTATGTAGTCATTGTATCTGCAGACAGAGAACCGATGTCACATACAATTTCCGCCTCCATTCTGACCGCTCTCATCTCAAAATTCTCCTTTCCATTTTTCCTTCTTTATAGGCTGAAGAAAGATCTCAGACTGAAGATTTGGCTGTCTTTAAAGAACTGGCCGAAAAAGTCGTGTCTATACTAGAACGCTCATTGGAACGCCCGGTAAGGATCAATATTAATAGACGTATCTTAATCCACCGTATCTGAGGAGACTTTCTGAGAAAAGGTCTGAAGATGGCGCGGGATTTGTATCGTTACAATTGGTGCATCTGTAAATGCTGGTTTAGTCCTTCATGATTTATGTATTTGGTGATTTAGTGAAATCTTCCACATATTAATTATATATATTATATCTATCAGGAAACAACAGGAGGCGACGCCAAATATGGGCAAAATGTGACCCCGAAAATCCCTGACCCTAATAGGAGTCAGCCGGAGCTGAACAGCGATCTGATTACAGGTGAGCGATCACCCGACCTTCTACAAGGAATGTCCAGATATTACAGAGGACGGAGGATAATGTTAGATTTACTCTCTACTCTGTGTAATGGGAACCTGGCAGCACATTGTTACATATAGAAGTAGTGGTGTGACGGTATAGGCCATTGTCCCCTAATAATAATTGTTTGTAGAAATCCAATGTGCCAGTCAGGAGAAATGTAAAGTAGACACCATATACAAATCAGAATGGAAGTGCGCTGGGGGCGTGAAAGAAGAAATCCAAGTGCAGTGACACGCCCCCAGTGCACTTCCAGGCTAATTTGCAAATCTCTCCTATGTTTCAGCTCTCTTACCATCACTCATATGTGCAGCGTGGGTGGGGGGTTCCTCATTCATGTGATGGAGGGTCCATTCTGCAGTGCTATAGCAAGTAACATGAAATAAATTAAATTTAAATTGCATTACTGCTCTAGAAAATGGGAAAAAACTAAGATACTGAGCACATAATTTGGCCAATTCATGAATGCCCAGCAGCCAATGACAAGGCGATCTTTTTGTTGGAATCCTCTCCTAATGTGAATCCTCTCCTAGGCTGAAGCCTACATTTATATGGGTAGGTAGGATCCTGTTGTAATTAAAACCACCCCGGGCTGATGGGTGGAGATAGGTTCTCAGCAAAAAAGGTTGCCTTGCCGTGACTGCTGGGCATGCACCGAGCAAAAGAAGGTCGCTGCTAGGCATGCACCCAGCAAAAGAAGGTCGCCTTGTCGTGACTGCTGGGCATGCACCCAGCAAAAGAAGGTCACCTTGTCGTGACTGCTGGGCATGCACCCAGCTAAAGAAGGTCGTCTTGCCGTGACTGCTGGGCATGCACCCAGCAAAAAAAAAGGTCACCTTGCCGTGGCTACTTGGCATGCACCCAGAAAAAGAAGGTCGCCTTGCCGTGGCTGCTGGCCATGCATGAATTAGCCAAATTATGCGCTAAGTATCTTCCTTTCATCCTATTTTCTACAGCAGTAATGCAATTCAAATTTCATTTATTTCATGTTTACATGCTATAGCGTTACAGAGTGCAACTTTGTTAGTTATGTATTTGGATGGCTACTCTTAGTATGCACCTGTTCACACCCATTTTCTTTTCGGAAGTGATGGTCAGTCTTTTGTTATTTATGAAGGGGTTCCTCCATCATTTACATTACATTTATCTATGGATTCCCCATATATTCTCATATTTAGAATCCCCATATAACGAGTATTAATCCCATTTACAGACATCTTGTCATTTCTCCGTTATATTGCTGTATTATCTATGTAGGAATAATATCCTCTAATACATTTCATTTCTTCATCATTATTTTAGAAACAACTGAGCTGTCGAATCCTAACAATGGAATTAGTGAGATCCCGGAGATCCAAGAATCCGTAAGTATCATAGAGGAGGATGCGTGTGTGTCATCAGATCATGGGGTGTGAATGACTCGTCCAGTATTATCCCCCATACAACCATGGGACGTCTCTATTCTAAGTGTAGATGACCCTATGGTGTTAATTACATTTGAATTACAGGGAATCTGTCACCAGGTTTATGCTATTTGGTCTGAGAGAAGCATGATGCAGGGACAGAGACCCTGATTCCATGTGTTGATTACTTTACTCGGTGGAGCAGTTGTGATAAAATCACTATTTTTTTCTGCTGCAGAGCTCTGAATGCTGAGTCTTGTATAACCCCGCCCACACCATTGATTGGCAGCTTTCTGTGTACACTGTGCATAGGCAGAAAGCTGCTAATCAGTGGTGGAGGCAGGCGTACAGAGCAATAGGACTACCTGGCTAGACAGATAGTCTTCTAGTGATAATCTACTGATTTTATTGAAACAGCACAGCCTAGTAAGTAACACATCACTGGAATCAGGGTCTCTGCCCCTACATCATGGTGCTTTCAGAATACATAGCAAACACCTGGTGACAGATTACCTGTAAGTCCTCCTCTGTGTGATCTCCCACATTATCCAGAATGTTATAGTAATGTATGATGACCGTTGCAGGGCGGCTCCAGGATTTCGCGGGCCCTGGGCGAAAGGCTCTCAGTGGCCCCTTTAACACATACCACGATTCATGATGCACAGATACCGCAGTTAAATATATATATATATATATATATATATATATATATAGTACAAGCCCGAAGATTTCACTTCTTACATTACATGAGCGATATCTATTGTAAATTCCACAATAACTCAGAAAGCGGCGAATCCTCACAGCTCACAGTGCAGACCGGACAGTAATGTCCTCCACACAGTATAATGGCACCACATAGTCCTCTATACCGTATTATCAGCTCCATATATTGCTCCATATAGAATAATGGACCCCATAAAATGCTCCACGAAGGCTGTGCCCCCATATAATGCCCCATGCAAGCTGTGACCCCACACATAATGCCCCATGCAGGCTGTGCCCCCCACATAATGCCCCATGCAGGCTTTGACCCCCACATAATGCTCCATGCAGGCTGTGACCCCCACATAATGCCCCATGCAGGCTTTGACCCCCCACATAATGCCACATGCAGGCTGTGCCCCCCCCACATAATGCCCCATGCAGGAAGTCCCCCTCCCACATAATGGCCCTTGCAGGATGTCACCCCCCATATAATTCCCCATGCAGAATGTCCCTCCCACATAATGCCCCATGCAGGCTGTGCCCCCACATAATGCCCCATGCAGGCTTTGCCCCCCCACATAATGGCCCATGCAGGATGTCACCCCCCATATAATTCCCCATGCAGGATGTCCCCTCCACATAATGCCCCATGCAGGATGTCCCACCCCACATAATGCCCCATGCAGGATGTCCCCCACACATAATGCCCCATGCAGGATATCCCCCCCACATAATGCCCCATGCAGGATGTCACCCCCCATATAATTCCCCATGCAGGATGTCCCCCCCACATAATGCTCCATGCAGGATGTCCCACCCCACATAATGGCCCATACAGGATGTCACCCCCCATATAATGCCCCATGCAGGATGTCACCCCCCAATATAATGCCCCATGCAGGATGTCCCCCCAACACATACTGCCCCATGTAAGATGTCACCTCTCACCCCATATATTGCCCCATGCAGGATGTCACCTCTCACCCCATATAATGCCCCATGCAGGATGTCACTTCTCCCCCCATATAATACCCCATGCAGGATGTCACTCCCCCCATATAATGCCCCATGCAGGATGTCACCCCCCATATAATGCCCCATGCAGAATGTCACCTCTCACCCCATATAAAGCCCTATGTTGGATGTCACTTCCCCCCCCATGTAATGACCCATGCAGGTTGTCACTTCTCCCCCTCATATAACACCCCATGCAGGATGTCACCCCCCTATATAATGGCCCATGCAGGATGTCACCCCCCATATAATTCCCCATGCAGGATGTCCCCTCCACATAATGCCCCATGCAGGATGTCCCACCCCACATAATGCCCCATGCAGGATGTCCCCCACACATAATGCCCCATGCAGGATATCCCCCCCACATAATGCCCCATGCAGGATGTCACCCCCCATATAATTCCCCATGCAGGATGTCCCCCCCACATAATGCTCCATGCAGGATGTCCCACCCCACATAATGGCCCATACAGGATGTCACCCCCCATATAATGCCCCATGCAGGATGTCACCCCCCCATATAATGGCCCATGCAGGATGTCCCCCCAACACATACTGCCCCATGTAGGATGTCACCTCTCACCCCATATATTGCCCCATGCAGGATGTCACCTCTCACCCCATATAATGCCTCATGCAGGATGTCACTTCTCCCCCCATATAATACCCCATGCAGGATGTCACTCCCCCCATATAATGCCCCATGCAGGATGTCACCCCCCATGTAATGCCCCATGCAGAATGTCACCTCTCACCCCATATAAAGCCCTATGCTGGATGTCACTCCCCCCACATATAATGACCCATGCAGGATGTCACTTCTCCCCTCATATAATACCCCATGCAGGATGTCACCCCCCTATATAATGCCCCATGCAGGATGTCCCCCCCCATATAATGCCTCATGTAGGATGTCACCTCTCACCCCATATAATGCCCCATGCAGGATGTCACTCCCCCCCATATAATGCCCCATGCAGGATGTCACTTCTCCCCCCCATATAATACCCCACGCAGGATGTCCCTACCTCCCCCCATATAATGCCCCATACCTCCATACATAAAAAAAAAAAATCAAATGCTCACCTCACTGCTCACCAGCTGTGGAGAGGTAAGTATTGTGCCGGCCGTGGTCCTGGGCAAGCATTGGGGGGGGGGAGCAAGGCCCACTAGCTGGCGCTGGCACCACTCTCCTCTGCTCACCGGTCCCATAGCACGCCAGGGTGCCCGACAGCAAGTGGGCCCCTCGCCTACTCAGGGCCCCGGCACTTGCCTGGGTGTGCAGGGTGCTAGCGCCAGGTCTGCCCAGCGTCCGGTTTGTATTCTCCCAACATCATATCAGTGTAAATCATCTGGAACATAATATGGGGGGAGAAGTTTTTGCATCTGTAACTTTTTTCCTGCATCTTCGATAAATCAGTATTATTTCTTATTCTTTTATAGAGCGTGATGGATTCATTGGTTCCGGCGAGAAAGCCGCATATGAGCGACTATGAAACTTCCAAACTCATCAGCAGTGGAAATTTTGGGTGAGATTTCTGTTGCCATAATCCACATTTCTCAGGGTTCCCTATGACAATGCTTCTGCCCCTGCACTCTGCCATTCAGTGTTATCATAGAGAAATTATATGATCTGTAGCAAATCAAACTGTAAGGAAAGCGATTTAAATAATATAATTACATATAATATAATATATAATAATATAATATTATTACATTCGCCTGTGCTAGACCCTCATCTGTTCTTATGCTGCCTCCTCCACCTGAGCTTTTCTGCTCTCCACTCTGATCTTTGTTTTGATGGGGGGGCTCCATTATGAAGCTGATCAGAGAAGTTGGCTACACATGGTCACATGAAGGGTGACACTATATTGACGTCAATGACATCTACACCCTCCACCATGACCATGTGGGCCCAATCACTGGCCTCAGCAGCAGAAGAGAGCCCTGGAGCACATTCATTTTGGACCAATTTTATTTGCACTAAATTGTATTTGGTCAGTTATAGCGAATCTGCCCAAAGAGAATTTCGATAGATTCTCGTATCTATAATGTGACCTGGGTGATGGCTCCGGCAGAAGTGGCATTGTGGAGACCTCCAATAGGTGATCTATGTAGTGCTATTTTATGTATTTCTAGATGTGGATTTATAGTGGCGGCCAGACTTCTAGTATTAAACATATGCAAATTGTCTCTTCAGAGAGGAAGCAAACTAGAACTCCACCTATAGGAAGTAGCAATCCTAAAAGTCAATATCGACCCTTTAACAAGCCTTGTCGCATGACTTAGGATAATAGCCAAAACCAAAATCTCAATTTGCAGGAACTGTGTTCTGGTGTACTGCCCCTCTTCAGTGCAAAGTGTGAGATATGGTTTGACTGGGTGAGAGGTGTCTGACCGGTATCCAAGGGGTTGACGTTTCTCCTTGCGGACATGAGGAGACTTTTAAGCCGCAATGCTCTTCTGGGAAATAGGATTGCTACTTCCTATAGGTGGCACTAGGGTGCTAGTTCTCTTCCTCTCTGAAAAGAGACAATTTGCATATTTCCCAGAAGAGCATTGCAGCTTAAAAGTCTCCTCACCTTGACTTGCTTAACATGGCTTTGGCCGCAAGGAGAAACGTTACCCCTTGGATCCTGGTCAGATGCCTCTCACCCAGCCAAACCATATCTCACACTTTACACTGATGAGTGCTTGTACCCCAAACATAGTGTCCAAAAATTGAGATTTTGGTTATGGCTATTATCTTATGTCATGTGACAAGGCTCGTTAAAGGGTCGATATTGACTTTTAGGATTACTACTTCCTATAAGGGGCACTAGAGTTCTAGTTCTCTTCCTCTCTGAAGAGACAATTTGCATATTTCCCAGAGGATCATTGAGGCTTAAAAGTCTCCTCACCTTGACAAGCTTAACATGTCACTCTCCGCAAGGAGAAATGTTACCCCTTGGATACCAGTATTAAACATATAATGATTTCTATAGATGGATTATTAATAAGGATTTATTATAACCGATGGATTCTCCTTCTCTCCAGGGCCGTCTACTTAGTGCATCATAAAGACTCACACCAGACCTTTGCTATGAAGAAAATGGCTAAGCGGAACCTAAATACTGCACAGAGATTGGAATGGGCCTTTTTGGAGAGGGACATCTTAACATTTGCTGATTGTCCCTTTGTGGTCTCCATGCTCTGCTCCTTTCCAACTAGATCTCACCTGTGTATGGTCATGGAGTATGTAGGAGGTAAGACACATCTATTGTATTATATTCAGCCCATGTCTGCTTTCATCTTATCACTGCTCATATCATTAGGACATTGTTGGTTACATCCCCATAGAGCATTTAATATAGGTTATCTATTACCAAGATGCTCGTAAATTCATTGATCTTGGTGCAGGGGCGCTATGGGGCTCATCAGTCGGAGGGGGTCTGTCGACGCTCGGCAGTGGGCAGCATCCCTCCACCTGTCATCACAATTTCAGCGGTATTTGCTTCTTCAAGGAGGTGGGGCTGGTGGGGGCAAAAATACTGAGTAGGTGGCTAGTAGGGGCCAAAATACTGAAAGGGTGCCGTATGACTAGATATGGGGGGACTGTGAATGCTGAGTGGAGGTCATCATATTAAGTGGGGTGCTGTGGGGGTCCTCACTCTGTATGGAGGCCCCCATTCTGTGTGGGGACATCATACTGAGTGGGGAGTTATGCGGACCATTATATTGTGTGAGGGACTGTGGGAACCATTATCGTGAGTGGGAGGGTTGCTGTGGGTGCCATCACACCGAGTAGGGGGTTGTGGCTGGCCTCCTTCTAAGTGGTGGCCTCCTTAGGAGGATTCACTGTGGGAATACCATACTCATTGAGTGTGGGTGTGGGCATTTTTGGGAGCATCATACTCTAAAATGGCCATAAAAGTTGTATTGCTGGTGAGAACACCAAGCTGCTTCAACAGGGATATAAATATATTTCTTTTTTATTTTTTAGGGTGTGGGGCAATTACAACTTTTGATATGGGGTCTTGTGATTTCTATGTACGCCACTATCTGTGTGATCTCCCCAGGATGTTTCCGCTCACTGCTCATTATACATCATGGTTATCTGCTCGTGGTATATCATGGTTATCTTCTGTATAAACCCCTCACCGGTCATATTTCCTTTCTTCTATAGGTGGAGACTGTGGGACCCTTCTAAGCACCAGGGGTCCTTTCTCTGTCCCCATGGCCCGCTTGTACTTTGCAGAGGCGGTACTTGCCGTGGAATACCTGCATAGTTACGGTGTGGTGCACAGAGACCTGAAGCCGGATAAGTAAGTGCCCCCGTAGTATAATAAAGTGGGGAAAGTTGTCATTTATTATCATTCAGTCTGTGAGGCTAAAACCATCTTCTCTTTTGCAGCCTCCTGATTACATCTACTGGACATATTAAAGTTACCGATTTTGGGATTTCTAAAGTTGGTCTAATGATACCGAAAACCAACACCTACAAGGAATTAGCAGTGGACATCTCCAGAGAGTTCCAGGACCGTGAGGTCAGCATCACCTACAAGAACTTAGCTTGTTATTTGCAAATCTCATCACACTATTGTCTCTTCCCTACGATCTTCCTTTCTAGAGAACTTTTCCACTAATATTTTATCTTCTGCATTGTGTTTTAACGATGATATCTTGTCATAATAATTGTTTCATCGATTCTCATCTCTATGTTCTGTTGGTTTCCAGTTCTGTGGCACCCCATGTTACATAGCCCCAGAGATCATCCTGAAAGAAGGCTATGGAAGACCTGTTGACTGGTGGTCATTGGGGATCATCCTGTATAAATTCCTGCTGGGATGTGTACCATTTGATGCTGATTCCCTCACTGAGCTTTATAAAAGGGTTGTCATTGGTGAGTAGAATAATCCGATCATTGCGTTGATTGGTTACATTTGTTTAGTTATTTCCTTTGCTTTATGTTACAGTCCAGTAAAGAGGTTTTATTTTCTGTAATTTTCTATGTAACAGGAGAACTAATTTGGAATTGTGATCGCGCTCCACCCCTGGATGCTCAGAATCTCATCACTGAGCTGCTCAGAAGAAATCCTGTGCGTAGACTTGGGACAGGTAACAGATATACTAGTATTAATATTCCCTTATTAGACCAAGGACATATCGCTCATGTCCATGAAGATCAGCATTTCTCTATCAGCTCATCTACTGTATTTCTAGTTCTCCACACTAAGACTTTCAGTTTATTTCCTTCATGTCGGCTCAGTTTTGTCATTAGTTCAGATTACGATAAACTGTTCAGATATGGAGCCATCCCTGACTATGTCCGCATCACTTTTGTTTTTCTTTTTCTAGGAGGAGCATTTGAGATCAAGGTTCATCCATTCCTGAGTGACTTGGACTTTGACAACATTCTGAGCCAGGAGCTGGAGTATGTTCCTCAGCTTGTTTCAGACGCAGACACCAGCTTATTTATCAGTAAGTAGAAGGAGACGTCATCTAGACTAAGCGACTGTTTGTCTCATCTTCCCTAATATGTGATCATCTGTTCCCATTAATATTAGTGATAAATAGTGACTGTGTTATACTGACAACCTCTAATAATACTTCATTACCTATTTCTTGTAGATCATTCTGATATAAACAAACATCTGGTCTCAAAGGATGAGGAAGGCACAAGTGAGAACAATGAGAGCCTTGACTTCCAAAATTTTACGTCATCTTCTGAAAAGCTTTGTAAAGTAAGTATGTGATTAATAAATCCAAAATATGTAAAAAAAAATAAAAAAAACTCTAAAAGTACATAAAAAAAATATTTTATATCTTATTTTTATCCGTATTTAGCTCTGTACCATCGCTACCAGGATGGTGAACAATGAGGATCCCAATGCCCCTCCAGAGTATACACAAGAAACCAACACAAACATCTCAGAAATGTGAGTAGACTAGAAAGGGTCATTACTGGGAGTTCCAGGCTGATCTATGTACACAACACCAAATATAGGACATAAATAACAGAATATCAAATGCAGCATTCACCGCTTCATGGTTAACGGTCATTGTACTTTTGGCTTCAGAAAATGCAGAAGATAACAGCCCATAATTGTGGCAGGTCATGCGTTTTTAGCACTGCCTACTCTGTAGGAGAGCTGTAGTATTACTTGCCAGACATTCTTGGTAGTTGTGTTCTGATCCATGGATGGTAGTTTGGAGCAGAAAACCTTCTCCACTATGACAGTCATATGTCCTATTAGGCCTTATAGTCAGTGTTCTTATAGTGAGACAACCCATTTTATACTGTGTTTACTTACGATTTACATGTTTTTCTTCTTCAAACAGGCAGAAAGAATCTGTTCCTGTATGTAATACAGACGATGCTGTTACCATCTTGCCACCCTCGTCCCCATTGCCAGGTATGTACATGTCTACAGCACCAACAATGTGAATGTTGACTTCAAGGCTCAAATATTTCCACATGGTTTTTCTGGTCTACTATGTTATCCATGTTTCATGGATCTCAGCTATGTTGACCATGGGTTCGTACTGTATCCCTATTTCCCTAATTTTGTACAGGAGTTTTTTTTTCATGTATTCTGTATATTACGTTGTATCATCTAGTAACCTAGTGAGATATAGCGACTGTGTTATACGGACACCCTCTAACAATCCTTCTTTACCTATGTCTTGTAGATCACTCTGATGAAAACAACCATCTGATCTCAGAGGATAAGGAGGGCACAAGTGAGGACGATGAGAACTTTATCTTCCGAATATTTGCATCATCATCTTCTGAGAGGCTTTCTAAAGTAAGTATGTGATCGATAAATCCAAAATATGTACAAAAAAGGATCTACAAAATTAAAAAGTATATATATTTAATAACTTATTGTTATCCACATTTAGCACTCTACCACCACTAACGGGATGGTGAACAACGAGGATCCCAAGGCCCCTCCAGAGTGTACACCAGAATCCAACACAAACATCTCAGAAATGTGAGTAGATTATGGAGTCATTACTGGGAGCTCCAGGCTGATATATGTGCACAATACCAAATATAGGACATAAATACCATAATATCAAATGCAGCATCCACCGCCCCATGGTTATGGGTCATTGTGCTTTCAGCTTTCGGAATTGTTGGAGATAACAGCCCATAATTGTGGCCGGTCATGCACTTTTAGTGCTGCCCTCACTGTAGGAGAGATGTAGTATGAAATGCCGGCCATTCTTGGTAGTTGTTTTCCTCTCAGCTCTCTATAAAAGGTAGTCTTGAGCAGAAGACCTTCCCCACTATGACAGTCATATGTCCTACTAGTCCTTATAGTCGGTGTTCTTCTAGTGAGACAACCCCTTTTATACGGAGTTTACTTGAGATTTACATGTTTTTCTTCTTCAAACAGGCAGAAAGTATCTGTTCCTGTATGTAATACAGACGATGCTGTTACCATCTTGCCACCCTCGTCCCCATTGCCAGGTATGTACATGTCTACAGCACCAGCAATGTGAATGTTGACTTCAAGGCTCAAATATTTCCACATGGTTTTATACAATACTATAGGTCTCTTATGTTATCCATATTATGACAAAGCAGATCCTATAAGAAGATATTGTTATTGATTTTTTTTTTTAATTTTTCATCAGAATTTCCATCTCATGAAGAAAGAAAATCGGCAATAAATCTGAGTATGGAGCAACAAAACTCAGAAAATGGAAAAAATGGGAAAAAGAGACGAGGTAAGTGTGAGAATCAACTCCATGTTGTGTGATGTCAGTGAGAATAATTCATGTGGAGTAGATGTCATCTATCAGTGATGGGATTGTCACATGTATGATTGCTGACAATGACCCCTGACCTCTGTATGATAATATTCCTCTGCCGTCCGGCCACAGTGACTGCACAGCATTATCATGTAATATGGAGTCCCATCACTTACATTATATTTATTTCTCTTGTCATAGGTTCCATCTTCCGCCGGATCTTATCATCCTGCCGGCGTGGATTATCCAGGGCTGCTCGCGCATTTGCATGCTGTCACTGTTGCCCTAAAACCATCTAAAAGACGGGACACCTAAGCATCCAGCGCCCTGAAGTCCAGCAGATCCACCATCACTGCTGGAGCTGTATAGAAGGACCTTCACCATCTACCTGTGGCCTTCTGACTGGTCAACCTGGACAAGTTTCAGTAACGCCTCTGTCATCGGGCTCCGCGGTATTCATACTGCTCGTCTGACTTGTCATTTACTGATCACCTGGTATCTGACCTCGGCTATCTTCCTGACTTTGATTTAATCTATTGATAATGTTCACGATTTTATTCATCCCATTATTAAAAAAAAGTAAAATCTGTTACTGTTGCTCTGATTCCTTTTTGTCTTGAATTCACAAATACTTGTAACTCACTAATTGCTCTTCTTCCCACTAAATGTATTTCTCATTATCCTTAATAAGATAGAAATAAAAGGTCAACATGTTTCATACATCCAAACCATCCTTAATCATGGCAGAAAAACATAATTTTAAGTTCCCACTATGAATATTTGGTGAGATATCACAGCTGTGTATTTTCACAGCACAAAGAACGCATCTTACAGATCAGCAAATCACAGTGTGCTGACGCTTAGTGTTGTAGTTTTGAACAACACCATTCATTTTATCATATAATGTGTTGAAAAATGAGAAAAAATGCCAGGTTTGGGTTCCTTCATTTTACAGTGTGTATTGTGATGTAAAAACAAACTGACAAAATGATTCAGAGTCAGTAGTACGATTACTGTGATACCAAACTTATAAGGTTTATATATATATATATATATATATATATATATATATATATACAGTGTTTAGCATAAATCAGTACACCCAAATAGATTTGTCAGCAAACCTGTAGTTTCCTTTCAGAATCATCATTTTATATGGGATACCATACTACAAAATACTCTCGCAAATTTGAGCCATTGAATGCAAACAAGATTTGGTATTTTGAAGACCCCAAAAAAGTAATTTTCTTAACAAACTCATTCAAGATCATGTTTCAAAAATGAGAACATCCCAGTAACAGTCTTAAGAGAAAAGCTAAGTTTAGACAACAAAATTCTAATTAACAAGAACTGAACCACAGGTAAGTGTAATTATTCATTAAACAGATGTCCAGCAGACAGGTGTCTGTAAAAGGAAGTTACTTAATAAAGAAAACTCCTTCCCATTTCATGCTATCAGCAATGGCACCACATAGAAGGGAAATGTCACAAAACCTGAGAAAGAAAATAATTTCTTTGCAATAAATGTGAAGTCTACAAGAAGATCAGCAAAACTTTACTTATCAGTCAGAATACTGTAGCAAAAGTGATGCAAAACTATAACAAAGATGGAACTGCAACCATCTTACAGAGACGTCCAGGCCGACTATGGAAGTTAACACCTAAACAAAAGCGTCCTCTGATGAGAAGGGTAAGTGGCACCACATAGAAGAGAAATGTCACAAGACATTTCTGAGAAAGAAAATAATTTCTTTACAAAAAATGTGAAGTCTACAAGAAGATCAGCAAAGCTTTTCTTATCAGTCAGATGGAAGTTAACATCTAAACAAAAGCATCTTCTGATGAGAAGAAAATCGACAGGCAAATTCATTGCTATTAGCTGAAGAAGTAGAAAGCCAAACTAGGGTGAGTGTTTTCCATGACACGACACGGTGTACACTGCAAATGAATGGCATTCATGAGTGTCCTCCACAAAGGAAGCCTCTCTCCCTTAAAGCCCATGAACAATAAAAGTCCGTCTACAATTTGCCAGGGTCCATGCTTAAAACTATGAGGACTACCGGGACTCTATACTGTGTATGTGCATCTTATGTGTATGTCCGTATTTTATCTTTGTGTGCACTATGTATATGCATACGTTAAAATGTGTATAGAGTATTAGCATGTGCAAATTTTATATGTGTGCCTAATATAAATATACATGGAAATGTATATGTAGGTGGTGCCTGATGGAGGGTGGGGGGCCCAGATCAGAAGTCCTGATTAAGGGCCCTTCACTGTCATTGTCTGCCCCTTATATAAACAGTAAAATCCTCTTTAATAACTGGACTTCCATTGGGGTGGACTTCTCATAGATGGCCAGTATGCATACTATATTGTGAATCTGGGCATCTCTCACAGAAAATCTGATCTGGATATGAGGGTGGTCTTCTATAAGCGGTGATGTTTTGGAGAGATTTAGGGAAAAGTCCCAATGCTTATCCATCGATCTGTTAATTTGAGTAAAATATTTGTGTTGATAACTGATCACAAAGTCACAAAATATGTAAGATTTGGCATAACCTGGCTCATTTTTCAAAAAGTTATGCTCAATTTTTTTAGCACCAAGTTTTGTTGCTTTTTTGTAGACTTACACTAACTTAGTATATTGTGTGAGAATTAAATGAATTATGAATTAGTTGGCGCATTTTACCACACTCTGGGGGTCCCTGACAGTCCTTCTTTACCGGCCCTGTAGTGATGCCAATGTAAACTTCCAAGTGACCGCGCAGTCAATCACTGTCACGAATGCAGGACAACCTATGATTAGCTAATTTTTGGGAAATCCTTATAACAAAAGGGGATTGAAAATATTTACAATTATTTTAAAACCATTAAAAAAAAACAGACCCAATACTTATAATTAGTTTGTTGAAAGTAGTCTAATTAAAGGGAGCTGAAAGGATTAGAGATTATGAACCCAATTCACCAGTGTTTTGCCAGAAAACTGGCATAAAGCTCTTGAAAAGTTGCAAAGTTTTGTGACTTTTCCCATTTTCACATAATTTTAACTTCTTTAAAGCCCAAGACGTACTGATACGTATCTGCGCCCTGGGACTTAAGAGCCTGATACGTATTAGTACATCTTTGTGATCGCGCACACAGGCTGTGCGGGCGTGATCGCCGCCGGGTGTCAACTGATTGTCACAGCTGACACCCGGTGCTATGTGCTGGGAGAGGTCCCGCACATTAACCCCCGCAATGCTGCGATCGAAGACGTTCGCAGCATTGCGGGGGCAAGGGGAGGTGATCGGGATAGTCACCTCTCCTGCCGGCGTCCAGCAATGTGTGCCGCGGCTTCCCGGATGTTGCCATGATGACCCGATTCACTGAGGGGTGCAGTTTTAAGAATGGTGTCACTTTTGGGTATTTTCAGTCATAAAGACCCCTCAAAGTGACTTCAAATGTGATGCGGTCCCTAATAAAATGGTTTTGCAAATTTTGTTGGAAAAATGAGAAATCGCTGGTCAATTTTAACCCTTATAGCTCCCTAACAAAAATAAATTTGGGTTCCAAAATTGTGCTGACGTAAAGTAGACATATGGGAAATGTTATTTATTAACTTTTTTTGTGTGACATATCTCTCCGATTTAAGGGCATAAAAATTCAAATTTTGAAAATTGCAAAATTTTCAAAATTTTCGCCAAATATCTGTTTTTTTCACAAATAAACACAAGTGATATCGAAGAAATTTTACCACAATCATAAAGTACAATATGTCACGAAACAATATTCTCAGAACCAGGGGGATCCGTTGAAGCGTTCCAGAGTAATTACCTCATAAAGCAACAGTGGTCAGAATTGTAAAAATTGGCCTTCTCATTAACGTGCAAACCACTTTGGGTTGTAAAGGGGTTAAGGACTCTACCTGCATATACAGTCATGGCGGAAAGTGCTGGCACCCTTGAAATTGTTTCAGAAAATTACACATGTTTTATTACACGCATGTTTATTTCCTTTGTGTTTATTGGAACAACACAAAAAAACTGAGAAAAAAAAAGGCAAATTGGACATAATTTCACACAAAACTCCAAAAATGGGCCGGAATACATATATATATTTTTGATGGGACAACACTGAAGATGCGACACTTTGATACAATGTACAGTAGTCAGTGTACAGCTTGTTTAACTGTAAATTTGGTGTGCCTGCAAAATAACTCAACACACAGCCATTAATGTCTAAACCGCTGGCAACAAAAGTGAGTACACCCCTAAGTGTGTTCTCAGCTATGTTATTTGTTGGTTTTTCTTTGCATCCCGAACAATTTTCTTGGCAGTTGTGGCTGAAATTTTTGTTGGTCTACCTGACTGTGGTTTGGTTTTTACAGAGCATCTGATTTTCCATTTGTTAATCACAGTTTGAACACTGCAGACTGGCATTATCAATTCCTGGGATATCTTTTTGTATCCCTTTCCTGTGTTATACTCTTTTTGCCTCCCTTTCCTGTGTTATACAGTTCAACTACCTTTTCCCGTAGATCCGTTGATAATTCTTTTGCTTTCCCCATCTCAAAATCCAGAAACGTCAGTGGCTGGATCCCAGAAACTCACTCAGCTTTATGCACACACACTGATTACAAGCAAACAGGTCATAGGTGAGGATGTTACCTTTAGTAGCCATTCAAACCCATTTGTGTCAAATTCTGTGCATGTTATCAGGCCAAAATCACCAGGGTATGTGAACTTTTTGATCAGGATTATTTGGATGTTTTTGGTTGTCATTAGTGATGAGCGAGCACTAAAATGCTCGAGTACTCGTTGCTCGGGTCGAGCAAATTGAAATACTCGGGTGCTCAACCCAAGCAATGAGCCCAATATAAGTCTAGGGGAAACTTGAGCATTTTTCAGGTGGCTCCCCACGGCGGTCTGCAGAGGGCCTAAAAATTGCCCAAATCGATGAGAACTGTGCTCAAATGACATGGGAACAGCATGGGGAAGACCCCTGGAAGCATCTCTGACTCCCAGATCACTGCTGTCAACAACGTCGTCAGAGTATTACGCCACTTTTACGGCGTAAGGAACATCCTTTCCAGGGTGATGACTTGTATATAAGGCAAAATAAATAAACAAAAACAAAAATACTCCTACACACCTTGGGCTATGTTCACACGTAGCATTTTTGACACGTTTTTGCACTTTTGCATTGCTTTCAAACAAGACAAATGCATTCACCAGGAAATGTCATTTTAACATTTTACAACCTTATCTGGCCATGTGGTGTGTGACACATCATCAGACACATGCATACAGTGCTGAAAACACATGGGAACAGCAAGGGGAAGACCTCTGGAAACATCTCTGACTCCCAGGTCACTGCCTAAATGTGTGCCCATCATAAGTGATCCTTGGCACATGCGAAGATGCCTCCCGCCATGCACCTGTCGTTGCAGACTTGCAACAATCACCGTCCACGTCCTTGTCCCACTGCAGTGTTCAGTTGTCCCTACCCCATTCCTTGGAATGCAAGCACAAGAATGCCGGCAGCCACCCACCCACAGGCTGCAATACTATACTGCCAAATTTTTGACAGCTGCTTGCACTTGAAATGTGGCCTTTTAGGCTCGTGGAGGCGGAAGCTTTTCATAACCTCATGCCGGCAGCGGCCGGGTGTCCATACTCGGTCCCCAGCCGCCACTATATTTCCCGGTATCGCCTCCGCCTTCCACAAGCACGGGTCCCATAACATTACCCGTGCCCTCCCCAGTGCACTTACTGGGAAGGACCGCCTAACCACAAACACGTGGACAGGTGAATGTGGCCAGGGACGGTACGGAGCCAGTCCACAACTTTTTTTGATAAGAGTTGTATTTAGCTCAGTGAAAGGACTGGCATAGAGGGAAACCGTATCTACCCTGCGTGTCATTTCTCCCAGGAAGTCCTCTAAAGCTGCTTGCACTTGAAATGTGGCCTGAACATTACTGCTGGTACTTTTCTGTGGGAATTTTCTTGCCTCCTACCAGCCTGGAATATTTCCAGCAAACTATGGTACAACACCATGGTATTAGCACTGCCCCCAGTACCAGTAGCGAAGCCATCCTCAATTTCCTTCTCTGGAATTTTATTTGGTAGACTGAGTGGCTGCCCAAATACATTTTCTCACAAAGGAGCTGATGATAGAGTGGCAGTAGGTTCAAGTTTCTCCAGCCTGTTAGATATTAGAGGGTGAACGGCAGCACATTGGATCAGTGGTTAGCACTGAAGTCTTGCAGCACTGGGATCCTGGGTTCAAATCCCAGCAAGGACAACATCTGCAAGAAATTTGTATGTTCTCCCCATCTTTGCGTGTGAAGTTGACGCGCCCCCTGGGCCAGTGCTGTAGTGCGGCGCACGTGTGCGCGGGGGAATACCCGGAGCCGGATCCGATGGGGGTAGTAGTCTCCGAGTGGCGGGGACCCGGTCCGTGCCCAGGGTGGTCAAACTAAGTGTGTGGCAGTCTTTGTAGATGTTGTTTAAGTGTCGACTACGCCACCCGTTGATTTGCGGTCGCAAGGCCGCCGCTGCAGGACAGTCCGCTGAGGCCGGTGGTATGTGTGCAGCAATGGTGGTATAACCCCCAACGGGAGAGGTATGGCCTCAGGGCAGCTGGTGCGGGTGAAGGGAGTGATAGAAAGGGCGTCCCGGTACCTTTAGTGCTGGTAGTGCGATGGAACACAGAGACTGATTGCAGTTTTCAATGCTTTACTCACAGATGTTATCAGTGTCAGTCCTGCAGGTGATGACGACCCGAGCCGTGCTGCGTCCACCAGGTACGGGGCTCGACCAACCCCCAGGCAGTTCCAGAGTGTGACCTTGAACTCCTTTCTCCGTTCCTTTCTCTGGCCGTCCCCACTAGGGACCCACCCATGTCCAGCTTCCTCGGGCCTTCTGGTGGCGAAACCTATCTCCGGTTTCCCTGACCCTATGTGGCGTGCCTTCGTGGTGAGTGTAGTGAGTGGTCGCGCCAAGACGTGGCCACGACCTCCGGTTCCTGGCTGAGGATAAGTGGCCTCCACCAGTTCGGCATTCGGTACCCTGATCTGCCAACCCTTCACCCGCTGACTCCTAGCGTGTTCGGGTTCCCTCTTCCTTCATGTCTCTGGGCCTTTCTCCAGGTTCCATTCCTTCCTTGTTCCTTGTTCCTTTCCTCTTGTCTTTCTCTCTCTTGCTCCCTTCAGGAGCAGCACCCAGACAGGGCTGCTGCTCCCTGTCACTACTCTTCTCCTCTTCTTCTGTCTGACTGAACTGAACTCCTAAGATGGTGCCCACCTTTTATACTCCCTCTGACACCCGAGCCCAGGTGACTAGCCACCAATGGGCTCCTTCCTATGCCCAGAGTCCCTCCCCTCTCCGCTCCTGCACCACTGGGATATTCCTCCCCCCCTCCCACTCCAGCCAGGGACAGACGCTGTCGTACCTGCACATCTATCTGGTGGGAGTACCGTTGATCTGTCCCCCGGAAATGAGATGTATGTGGTGCATGCAGCTAACTGAGTTCTAGTCCACACTCCATCCTTACCCGGGAGTGGAATACCACACCTCTGGTTCGAGGTGCAATACCCCTGTAGCAGCCGTGCCCTCGGGGTGCTACATTTCCTCCTCAGTAAAAATAGAGTGTCCTGGAATCTTCCCACACACTTTTCTTAGCCAGGACTGCTTCTCGGCAGGGTTGGACAGTCCCACCAGAGAATTCTCTGGTGTGCCTTGGCTTCTACCTCAGGAGAGTTCATGATAGCGCTAACTTTGCAGCCGCTATGGGGCTCTTGAGTGGGTGAGAAAGGTTAGCCCTCAGAAACAAATCCTCTGGTGGGCACAATGTTTTTCAATCTGAAACAGCTTCTCAGTGGGAGTTGTATTTCACCACAGCCATATTCTTTAGCTCTGTGAAAGGACTGGCATAGAGGGAAACCTTATCTACCCAGGTTGTCATTTCTCCATCACCAGGTTCTGCCCATTGTAACACACGACCATGCCTGGCTGTATGTTCAGCGGTGAGAGCCACAGATCAAGCTGCTGTGTTACAGCTTTCAACAACTATGCAGCGCTGGGCGGTTTGTCAATTAAGCATTAAGCATGTTATCTTCAGCACAGCCTGTTGCTGTTTGGCCAAGGCAGTGCTGCAATGCTGTCAGCTTGTGACTGATGTGGTCATTTCGGAGATGGAGGAGGAGGTGCATGAGCTGAACAATGTGATTACATTGAGGTTAAATTGGTGATGCTGTTTTTTATACTAAAGAAAGATCCTATTGTTATGTTTTTTTAGGTTATTTTTTATGACAAATGCATTCACCGGGAAATGTCATTTAACATTTTACAACCTCATCTGGCAATGTGGTGTCATCAGACATATCCTGTTTTATTTATGATGGAGGGACTCTGAAAGTCATAAAGCCTATTTTTATAGGAATATCAGACGGCCCTTACTATTCTTAAAAGGCCAGCAGTCGGCCCTAGCTATTGTTAGAAAGCCATCAGAGGGCTATGCTTTGTTGTTCCCATTATTAACAAGTGGGTCTCCTATACTGTTATTGCGCATCCAGTGACTGCAAGGGTTGTCAAAAATTTGGACGCAACCTAATACCCCTTTGAAGAGACATAGAGGAGGGTCTCAGTAAAAAAAATGTTCCCATTATAAAGGAGCGGGTCTTCTATAGTGGTAATGCCCATGCTGTGACTGCAAGGGTGGCCAAAATTTTTGAAAAAAAACACTAACAATTTAAAGACACAAAGAGCAGGGCCACAGTAACAAGGTACGACATGCTCCCGTTAGAAAGGAGAGGGTCTGCTATACAGTTATAGGGTATGCAGTGAATCCAACGGCTGACAAATTTTAGGAAAAACCCCACTAAGAATTTAAGGACACACAGAGCAGGGCCACAGTAACAAGGTACGACATGTTCCCATTAGAAAGTAGAGGGTCTGCTATACAGTTATAGGGTATGCAGTGAATCCAACGGCTGACAAATTTTAATGAAAAACCCCAATAAGAATTTAAAGACACACAGAGCAGGGCCACAGTAACAAGGTACGACATGCTCCCATTAGAAAGGACAGGGTCTGCTATACAGTTATAGGGTATGCAGTGAGTCCAACGGCTAACCAATTTTAGGAAAAACCCCACTAAGAATTTAAGGACACACAGAGCAGGGCCACAATAATAAGGTACGACATGTTCCCATTAGAAAGTAGAGGGTCGGCTATACTGTTATAGGGTATGCAGTGAGTCCAACGGCTGACCAAGTTTAGGAAAAAACCCACTAAGAATTTAAAGACACATAGACCAGGCCACAGTAACGACAAATTCCCATTAGAAATGATAGGGTCGGCTATACTGTTATAGGGTATGCAGTGAGTCCAACGGCTGACAGATTTTAGGAAAATCCCCACTAAGAATTTAAAGACACACAGAGCAGGGCCACAGTAACAAGATATGACATGTTCCCATTAGAAAGGAGAGGGTCTGCTATACAGTTATAGGGTATGCAGTGAGTCCAACGGCTGACCAAGTTTAGGAAAAAACCCACTAAGAATTTAAAGACACATAGACCAGGCCACAGTAATGACAAATTCCCATTAGAAAGGAGAGAGTCTCCCATAGTGTTGGACTATGCAGTGACTGCAAGGGCTGCCAAAAATTTGGAGGCACTTCAATGGCCCTTGGAAGAGACGTGGAGGAGCGCATCATAAAAAATTTTTACCATTAGAAAGGAGCGGGCCTCCTATACTTGTAATGCCATGCACTAAGTGTATGGGCTGACAAACATTTACTCCTGGGGGGTATACATGAACATACTGTATAAAAAATTTTTTTACAGGCATCATAAAAATGTAGCGCCCCGAGGGCTCGGCCACTACAGGGGTATTGCACCTCTGCCAGAGGTGTGATATTCCACTCCCGGGTAAGGATGGAGTATGGACCAGGGTTCAGTTAGCTGCATACAGCACACTCACCCCATTTCCGAGGGACAGCTCAACGGTGCTCCCATTAGACAGAAATGCAGGCACGACAGACCATGTTCCTGGCTGGAGTGGGGAGGGGGTAGGAATACCCAGTAATGTAGGAGCAGATAGGGGTTGGTTCCTGAGCGTAGATAGGAGCCCATTGTTTGCTGGTCACCTGGGCTCATGTTCTAGAGGGAGGTATAAAAGGTGGGCACCATCTTAGAACAGTGTTCAGTCAGAGAGAAGAAGTGACAGAGTGGGGGCCTCTGCAAGGGGCTCTGCTCCGTAGGCGGGCCTAGCCTCTGAGGCCCAGCCAGCACAGAGAGAAGAGAAGAAGAGAAGTTCAGTGAGTGGAGTAAGAGAAGGAGTTCAGCCAGAGAGGGCTGACAGGGAGCTGTGGCTCAGTCTGGGCCCAGCTCCACGAGGCAGGCCTAGGGTGAAGGCCAGGAACAGAAAGGAACAAGAACAGAAAGGAACAAGAACAGAAAGGAACAGAAGAGAAAGAGAAAGAGAGAAACAGAAGGGCTCAGGAACAAGACGGCAGAAGGGACCCTAAGAACCCACGAGAATACAGGGTGAAGGGTCAGGCAGATTAAGAGTACCGGATCCCAAGTTGGTGGAGGAGAAACAGCCCTCAGCCAAAGACCGGAGGTCGTGATCATTTATTGGTGCGACACCTCATCAAACCTGCTAGGAAGGCACCATATAGGACAGCGGGGAACGGGAACCACATTTACCCGCACAAGTCCGCGGCAGCTGGACAAAAGTGGGTCACTGGTGAGGCAGGCCAGAGAAAGGATTGAAGGGGGTCCTGTGCCATGCTCCTGAACTGCCTGGGGTTGACCGAGCCCCTCACCTGGTGGATGCAGCACGGCTCGGGCGGTCATTGCTGACAGAAGTGACCCGGAATACATGAACTGTGAGTAAAAGACATTGGACTGCAGTATGTTGTCTGTGTACTCTTTTGCTCCTCCAGCACTAACGGCACTGGGACTCTCTGCACCATCACCCCCACCATCCACTACACTGCCCTGGGGCTGCACTCTTCTGGTGGGGAGTCACACTACCTCAGCGCATACATCATCAACCCCAGCGGTCTGCCTTGCAGCGGCGGTTCATAATAACCGCAATCCACGGGTGGCGTAGTCGGACATCACTTAGGACTGCTAAAGGACTACCACTGGTCTGACCACCCCGAGCCACGGAACCAGGTCGCCACTACTACCCCCACCGTCTCCCTATTGCCCGGCTCCGAGTGCCCCACGGCCCAGGGGCGAGTCAAACACCCTTTAAAAAAATTATGTGAGTGTTGCATCATGGACCACGGTCACCCTGGTGATATGGTGGTGGAGGATGAGGAGAAGGAGGAGGACAATAGCAAATAGCCAAAATCAGGAAGCGTATACCCATGTGTGGGTGTGAAAAGGTGCATGGGAATACACCTCCCAAGAAAAGACACTGGATTTGAGTTTATGTTACGCTGCTATCATTCGGTGGTGTTGAGAAGTCTGGCCCAATCCAGCCCTTGTTCATTTTTATAAGAGTCAGCCTGTCAGCATTTTCAGTTGACAGGAGGATGCGCTTATCAGTTATAATTCCACCAGCGGCACTAACAACCCGATCTGTTAAAACGCTGGTGGCAGGGTAGGCCAGGACCTCCAAGGTATAGAGAGCCAGCTCATTCCACATATCTAGCTTGGATACCCAATATTTATAAGGCACAGAGGAATCACGGAGGACGTTGGTACGGTACGGCAAGGTACTCCCTCAGCATCTTCCCAAACTTTGCACTTCTTGTGAGAGTACCCTGCGCCTCAGGGCCTGTGCGATGGGAGGGTCTGAGAAAACTCTCCCAGAACTTTGACAGTGTTCCCCTGCCTCTGCTGGATTGAAGTTGTGTCTCTCTCGCCTGTACTCCTTGGTTGTCGAACGAAGTGTGCCCTCTGCCTCCAGCGTTTTCAGATGGGAATTTTTTTAATAGTTCCGCAACAAGGGCCTTCTGGTACTGCCTCATTTTTGTACACCTGTCCGCCTCAGGAATAAGAGATATAAAGTTCTCCTTGTAGAGTGGGTCTAGAAGTGTCACCAACCAGTAATGACCTAAAATTTTGAGAATGCGAGGGTCATGGGAAAGGCAGCATAACATAAACTCAGCCATGCGTGCCAGACTACTAACAGGCAAGACTTCCGTGTCCTCACCAAGAGGATGACTGACCATGCTCTCCTCCTCCTCCTCTCTGTCCTCTGGCCATCCACGCTGAACAGACGGTATGACAGCTGTGCAGATAGCACCGTCTATAGTGCATGAAACTTGTTCCTGTCCTTCCTCCTCCTCCTCTTCCTCATTGTCACCCAATCCACGTTGGGATGAGATGAGGCTTGGCTGTGTGTAATCACCCTGTATGGTTAATTGCTCCATCTTATCATGCTCCGCCTGCAATGCATCATCTTTGATTGTGAGCAGAGAGCGTTTCAGAAGACCGAGAAGCGGGATGGTGAGGCTAATTATGGCGTCATCGCCGCTCACCATCTTGGTGGAGTCCTCAAAGTTTTGGAGGATGGTACATATGTCTGACATCCACGTCCACTACTGAGGTCTTATGTGTGGAGTCTGAACTGAATACCGATAGCCTTTTTGATGCTGGTACTCAACAACTGCCCTCTTCTGCTCACAAATCCTTCCCAACATCTGCAATGTAGAGTTCCAACGTGTGGGGACATCACACACCAGTCTGTGAGTCAGAAGCTGCAAACGCTGCTGAAACACTGCAAGGGCGGCGGAAGCTGTAGCTGACTTTCTAAAATGGGCACACAGGCGGCATACTTTAACAAGCAGATCCGGCAGCTCCGGGTAGGATTTGAGTAACCGCTGAACCACGAGGTTAAGCACATGGGCCAGGCATGGTACGTGTGTGAGCTCGCCTCGCCTCAGAGCCGCCACCAGGTTCCGGACATTGTCACACACGACCATGCCTGGCTGTAGGTTCAGCGGTTTGAGCCACAGATCTGCCTGCTCTTTCAGAGCTGTCCATAACTCTTCAGCATTGTGTGTTTTTTCACCTAAGCATATTAGCTTCAGCACAGCCTGTTGCCTCTTGGCCGAGGCAGTGCTGCAGTGCTTTCAGCTTGTGACTGATGTGATCATTTCGGAGATGGAGGCTGAGGAGGAGGAGGAGGCTGAGGAGCATGAGGTTCAGGAGCTGTAGACCGTGGGGGCAACCCTGATTGACCTAGGACCTGCAATCCTTGGCGTCGGGAGGACGTGTTCCGTCCCAATGTCCGACTGGGTCCCGGCTTCCACTATGTTAAACCAGTGTGCCATCAGCGAGATGTACCGTCCCTGCCCACAAGCACTTGTCCACGTGTCCGTGGTTAGGTGGACTTTACTGGTAACTGCGTTGTTGAGGGCACGGCTAATGTTTTAGGACACGTGCTTGTGTAATGTGGGGACGGCACACTGGGAGAAATAGTGGCGGCTGGGGACAGAGTACCGAGGGACGGCCGCCGCCATCAGGTTGCGGAATGCTTCTGTCTCCACAAGCCTAAAAGGCAACATTTCGAGCCAAGCAGTCGTGAATTGTGAGAATTTAGTAGTGTGGCCTGTGGGACGTTGGCTGCATATTTGCGCTTGCATTCCAAGGACTGGAGTATGAACAACTGAACGCTGCGCTGGGACAAGGACATGGACGTGCTTCCTGATGCTGCTACTTGAGAGTGTGCTATGACAGGTGCAGGGCAGGAGGCATCTTTGCATGCACTATGGACAGGGGATTGACTTGCATGCACAACAGCAGAAAAAGCAATGGTGCCACCTGTAGACACTGTTCCTGGACCCTGGTGTTCGGCCCACAAAGTCGAGTGATTTGCTGCCATGTGCCTGATCATGCTGGTGGTGGTCAGGCTGGTCGTTTTGCCACCCCTGCTGATGCTGGTCTGGCTCGTGATGCAAATGGCCTTTTTGGAGTTATCAGCAGAGTCTTTAAAAAACAACCAGACTCGGGAAGACCTAACAGTTGTAGTGGCAACTTCCTTCGTGTTGGTGTTACGGGAAACGGTAGCCTGCCTTCTGTCTGCGGCCACCACACTGCTTCTTCCTACCTGTTGGGGTGCTCTGCCTCCCTCCACCTGTGTGCTGCTGTCCTTGCTCTGCATGTCCTCCTGCCAGGTTGGGTCAGTTACTATATCATCCACCACCTCATCTCCCACTTCTGCACCCTGGTACTATTCCTGACTTTCTGCCAATTGTGTCTCATCATCGTCCACCTCTTGTGACAGTTTCCCACCGTCGCCTTCGTGTGACCGTGGCTGCTCAAATATTTGGGCATCGCTACACGTGATCTCCTCTTGCCCCGCTTCAAGTGGACCGGGCGAGAGGCCCGAATCTATAAATGGAAAAGTGAACAGCTCTTCAGATTGTCCAAGTGTGGGATCAGTTGTCTCTGGGTACTCGGCATGGTGGGAGGAAGGAGGTTCAGGGTGAGGAATATGAGGTCCAGACTCATGGCTACTGAGACTTGACCGTGTGGAAGACAGGGTGGTGGTGGTGGTGGCTAAGTGACTGGAAGCATTATCCGCTATCCAACCAACAACCTTTTGACATTGATCTGGGTTCAATAGTGGTGTGCTGCGGTCCCCTAGAAATTGGGACAGGAAGGTCAGGCGAGAAGATGTGGGTGTTTGTTGTGGCACAATTTCGGCTTGCCCACGGCCTTGTCCTCGGCCTCTGCATGCACCATTACCATCACGTCCAGTTCCCCGTCCCTTGCCACGTGCCTTGCCCATTTTAAATGGAGGATAGTATCTTCCACGCTCACTACAAATGACTGAGTTTGAAGCGAAGTTATATGTGATCGGTGTGATGGAGAAAACAGAGTTTTAAATACCTGGCCTGTAGGTAAGTAGTGTGAACAGCAAACTGCTGTGAATTGCTTCACTGACACACTGAAAAAATGGAGGCCAGAAATGGCAGTATTTTCTGACAACGTATATGTGAACCGTGTGACGGAGAAAACACAGTTTTAAATAGCTGGATTTCTAGCGCTCTAATATGGAAAGGACCTGGCTGTATTCTGCAGTGCCAACAAGCAAATGGCGCAGAAAAACAGTGTTCTCTGGATTGCTTTATAAGCAAATAATGAGGATTAAGATCCAAAGAAAAGTATTCCTCGCCCCTGAGACCTGGGCCTTTGTATAGAAATATCTAACAGCAGCAGAAAGCAGAATTGGAATGGAGCCTCTTGTGCTATATGCACTGCAGTCTGCTATATACACTGCCTGCCTGCCTATATACACTGCCTGCCTGATATCTCTGCAGATGTATTAGTCCTCAGAAGGACTGTTTGTTGAGATGGATATGTGTAATGTGCGGTTTTTCTCACTACACTACCTAATACACAATCAAATCTCTCCCTAACGCAGCAGCAGCTCTCCCTACACTGTCTGATCCGGAGTGACTGTGATGAGCATGGCGGCGCCAGGTCAGATATAGACCTGATGACGCTGTGCGGCCAGCCAATCACTGTAATGCCCACAACCAACATGGCTATGGCATTACAGTGCATGGCAGGCAATCCCTGCATGTTCATTGGCTCTGTAAAGAGCGCCAAACATGCAGGGAGGGGACCTGACTTCCCGCCCGACTAACCCGGAAATACTCGGTGAGCGCAGAGCATCTCGAGCAGTGAGATACTCGGGCAAGCACCGAGCAGTAGCGAGCATGCTCGCTCATCACTAGTTGTCATTAAGATTTAAAAAGAGAAAACACAGAAATGTGACAGTAAATGGCTTCACCCAACCAATAACCATGAGTGGAGAAAAAGTGTTTTTGTTATCATTCATTTTCTCTGAAACAAGGCCAAGAAAGGAAAAATTCTGCCGGGGTATGTAAACTTTTGAGCAGAACTGTAGATGCGCCAGCCCCATTGTCTCCTATTCTATATACTCCAGCCCCAGTGTCTCCTATTCTATATACTCCAGCTTCTTCTGTGATGTATATGCTCTAGCCCCAATGTATCCTGTGATGAATATACGCCAGCCCCAGTGTCTCCTATTCTATATACTCCAGCCCCAGTGTCTCCTATTCTATATACTCCAGCTTCTTCTGTGATGTATATGCTCTAGCCCCAATGTATCCTGTGATGAATATACGCCAGCCCCAGTGTCTCCTATTCTATATACTCCAGCCCCAGTGTCTCCTATTCTATATACTCCAGCTTCTTCTGTGATGTATATGCTCTAGCCCCAATGTATCCTGTGATGAATATACGCCAGCCCCAGTGTCTCCTATTCTATATACTCCAGCTCCAGTGTCTTCTGTGACGTAGCTAATGTGCCCTAATGTCTCTTATGCAGAGGCGTCGCATGATAAAGCAGTGAGACACAAGCTCCCTGCCCTATCACTATCTCTTTCATATGCCACAGATCGCCATAGGCCTGCGGTTAACGAGATGTCAGCATACTCACGCAGGTGGCTCGGTGACATCATTGCATTGCTCTGCTCTGCAGTCCCGACATGGAAGAGGAGACAGAGGCCGTGATGTAGGGAATCAGGATTAAGTGAGAATAAACTTTCTTTTTTTAAATAATCGGGCAGTGGAGCCATCCTACTATATATCTGGAGTAGTGGGTCCATCATACTACATATGGAGTAGTGGGGCCATTATACTATATGTATGTTGGGCAGTGGGACCATCATAGTATATACAGGTGCATCTCACTAAATTAGAATATCTTCAAAAAGTTAATTTATTCCAGTTCTTCAATACTGTTTCAGTATGCTCCACAATCATGAGGAAGACTGCTGACTTGACAGATGTCCAGAAGGCAGTCATTGACACACTCCACAAGGTCCTAGAGTTCCAATTTTCATTTGGAAATCAAGGTCCCAGAGTCTGGAGGAAGAGTGGAGAGTCCACAATCCAAGCTGCTTGAGGTCTAGTGTGAAGGCTCCACAATCAGTGATGGTTTGGAGAGCCATGTCATCTGCTGGTGTAGGTCCACTGTGTTTTATCAAGACCAAAGTCAGCACAGCCGGCTACCAGGACATTTTACAGCACTTCATGCTTCCCTCTGCCGACAAGCTTTTTGGAGATGGAAATGTCATTCTCCAGCAGGACTTGGCCCCTGTCCACACGGCCAAAAGTACCAATACCTGGTTTACACACAACAGTATCACTGTGCTTGATTGGCAGCAAACTCGCCTGACCTTAACCCCATAGAGAATCTATTATAGAGAATCTATGGGGTATTGTCAAGAGGAAGATGAGAGATACCAGACCCAACAATGCAGATGAGCTGAAAGACAGCTTTTTGTATTGAAGAACTGAAATAAATTAACTTTTTGATGATATTCTAATTTAGTGAGATGCACCTGTATATGGAGCAGTGGGACCATCATGCTATATATATGGAGGAGTGGGGGCATCATACTAAATATAGAGCAGTGTGTGTGTGTCACCCCAGGCCTGGATGCCACAAACAATAATCTGTTTCTGAAAGCAGGAGGGAGGTCCCCTGGTTAGGGACAATTAGCATACAGCACCTCCTGTCCCAGGCCAGCAGGGGGAGCTGGCTGCCCCTATAAAAGCTGGAACTGGGGGCAGGGTTAGAGAAAACTGGACAACCTAGCTCAGGAGTGAGACTAGTCTCAGAGAAGGAGGGACAGTTCAGCTGTAGCTGAGGAGTCCTTGATGCAGAGGAGAAACTGCAAGCCAGGGACAGAGGCGACGAGAGCCGGTCCTGGCAGAGAACCAATCTACCGTACATTGGGGTCCGAGGCTGTCAGGGTTACAAGCCCAGCAGCAGAGAACCAACCTGCGAGGGATTTCAGGTCCCTTGGCCTAAGAAGCCTGGAGGCTCCGCCACACAGAGGGACCAGTACATCGAGGAGCAAGCAATAGGTACCCTAGGCCTGAGTCGCAAGCCATACAAGAGAGAAGTACACGGCCAGCTCAGGGACGTGGGCTATTACACCACGAAAAGGGGGATAGTCAGAAAGAGCATAGAGAGAACGGTAGGCCTACACACTCACCCTGACCAGTGGGGCTTGCCCGAATGCTCTCAGACACCCAGGCCCATTCCTAACCGGTACTGTTGGGTCATTAATAATATCTACAATAAAGACCCTGAACTATTTGAAGTGGACTCTGAACTCTTACTATTGCGGCCTGCACTATCACCCCCAACATCCACCTACACTGCCCTGAGGCTACACTCTTCCCGTGGGGAGTTATCCTACCCCTGTGCTGCACACCAACACCAGCCTCAACGGTCTGCCTTGCAGCGGCGGTTATCTCCAACCGCAATCCATGGGTGGCGTAGTCGGACATTCAAAACACTGATAAATAGACTGCCACCATTTGGTCTGACCACCCTGAGCCACGGGATCGGGTTGCCACTACTACCCCCATCAGCACCGTACACTAGAAGGCCCGGTTCCGGGTACCCCACGGCCCAGGGGGCGAGTCAGCTTTGGCGTAGTTGGCAGAATTGTGACCAACCCGCCACAAACGGGTATTGCGTGCCTGGAAAAGACTCTATACATATCTGAGTGAAGTTTCCCGCCATTCGGGGCCATTTCCTGCCAATCGGAGCCGTTTCCCGCCATCGGGCGCCATCTTTGGGACGCCGCGCGTGAAGAAGAGGGGCGTGGACGTCCAAAAACGCGCGAGACCTGAAGCCCCGCCATACGCTGAGACGCTGCTCAAGGTCCTGGAAGGAGATCCAGCGGATGCCGACGTCATCACCGAGTAACGCAAGGTCCTCGCCCACAGCATCGCGAGCGGAGCCGCGCCCTACAGAAGAGGATCGCCAGAAGGTAGGCCACGGTTAACTAGGGGGGAGGAAGATGTCGGACGCGGAGGGACCCTCTACCACCAGTGTAGCCGCTGCAGCTGTGATGCCGTTTTCCATGCCCTATATCCATAGGTGGATTATAATGAGGGCAATCCGGGCGACCAACCAGGGCCCCGAGCCTGCAGGGGGCCCGCGGCTCCAGGCGGGGTGTCTAATGCCGGATTGCCCTCATTATATGTGCGGGCCGCCGCGGCACATAGCTGTAGCAGTGGCGGGAGGGGGGGGCCCGGACCGCTCCCCCAGCAGCGGCCGCCGCTACTTCTTCATCGGCCGGGCCAGCACTGCAGCAGTTAACTTCCCTGTGCTGGCCCGGCCGCGTCACTGCTAGGAGACATGGCCCTGTGCGCGGCTGTGTCTCCTAGCTGTGACGTCACGCAGTGCGCCCCGGCCTGCAGTGCTGCACCGGAAAAGAGAGAGAGCAGGCAGTAGGAATTGAGCCGAGGGATGGTGAGTGTGTGTGTGTGTGGGCAGGTGTGTGTGTGTGTTTGTGGGCAGGTGTCTGTGGGGGCAGGTGTCTGTGTGGGCAGGTGTGTGTGTGTGTGTATATGTGTGTGTGTGTATATGTGTGTGTGTCTGTGTGGGCAGGTGTGTGTGTGTGTATATGTGTGTGTGTGTATATGTGTGTGTGTGTGTGTGTGTGTGTGGGCAGGTGTCTGTGTGGGCAGGTGTGGGTGTGTGTGTGGGCAGGTGTGTGTGTGTGTGTGGGCAGGTGTGTGTGGGCAGGTGTGTGTATATGGGTGTGTGTGTGTGTGTTTGTGGGCAGGTGTCTGTTGGGCAGATGTGTGTCTGGGCAGGTGTGTGTGTGTGCGGGGGCAGGTGTGTGTGTGTGTGGGCAGGTGTGTGTGTGTGTGGGCAGGTGTTTGTGTGTGGGCAGGTGTGTATGTGTGTGGGCAGTTGTGTGTGTGTGTGGGTGTGTGTGTGTGGGCAGGTGTGTGTGTGTCTGTGTGGGCAGGTGTGTGTGTGTGTCTGTGTGGGCAGGTGTGTGTGTGTGTGTATATGTGTGTGTGTGTATATGTGTGTGTGTCTGTGTGGGCAGGTGTGTCTGTGTGTGTATATGTGTGTGTGTGTATATGTGTGTGTGTGTGTTTGTGTGGGCAGGTGTCTGTGTGGGCAGGTGTCTGTGTGGGCAGGTGTGGGTGTGTGTGTGGGCAGGTGTGTGTGTGTGTGTGTGGGCAGGTGTGTGTGTGGGCAGGTGTGTGTATATGGGTGTGTGTGTGTGTTTGTGGGCAGGTGTCTGTTGGGCAGATGTGTGTGTGGGCAGGTGTGTGTGTGTGCGGGGGCAGGTGTGTGTGTGTGTGGGCAGGTGTGTGTGTGTGGGCAGGTCTTTGTGTGTGTGTGTGGGCAGGTGTGTATGTGTGTGGGCAGTTGTGTGTGTGTGTGTGTGTGTGGGCAGGTGTGTTTCTGTGTGGGCAGGTGTGCGTGTGTGTGGGCCGGTGTGTGTGTGTGTGAGTGGGCAGGTGTGTGTGTGTGTGGGCAGGTGTGTGTGTGTGGGTGGGTGTGCGTGTGTGGGCAGGTGTGTGTGTGTCTGTGTGGGCAGGTGTGTGTGTGTCTGTGTGGGCAGGTGTGTGTGTATATGTGTGTGTGTGTATATGTGTGTGTGTCTGTGTGGGCAGGTGTGTCTGTGTGTGTATATGTGTGTGTGTGTATATGTGTGTGTGTGTGTATATGTGTCTGTGTGGGCAGGTGTCTGTGTGGGCAGGTGTGGGTGTGTGTGTGTGGGCAGGTGTGTGTGTGTGTGGGCAGGTGTGTGTGTGGGCATGTGTGTGTGTGGGGGCAGGTGTGTGTGTGGGCAGGTGTGTGTGTGTGGGCAGGTGTTTGTGTGTGTGTGTGGGCAGGTGTGTATGTGTGTGGGCAGTTGTGTGTGTGTGTGTGGGCAGGTGTGTTTGTGTGTGGGCAGGTGTGCGTGTGTGTGGGCAGGTGTGTGTGTGTGTGTGTGTGGGCAGGTGTGTGTGTGTGTGTGGGCAGGTGTGTGTGTGTGGGTGTGTGTGTGTGGGCAGGTGTGTGTGTGTCTGTGTGGGCAGGTGTGTGTGTGTGTGTCTGTGTGGGCAGGTGTGTGTGTGTGTATATGTGTGTGTGTGGGCAGGTTAGAAAGTCTTGCCCTGTTGAACACTACACCTGACTTGAGGCCACCACCTCTTGGTTGTCCAATGTTCTTGCTTCTCTAGGGCTCTTCTCAGATATTCATTATACCAGCTCCCCAGAATACCAAAGTTAGGGTGGGTGACCGCGAGCCCTGGTGGTGGTCATAACTGCGGCCACTCAGGGGCAATACTCCATAACAACAATCCCCTGAGGTGGTGTAGGATGTAAGGACCTATTCACACTACATTCAGCTCTGCATTCAGGTCTTTACACAAGGCTTACAACTGAATCCCTGAAATTCAGGATTGTGCTGTCTGAAATGAGACATCTGAAAGCAGAGAAAATGGAGCCTAAAGATTCAGACTTTAGCCTCGGTTTGCCTTTGTTCAAATCAATGGCTATGTCAAGGTACATCTGAATGCCATTTTTCAGGGATTTAGATAGAAGCCTGGAAAGAGGAGATGAATGCATTGCAAAATTCAGTGTGAATAGGCCCTTATATCTGGAGTCTTGATATTGATGCCACAAGCATTTTACTTGTTTTTAACTTAAAAAAAAAAATACACACACACAAATTATACACACACACACACACACACTATACATACACACACATTATACACACACACTATACATACACACACACAGATGTGTATGTGGGCAGGTGTGTGTGTGTGGGCAGGTGTGTGTGTGTGTGGGCAGGTGTGTGTGTGTGTGATGTCTGTCTGTTTGTGTGTGTGTGTGTGTGTGTGTGGGCAGATGTCATTGTGTGATGTCTGTTTGTATGTAATTTTGTGTTTCAAATGTGTTTATGCGTGTCTGTATATGTTTGTGTGTGTGTATGACTGCATGCGGCCTCCTGCTGAGTATAGTTGGCGCCGTGCGGCCTCCTGAAGTCTCTGGGGGGGCTCCGTGCAGCCTCCCGCTGTGTATAGATGGCTACGTGCGGCCCCCCGCTGTTTATAGACGGCGCCGTGCGGCCCCCTGCTGTGTATAGATGGCTACATGCGCCCCCCGCTGAGTATAGATGGCTACGTGCGGCCCCCCGCTGAGTATAGATGTCGCCGTGCGGCCTCCTGCTGTGTATAGATGGCTACGTGCGGTCTCCCGCTGAGTATAGATGGCGCTGTGCGGCCTCCTGCTGTCTCTGGGGGGAGCGCCGTGCGGCATCTATACTCAGCAGGAGGCCGCACGTAGCCAGCTATACACGTATACTCAGCAGGAGGCCGCACGTAGCCATCTATACGGTGCCATCTATACACAGAGGGAGGCCGCACGGCGCCATCTATACACAGCGGGAGGCCGCACGGCGCCATGTATACACAGCGGGAGGCCGCACGGCGCCATCTATACACAGCGGGAGTCTCAGTGCTTTGCAAGAGCAGTCAATAAATTCTGCTTGACTAATTCTGAGCACCATAAAGTCTGGTTCGCTTCTAACCTGCTGTCTTCATTTTCAGCTTGCTGAATTCTAACTCATTTACTGTCATTCGAGACGATGCCTTTGCTGGTCTCTTTCACCTTGAATACCTGTAAGTGCTCCTGACGCGCCCCTGGGCCTGTGTCGCGCTGCGTTGCACACGCGGGAGCTTACCCGGAGCCGGATCTCTTGAGGGTTGTAGTCTCGTGGCGGTGATCCGGTCCGTGCCCAGGGAGTCAGACTAAGTGGCGCTGTATTAGCGGTAGATGTTGGACGACTACGCCACCCGTTGAGTACAGCTAAGGAGCTGCTGCTGCAGGGCAGACCGCTGAGGTCGGTGGTAGGATTGTGCAGCGTGATAGTATAACCCCCAACGGGAGGGGTATGGCCTCAGGGCAGCCGACGTGGATGATGGGGGTAGCAGGAACCACTCGGAGACGGTGCGGTGTAGTTCAGGGTCTTTACTGGTGACAACGATAGACCCTCCCGGAGTACTGGCTAGCGATTGGGGCCTGGTCAGTCCTTGAGCAGATGGGATCTCCCCTGGCCAGGCGGAGTTGTAGGCCTCCCAGACTAACGATACTCTTCTGGCTACCTTGCTAGAGGCGGGTATAAGTAGCCCACGTCCCTGAGTGTACCGTGTGGTGCTCACCCGTATGGCCGGTGACTCGGGGCCTTCTAGTAGCTTCCGCTCCACGACGGCGGTGCTGGTCCCACGCGTGTGACCGTGCCTTCGGGTTTCTGGGCCAGAGGACCTGCAATCCCCTGCCGGTCGGTTTCTGCTGCTGGATAGGAGTTAGTCCCCACAGCCTCGGACTCCGGGTCCGGTGATAACTTCTCAGTCAGGGCGAGCTCTGCAGCTGCCAGCCCCTGACTCCTTGTAGCACTGCTCCCACAGAGCTCCTGATGTTCTTTTCCTATATCTGCTTCTCTGTCTCTACTTCTTCTCTACTCACTAACCCTGCCTCAGCCCCAGGTTTATATAGGGGAAGTTCTTCCCCTCCCAGGACTGGGCAGGAGGTGTGGCATGCATAGGATTCCTGACCAAGAGACCTCCCACCTGCTCTCAGACATAACATTGCTGTTACTGTGGAAACCAGACCCCTGGGGTGCCACATTCCCCCCTAGTGAAATTTAGTACTCCGGGACTAAACATATTTTTAAACATAACAAGGTATAAACAATAATAGTACAATAAGAAAAACATATAAAGATGGTCACGGCGTGTCCGCAACCGGGTGCAGTTTTTGAAGAAAAGCAAGGTGTCCATTTCACCAAAACAGGGAGACGTAACCAGGTAGGGGTCTGTCCTGCCCCGAGTCCTTAACAGTCTTTAGTCCATTCCTAGGTTACGCTCAAACCATGTACAAGGATTCCCGGTAAATCCACCAAGGACTCCTATAAATAACTAGAAACACATAATTATACACAAGCAACAAGAAAAACAGGTAACCACAAATAAAACAATTTATACACTTCAAATCCTCCAACGTGCGGGTAACTGGCCTCCCACATATTTGTCGCGCCAGTTCGATGGGCCTGGTGATCTTTTTCCTGGGGGTTGGCCCTCTACCCCAGGTTGTGCCAGTTTAAAGGACAGTACCTTGCCATATGTCCGGGTTGATTGCAGCGGCGGCAGATGGGTCGTCCGTCCTCGTTGTATCGGTCGCTGGGTCTTCCTCTGGCCGGTGGGGTCCTCCTTGGTCGACGCCACGGGATGTCCTCCGGTCCGGATGCCAGCTGGATCTTCCCTGGAGTGGAAACCTGTAAAGACTGCACAGTTCGGGTTAGCGCAGCAACGCTTTTAGCTAGCTCTTGGACCTGATGGTGCAGGTCTGGAGCCGGGTCATTGTTCAAAGCCTGCGCATCAGCTCCCACAGGCCCTGCCGACAAGGGCGCCGCCTCCTGGTGGTAAGTGGTAGTGGGGCGTCTGGGGGTCACAACGCCACCTGGTGCCGGTTCTCGAAGCACCCGGATGGCTCTGTCCTTGAACTGTGCAAATCCCAGATGAGGGTCCTGTAAGGCCATTGCCCGCAACTGGGTTCGGTGGGCATTGCAATATAAACCCTCTATAAATTGTTCAGTCAACAGCCTGTCCTCGTCTCCCACGCCGTCAGGGTCGGTCTGCTTAATGGCTCTCAGGGCCTCTTGTAGGTTCAGGGCATAGTCCCTTATACTCTCATGTGCCCGCTGTTTGCACCCGTAGAATCTAAGCTTGATCTCGGCTGAGGTGCGGGTATCAAAGGTGTCCCTCAGCCGGGTTAGTATCCCTGCGACAGTCCTCCCCCCAGGTGGCCAGGACTTTACCTCCCTTTGGGCTGCCCCGGTTAATTGGGCCACCAGGATGCTCACTTTTTGCTCCTCTGTGAGGGGGTACACCTGGAAGAGGCTATCCAGCTTTTCTCTAAAGTCATGCAGGGTATGTGACTCCCCTGAGTACTGGGGTAGCCAGGCTGCCCCCGGGATATAGGGCATGGTGAAAGGCATGACCGCAACAGCGGTGGCGCTGGCGGGGGTTGAAGCGGTGAAGCTCTCCTCCGTATCCGGCATCCTTCTCCCCCCTAGTGGACCGTGGCCTACCTTGCGATGATCCTCTTCCGTAGGCCGCGGCTCCGCAGTGGATCGTCAGGGTTGAGGACCTTCCGTCGCGCTCCTGTGACGTCGGCGTCTGCTGGGCTCCTTCCAGGACCTTACGCAACGTCCGGACGTGAGGCGGGGCTTCAGTTCTCACGCGCTTTCGGAGTCCACGCCCCTCTTCTTCCCGCGCGGCGTCCTCAAGATGGCGTCCAATGGCGGGAAAACTCCACGTATGGCGGGAAGAAGGCTGAAGATGGCGCCGGATGGCGGGAAAACTCCACCGATGGCGGGAAGGAAGCGGAAGATGGCGCCGGATGGCGGGAATCTTCACCACAGGTAAGTTTGAACAGTCTTTTTCAGGCACGCAGTACCCGGTGGTTGCGGGCACGAGATCCTGCCGACTACGCCAAAAGTTGACGCGCCCCTGGGCCTGTGTCGCGCTGCGTTGCGCACGCGGGAGCTTACACGGAGCCGGATCTCTTGAGGGTTGTAGTCTCGTGGCGGTGATCCGGTCCATGCCCAGGGAGTCAGACTAAGTGGCGTTGTATTAGCGGTAGATGTTGGACGACTACGCCACCCGTTGAGTACAGCTAAGGAGCTGCTGCTGCAGGGCAGACCGCTGAGGCCGGTGGTAGGATTGTGCAGCGTGATAGTATAACCCCCAACGGGAGGGGTATGGCCTCAGGGCAGCCGACGTGGATGATGGGGGTAGCAGGAACCACTCGGAGACGGTGCGGTGTAGTTCAGGGTCTTTACTGGTGACAACGATAGACCCTCCCGGAGTACTGGCTAGCGATTGGGGCCTGGTCAGTCCTTGAGCAGATGGGATCTCCCCTGGCCAGGCGGAGTTGTAGGCCTCCCAGACTAACGATACTCTTCTGGCTACCTTGCTAGAGGCGGGTATAAGTAGCCCACGTCCCTGAGTGTACCGTGTGGTGCTCACCCGTATGGCCGGTGACTCGGGGCCTTCTAGTAGCTTCCGCTCCACGACGGCGGTGCTGGTCCCACGCGTGTGACCGTGCCTTCGGGTTTCTGGGCCAGAGGACCTGCAATCCCCTGCCGGTCGGTTTCTGCTGCTGGATAGGAGTTAGTCCCCACAGCCTCGGACTCCGGGTCCGGTGATAACTTCTCAGTCAGGGCGAGCTCTGCAGCTGCCAGCCCCTGACTCCTTGTAGCACTGCTCCCACAGAGCTCCTGATGTTCTTTTCCTATATCTGCTTCTCTGTCTCTACTTCTTCTCTACTCACTAACCCTGCCTCAGCCCCAGGTTTATATAGGGGAAGTTCTTCCCCTCCCAGGACTGGGCAGGAGGTGTGGCATGCATAGGATTCCTGACCAAGAGACCTCCCACCTGCTCTCAGACATAACATTGCTGTTACTGTGGAAACCAGACCCCTGGGGTGCCACACTCCACTTAATGTCATATTTTTGATTCTGTTCTTCTTCATCTTTTGGCATGTGCAATTGTATGAGCAAGTATTCATATGAATTTATGACCTACTTAAACCTTTGAGGACCTTAAATTTTATTCAATCAAATTTTTTTCCAGTTTAAAACTATGGGACATATATGTGCCTTGGTCCTCAAAGGGTTTTTAAAGGGGCTGCAAACATAAATACGAAAAAAATAATTCAATTAGTGCTTTTTGTGTTCATTTAATTTTTATTTGAAGTCCATTTTTTTATATACCTTGAAATTAAGCCCTACCCCATGGAATGAAGCCCTACCTACATGACATCTGAGAGCTACATGGATCCCGCTTGTGAGGTGCCTGTCCGTCACTGCTATTCAGTTTTAGGGTCCACTCACTAAGCCATATATTCTCTCATGCAAGAGAATAGGGCCAATTATGCTAATGACACTCGGCTCAACCTCTGTCAGAGCTTCAGCTGAGTGTGATCCGATTCTCTCGCAGCACAGATATGGAGAAGATGGAGAACTTAATTTCTCCATCTTATCCATAGTCTCTGTGAGTGTTCATCGGACTGCACTTGGATGACATCCGAGTGCAGTCCAATGTTTTACGTGCACCCATAGACTTGTATGGGTGCACATGGTCCGAATATCGAATGAGATTATTTTCTCATGCCAATAATCGCACTGTCCCATAGTATAACATAGGGCCGAGTCCTATCCGATAAAACATCACATAGCATTCGGCCGTGTTATACGACAGTGTGAGCGAGCCCTTAGAGTCAAGGAATATTTACATGCAGATGATGATATTACTCTCCAAGTGTATATTTTTTTAGGCGAGTTCATAGTAAATGCTTTGCATTTTTGACATGTGATCAACTAAAGAACAAGAAAGATTTAGGACCTCCCCTATAGAGAAACGGAAAATAGTTTGGAGGACTTGCATGTCCTTTTTTATTTATTATGAGAAAATCATAAAAGATCCCGTTTTTTAACCATGCTGTGACTTTCTGCTGAGGGAGAGGGAGAGAGCTGCCCTATTCAGAGTCTGTAATAAGACCTGCTGACAAAAGTGTTGAAGATACAGTCTAATGTGAATTAACAATGAAAAAAAGTTAATTTAACAAATGGCTTGTATTTTTTTTAATACAAACTTTTTTGTCTTTACAGCTCCTTTAAAGGGAATCTGTCATCAGGTTTTTGCCACCTAATCTGAGAGCAGCATAATGTAGGGTTAGAGGCACTGATTCCAGTAATGTGTCACTTACTGGGCTGCTTAGTGTTGTTTTGATAAAATCATTGATTTGTCAGAAGGTAATTATCACTAGATGACTAGTAAGTTCTGTAGGACCCCACCCCCATCACTGATCAGTAGATTTCTGTGTACACTGAGCATGGGCAGAAAGCTGCCAATCAGTGGTGTGGGTGGGACTATACAGAGCGCAGCATTCAGAGAGCTGCTAGATCTGCAGCAGATAAAACGGTGATTTTCTCAAAATGACAACAAGCAGCTGAAAAAGTGACACATCGCTGGAATCAGGGTATCTGCCCAATATCACAGGGGATCATACCTTGGGCGACTTTAAAGAAAGGCTGTATAGCCTGTTCAAAGTTTATCCCCTGACAGAAGAACAGAAAGTAAGCATACTGATAGGGCAGTTAACTGGTGCGGCCCAGCGGGAGGTAAAGTCTTGGACAGCTGAGGAGAAAAGGACTGTAAGGGGGGTTCTGACCCGTCTACGGGACACCTTTGATACCCGTACCTCAGCTGAAATCAAAATGCGGTTCTATGGATGTAAGCAGCGAGCTCAAGATAGCATCCGAGATTATGCCCTAAATTTACAGGAAGCCTTGGGGGCAATTAAGCAAGCTGACCCTGGCAGCGTGCAGGATACAGATAAACTATTGACTGACCAGTTCATAGAAGGTCTGCTGTCCAGCGCCCACAGAACCCAGCTGCGCCTCATGGCCCTACAGAACCCCGATTTGACTTTTGCACAGTTCAAAGATAGGGCCATCCAGGTGCTCCGAGAACCTGCACCGGGTGGCGCTGTAGCTTCCCGGCGCCCTGCCATCCCTTACCACCAGGGGGTGGCGCCCTATCCCGCAGACCTTGTGGGGGCTGATGCGCAGGCCCTAAATGCATCCCCGCCTGCAAACCTGCACCATCAGGTCCAAGAACTAACAAAGAGTGTTGCTGCATTGACCAGGACCGTACAGTCGTTACAGATGGACCCGTCAGGACCAATCAAGCTGGCTTCCAGTCCGGAGGATGTCCCGTGGCGTCGACGGAGGAGGATCCCGTCATTCAGAGGGAGGCCCGCCGATCATTACACTGAGGATGGACAGCCGATTTGCCGTCGTTGCAGCCAGCCGAGATACGTAGCCAGGTACTGTACTTTAAATGGGTCCGACCTGGGGCAAAGGGCCAACCCCCAGGCATAAGGTCATCAGGCCCATCTAATTGGCGTGATAAGTACGTAGGGGAACGCCGGTTTTACCCGTAGTGCTGGACGGTATCCCCATGAGTGCACTGCTGGACACCGGGTCCCAAGTGACTACCATCCCCTATGTACTTTTCAAGCAGTACTGGAGTGACACTGATATAACTCGTTATCCAGACGATGACCTGAGCATCATCGCCAGCAATGGTCAACCCGTGCCGCAGGTGGGGTTCAGAGAGATGACCATTAAGATTGGTAAAGTTGAACTGCCGGCACAGGGAGTGATCATTGTGGACATTGACCGTCGAGAAAGTCACCCTAAAATAACCTTGGGTACTAATGTGATTGAAAATTGTCTTTCAGAAGTAATTGTAATTTTGCAGCAGGTGGCGATGAATGCGAGCTCCAGCCAACAGAGGGTCCTCCAGAAGGAGATAAGAGCCCTGATGAGATGGCAACAGGTAGAACTGTCTGGTGGTGAGATCGGTAGTGTGAGGATGAGCGACCCGTTCCCCATTGCTATGCCCCCCAAAAGTGAAATGATCTGGTGTCGGACTGCAATCGGGTTAAGAGGGAGAGACTACCAAGCCATGGTAGAACCCGTGTACTCAGACAGCAGGCCCACCATTTTGACAGCCCGGGGTGTGGTCGATGTCCGCCATGGAAGGGTGCCCGTCCGGATCTTAAACATTGGGGAAAGGGAAGTACACTTGCCCCGGTATGCTACACTAGCCAAATTGTATACTGTTGAACACAATGCTGTCAGGGCTGTGGAACCCTTGCCTCCATCTCCCCAGGCGAAGGGTAATGGTTCCCAGAAACCCGAGGAGGACTGGTGCCAGAAACTCCACGTGGGTGCTGACTCCACTCCCTTGCACCAAAAACAAGGAGTCTACCGGGTGGTTCAAGAGTACGAGAGAATCTTTAGTAAGCACCCGCTAGACTTCGGCAGAGTGAAAGGGGTAGAACACCACATCCCCACGGGGAGCCACCCACCAATAAAAGAAAGTTATAGACCTGTACCACCCCGCACACTATCAGAACGCAAAGGGCATGCTGAGAGAAATGAAGGAAGCCGGGGTCATTAGAGACAGTTGTAGCCCCTGGGCAGCCCCCTTGGCTCTGGTAAAAAAGAAATACTGTACTATGAGAATGTGCGTGGACTATAGAGAAGTCAATCGTATCACCCATAAAGACACATACCCGTTGCCTAGAATAGAGGAGTCTTTGGCCGCACTAAAATCAGCTAATTTCTTCTTTACTTTGGACCTTACTAGTGGGTACTGGCAGGTTCCTGTGGCAGAGGCTGATAAGGAGAAGACCGCCTTCACCACCCCGATGGGATTAAGTGAATTCAACTATATGCCGTTCGGACTCTGCAACGCACTTTCCAGAGGCTGATGGAATGCTGTCTAGGGCAGGGTTCCCCAACTCCAGTCCTCAAGGCCCACCAACAGGTCATGTTTTCAGGATTTCCTTAGTATTACACAGGTGATAATTGCATCACCTGCACAGGCAATAATTCCATCACCTGTGCAATACTAAGGAAATCCTGAAAACATGACCTGTTGGTGGGCCTTGAGGACTGGAGTTGGGGAACCCTGGTCTAGGGCACCGAAACTTTGAGACGGTCCTACTTTACCTGGACGACGTGATTGTCTATTCAAAGACTTACGAGGACCATCTAAAGCACCTGGCCGAGGTGTTCGAGGCCCTGGCAGGCTTTGGCATGAAAGTGAAACCCTCCAAGTGCCATCTGTTAAAGCCGAAGGTACAGTACCTGGGACACGTGGTGAGTGCAGAAGGAGTAGCCCCCGACCCTGACAAAATCACGGCAATAAAGAACTGGCCAAGCCCCTCTAACATCATAAAAGAAGTGAGGCAGTTCCTTGGGTTGGTAGGCTACTACCGAAGGTTCATCCCCAGGTTCACCAAGATGGCAGCCCCTATGCAGGACCTCCTTATAGGACAATCTAAGACCAAAAGCCAAAAGCCACCCTTCAAGTGGGACAAGCCGGAAGAGGAGTCCTTCCGCCAGCTGTAGATGGCCCTCACGGGGGATGAGATCCTGGCCTACCCTGATTATGGCCAGCCTTTTATCCTCCACACAGACGCCAGTAATGTGGGGCTGGGAGCCGTACTGTCACAGAACCAACAGGGCAGAGAAAGGGTGATCGCGTACGCCAGCCGGAAGCTGAGGCCCACCGAGAGAAACCCGGAGAATTACAGCTCCTTTAAGCTGGAGTCCTTGGCAGTGGTGTGGGCCATAACAGAACGTTTCAAGCATTACCTGGCCTCTGTGAAGTTCACTGTGTACACGGACAACAATCCGTAGACACATCTGGACAATGCGAGACTTGGTGCCCTAGAGCAGCGGTGGATGGCCCGGCTAGCAAACTATGACTTCACCATCAAGTACCGGGCAGGCCAAGCCAATGCCAATGCAGATGCCCTATCGAGAATGCCCCACTTGCCCGATGAGGGAGAAGATCCAGACGAGTTGGAGGAAATAAAGCTCCCTGCATTCCACCGGTACGGGGCCACTCAGTACTCCCACCGTGTATGAGACAAAGGCTTGACCACTGTCGGGCTACGTCTATGCCCTGACAATAGTGGACCACTATTCCCGGTTCCTGGTGGTGGTTCCTGTTAAAGACTTGACAGCCCAAACAGCGGCCAGAGCCTTCCAACAACACTTCTGCCGTCCACACGGGTATCCGGAACAGGTCTTGACAGATCAAGGTCCAGCGTTTGAGGCTGAAATCTTCCAGGAGTTCTGCAACCTCTACGGCTGTAAGAAGATTCGGACAACGTCTTACCACCCACAAACCAACGGGCTGTGTGAGAAAATGTATAATATCGTCATTGATCTCCTCAAAACGTTGCCCCTGGAAGAACGCAGCCTGTGGCCGGAGAAGCTGCCAGACCTGATAGACTTATACAACCATATCCCGGTGAATGCTACAAATTGCACCCCGGCTTACCTGATGCGGGCAAGACCAGGTAAGCTGCCGATAGACCTGGAGATGGGAGTCCTGACCCCCGAGGACACCTCCCCAGACGCGGACTGGGATATGGAACGGCGGCTACAGTACAAGAAGGTACAGGAGAGTGTGGAGAGGAGTCTGGCTCAAGCGAGAGAAAAGCAAGAGAGGCTCTTCAACCAACACGCCCCTGCTGGTCCCCTGGAACCTGGTGAGCAGGTCCTGAAGCGGAAGAGAAGGCTTCACAAGCTAGATGACCAGTGAGAGAGCGACCCGTACACAGTACTGCAGTCCAACCACAACAACCCGAAGGTATGTGTAATTACCAAGGATGGAGGAGAAACCACTAGCACCGTCTCCAGAGACCACCTAAAAAGGTGCCCCGAGCAACTACAGAGTGCAGGAGAAGATCAAGATGACCTTGAACCCGCAGAAGACAAGAAAGAAATGATCAGCACAGTTCTTGGAGAGTTCCCCCGGTCCTGGACTCAGATAAATGATGCAATAGTGATACCCGTCCTACACTTCCTTCAACCAACCCAGCAGGAACCTACAGGAGAGCAGGAGGAATCAGAAGACCAAGCAGCCCTAGAGGCAGAAGAACCCATGCCAGCAGCCCAGGAGAGTCAACCCTCTGCTGACAGTGAGCCTGCCATACCTGCGGTAAGCCAAAGGACCCGCAGATAGCTGCCTGCACTGCCTGTAAACCCAGCTAGTAGCTGTATCCTGAATGCTAGTGGGGAAAGTCAGGTTAGACCACCACCAGACAGTGGGTTACGCAGGTCAACCCGGAGCACTAGGGGGCAAATACCAGCTCGCTGGAAGATCTAAATGCTGTATATTGTAAATGTTTTATGTTTTTTGCCTGGTTGCTAATTATGTTTTTCCAGTCTTTCTAGTTCATGGACTAACAGGTTATGGACGCTGAATAACCGGAACTGTCTTGTAGATAGTTGCACTTGGTGCCCTCTTGGTGCCACATCTGTCCGGTGTGGCCTCTTTGTGGCCCAAAGTAGAGAGCTCAGCCTTGTCGCCACGCCCAAGGCCAGGAACTTGGGGTTTATGGAAACAGGTCCCCACACCGTGGAAAACTTCACCTTGTTGGGTGACATAGACACCCGGTCACAGAAGCGCTGTGACCTCAAGGACAAAATATACTTGTATATATGTTATGTTGTCATTTATACCCTGTATTTGTGTTTCCTGTTTAGTCCGGAGTACTAAATTTTACTAGGGGAGAATGTGTCACCCCAGGCCTGAATGCCACAAACAATAATCTGTGTCTGAGAGCAGGAGGGAGGTCCCCTTGTTAGGGACAATTAGCATACAGCACCTCCTGTCCCAGGCCAGCAGGGGGAGCTGGCTGCCCCTATAAAAGCTGGAACTGGGGGCAGGGTTAGAGAGAACTGGAAGACCTAGCTCAGGAGTGAGACTAGTCCCAGAGAAGGAGGGAAAGTTCAGCTGTAGCTGAGGAGTCCGTGAGGCAGAGGAGAAACTGCAAGCCAGGGACAGAGGTGACGAGAGCCGGTCCTGGAAGAGAACCAATCTACCGGGCATTGGGGTCCGGGGCTGTCAGGGTTACAAGCCCAGCAGCAGAGAACCAACCTGCGAGGGATTTCAGGTCCCTTGGCCTAAGAATCCTGGAGGCTCCACCACACAGAGGGACCAGTACAGCGAGGAGCAAGCAACAGGTACCCAAGGCCCTAGTCGCATGCCATACAGGCGAGAAGTACACGGCCAGCTCAAGGACGTGGACTATTACACCACGAAAAGGGGGATAGTCAGAAAGAGCATAGAGAGAACGGTAGGCCTACACACTCACCCTGACCAGTGGGGCTCACCCGAATGCTCTCAGACACCCAGGCCCATTCCTAACCGGTACTGTTGGGTCATTAATAATATCTACAATAAAGACCCTGAACTGTTTGAAGCGGACTCTGAACTCTTACTATTGCGGCCTGCACTATCACCCCCAACATCCACCTACACTGCCCTGAGGCTACACTCTTCCCGTGGGGAGTTATCCTACACCTGTGCTGCACACCAACACCAGCCTCAGCAGTCTGCCTCGCAGCGGTGGTTATCCCTGACCGCAATCCACGGGTGGCGTAGTCGGACATTCAAAACACTGATAAATAGACTGCCACCATTTGGTCTGACCACCCTGAGCCACGGGATCGGGTTGCCACTACTACCCCCATCAGCACCATACACTAGAAGGGCCGGTTCCGTGTACCCCACGGCCCAGGGGGCGAGTCATGTGCATCAAATTATACATACACATATGGGGCAGTGGGGCTTCATACTATATACAGGAGCTTCTCACAAAATTAGAATATCATCAAAAGTTAGTTTATTTCAGTTCTTCAATGCAAAAAGTGAAACTCCTATATTATATAGAGTCATTACACACAGAGTGATCTATTATATAGAGTCATTACACAGAGGGATCTATTATATAGAGTCATTACACACAGAGGGATCTATTATATAGAGTCATTACACACAGAGGGATCTATTATATAGTCATTACACACAGAGGGATCTATTATATAGAGTCATTACACACAGAGGGATCTATTATATAGAGTCATTACACACAGAGGGGTCTATTATATAGAGTCATTACACACAGAGGGATCTATTATATAGAGTCATTACACACAGAGTGATCTATTATATAGAGTCATTACACAGAGGGATCTATTATATAGAGTCATTACACACAGAGGGATCTATTATATAGAGTCATTACACAGGGATCTATTATATATAGTCATTACACACAGAGGGACCTATTATATAGAGTCATTACACACAGAGGGATCTATTATATAGAGTCATTACACACAGAGGGATCTATTATATAGAGTCATTACACAGAGGGATCTATTATATAGAGTCATTACACACAGAGGGATCTATTATATAGAGTCATTACACACAGAGGGGTCTATTATATAGAGTCATTACACAGAGGGATCTATTATATAGAGTCATTACACACAGAGGGATCTATTTTACGTGTTTATTTCTGTTAATGTTGATGATTATGGCTTACAGCCAATGAAAACACAAAAGTCATTATCTCAGTAAATTAGAATACTTCATAACAACAGCTTGAAAAATGTTTTTAAAATCCGAAAAGTTGGCCTACTGAAATGTATGTTTAGTAAATGCCCTCAATACTTGGTCGGGCTCCTTGTGCATCAATTACTGCATCAATGCGGCAATGTGGCATGGAGGCGATAAGCCTGTGGCACTGCTGAGGTGTTATGGAAGCCCAGGTGGCTTTGATAGCAGCCTTCAGCTCGTCTGTATTGTGGGGTCTGGGGTCTCATCTTCCTCTTGACAATACCCCATAGATTCTCTATAATAGTTTCTCTATGGGGTTAAGGTCAGGCGAGTTTGCTGCCAATCAAGCACAGTGATACTGTTGTGTGTAAACCAGGTATTGGTACCTTTGGCAGTGTGGACAGGGGCCAAGTCCTGCTGGAGAATGACATTTCCATCTCCATAAAGCTTGTGGGCAGAGGGAAGCATGAAGTGCTGTAAAATGTCCTGGTAGACGGCTGCGCTGACTTTGGTCTTGATAAAACACAGTGGACCTCCACCAGCAGATGACATGACTCCCCAAACCATCACTGATTGTGGAGCCTTCACAATAGACCTCCAGCAGCTTGGATTGTGGCCTCTCCACTCTTCCTCCAGACTCTGGGACCTTGATTTCCAAATGAAATGCAAAATTTACTTTTCATCTGAAAACAACACCTTGGGCCACTGAGCATCAGTCCAGGTCTTTTTCTCTTTGGCCCAGGTAAGACGCTTCTGGCGTTGTCTATTGGACATGAGGGGCTTGACACAAGCAATGCGACACTTGTAGCCCATGTCCTGGATACGTCTGTGTGTGGTGGCTCTTGAAGCAATGACTCCAGCAGCAGTCCACTCCTTGTGAATCTCCCCCAAATTTTTGAATGGCCTTTTCTTAGCAATCCTTTCAAGGCTGCGGTTATCCCGGTTGCTTGTGCACCTTTTTCTACCACACTTTTTCCTTCCACGTCCATTAATATGCTCGGATACAGCACTCTGTGAACAGCTGCTTCTTTAGCAATGACCTTTTGTGGCTTACCCTCCTTGAGGAGTGTGTCAATGACTGCCTTCTGGACATCTGTCAAGTCAGCAGTCTTGCCCATGATTGTGAAGCCTACTGAAAAAGACTAAGGGACCTTTTTAAATGCTTAGGAAGCCTTTGCAGGTGTTTCTTGTTAATTCTAATTTACTGAGATAATGACTTTTGTGTTTTCATTGGCTGTAAGCCATAATCATCAACATTAGCAGAAATAAACACTTAAAACAGATCACTCTGTTTGTAATGACTCTGTGTAATATATGAGTTTCACTTTTTGGACATATGTTCATGAAAAAGTACACATTACAAATGTAACAGGGGGGTGAATTGGTCTGGAATGGTTTATCTAAGACCCTGGCAGTGCATTGAATTTGTAGGACACTATTTACTTTCACATTATGGTTTGCCATTGAGTTGCTCAGGCATTGTTCATTTTCACACCTCCCTGGTCCACACGTTGTTACAACTCTCCTGTTAGGTTTTTTTTAGTTTGCTGGTCACATGACCAGTTTTGCCTATTTAATCCGGCTCCACCCTCCTGGCATTGCTGGACTTCATTTGTATTTACTACTGTTTAGCTAGCTTGGTGCTCTGTTGCCGTTCTCTGTTAGTTTTGCTAGGTCTTCTGACCTCTTTACTTTTTGTTGTGTGTTTGTCTTTGACTGCTACGATTTCTGCTAGGAGGTGTCCAACTTTTCCCAGTCCCTAGTTCTTGTAGGGATTCCTCCCTCACATCTATAGGTCTTCGTACAGACTAGCCGAGGACTTTAGCGGGTCTGATCGCAGGATCAGGTTCCCCGTTACATCGTAGGGATCTAGTTTTGTTCTATTGTAGGGACAGATCTCCTGTCTTTCCTTAGTCTCTGTAGCAGATCATAACACACGTGTTGTTCAATCTCACACCTAGCTCAACCAATGTTTACTTTGTAGGCATCACTAATTTAATTAAACTGTAATAATCCAAGCTGCTATCTCAGGTGACCAAGACAAGATGGTTTAAACTTGGGAAAATCACAAGAATAAATGTGTGTCGCATACTTGCTTTTTTCATTAAAAACGCAGCAAAATGTTCACATTAGGCTTTTTTTCAGCATTTTTTTCCACCACCCTTTTTTTTAATGGGTGAAAAACGCTGAAACAAGTGACATACTCTATTGCAAAAAGCCATAGAAAGCACAAAATACTGAGGACAAATAAGCAAGCTTTGTGCATGAGATTTCGGAAATCTCATAGACTTTGTTGGTACTGTAAAACGCAGCTGAAAATTTGCATAAAAAGCCCGCTAAAAAAAGTCTAGTGTGAATATAGCCTTGTATAACAGTTCGCCAATGAGTTAGGATATATGACCACGATGCAGAAATGCTGCGGATTTTTCCTAAGCGTTTCTGCATCTCCCTGGGTTGTCAAGCGCTTTGCCAAGTGATTTTAGCATCACTTGGAAAAGTGCTTGACAACTTGGTCACACTATATAATTCCATGCAACCGACTAAATGGCGTCATGGAAGGTCCTTTTACCAACGCGAGCAGCAGAAGAGCCAGCAGCACCGCCGGGAGCAGACAGGGGCCATCAGAAGGTAAGTATATGTTTATTTTTTATTTTAATTCTATTTTAACTACAGGTACTATGGTACCCGGGTCTGGAGGAGAGTCTCTTCATCTCCAGACCCGGGTACCATCCACGCATTGAGTCGCATAATATCCACATGTGTATTTGTAGTCATGCGGATGTTATGCGTTCCAATGCAAGTCAATGGCGGCTAAATCGCAGCGACTCTGCAAAATTAAAGGACGTGCTGCGGATTTTTCCGCAATGATAATCCGCAGCGGAAATCTCCGCGGCATGTGCACAGCACATGCGGATTATCATTGGGGACCATTGCAGACCTATCACCAAGCGTTTTTTAAGTGTTTCCGCGGCTGAAGTTACGCTGCAGAAACGCCTAAAAAACGCATAGTGGGCACACAGCCTTAAAAGTTCTATGGTGAAGAAAAACACGTGAGATAATAAATGCGAAATATACAATATTTCCCATAATATGACTGAGGATATCTTTAGGGTGTATTCACTGTTCTTTCTTCTGCAGCAAAAATGCTGTGTTTTACAGTACCATCTTAGTGAATGACATTTCTGAAATCTCATTCACATGCTGTTTTTTTTGCATTTTTTTAAAATCTGCAGCTTGTCAAGTCTTTCAGAGGTTTTGCAGCATTTTTCACCCATTCAAATGAATAAAAAAAAAAACACAAGTAAAAACACCTGAATTTTAAGCAGCGTTTTTCCTGCCACCTTTGATTTTTGAGGTAGAAAAAAAATACTGCCAAAATCCAACTTGTGAACACACCTTTATCCTGGTTGTGTTCTAATTGGATATAAAATAGAACGGTCATGATAACATGGGTAGTTAATTGTATGGTGTTTTCACTTTATATAATACCAGGCCGCATTCTATTTGCGCAGAGCTGCTCCGTGAAGATTCTATCACAAGATTCCGTGATGACATCACAGGTGATGGTGACATCACTGCTCACAGTCGCTATATATACAATGCACATAGGCTCACCCGTGCCTTTCTTGGCTCTATAGTGACTGATAGCACTTGCAGTTTTTCACTATGGCTGGAATTGTTTTGGACATTCCTCAGGTAAAAGCACTATTGTTGATCCTTATGATCAATCGTCCTAACAGTGTGCTTCTACCACCCGATGGCGTCCTCAGCTTCACTCACCGGCTGGTGATGGAGCTAGTAAAGGATTGCCTGACCAAACACCGACAACGTCGTCTAACGTCAGACTATCTGACGGATTTACTTCAGAACATCAGGACATTACTACACCAGGTAAGTGGCGGACACTCTGCACAGAACATCTCAATATTAATAGATAATAATGGAGGGATAGAAGCTTTTTCTTCTAATATATCGTATTTTGCAGACCATAAGATGCACCAAAAATTTTTGGGAGGTAAATAGGAAAAACATTTATTATAATAAAATGGGGGTCTGTCTTATAGTCCTGTCTTATAGTCCGAATTTTCGGTTGCTTACTGAGGGGGGTGGTGGCAGTGGAGCGAGGTCACAGGAGGCAGAGTCGCTGCTGCAGGAAGTTGGCAGTAGGAGTGGGGCACTGCTGCGGGCCCCAAGCTGGGAGGAGCGGGGTGCCCAGAAGGTGCGAGGCTGCGGGCCCTGGGCTTCAAGGAAATGTTAGCGGTAATTCAGGAGGGGAGGCCCTGCTCTGCTTATTGATTTCTCTGCAGTGGGCTTCAAGAAGTAGGCTGCTGGAGATGGCCAATACGCAGATTGAGATCTCAGCTCCTCATTGAGCCGAGATCTAAATCTGCACATGCACTGCCTCCAGCGGCCATTTGCCTGAAGCCCACCGCCAGAAAATCAATGGGCAGAGCGGGGACTCCCCTCCTAAATCACCGCTAACATTTCCTTGAAGCCCAGGGCCTGCAGCCTCGCACCTCCTGGATACCCCGCTCCTCCCAGCTCGGGGCCCGCAGCAGCGCCCCACTTCTACTGCCGGCTTCCTACAGCAGTGACCCTACCTCCTGTGACCTCACTCCACCACAGCCACCCCCCTGGTAAGCTACATTCAGACAATTATTTTTATTAATAATCTGTCTGATATGCTGGGGTGGAGAGTTCCAGAGTAGGGGGGATGCACGGGAGAAATCTTGTATGCGATTGTGGGAAGAGGAGATAAGAGGGGAGTAGAGAAGAAGATCTTGTGAGGATCGGAGGTTGCGTGCAGGTAAGTACCGGGAGACTAGGTCACAGATATATGGAGGAGACAGGTTGTGGGTGGCTTTGCATGCCAAGGTTAGGGTCTTGAACTGGAGTCTCTGGGTAATGTGGAGCCAGTGAAGGGATTGGCGGAGCGAGGGGAAAAGCCAGGGAATAGCGGGGGGACAGGTGGATTAGTCAGACAGCAGAGTTTAGGATAGATTGGAGGGGTGCGAGAGTGTTAGAAGGGAGGTCAACAATTTTGGAAAAAAAGGCATCTTATAGTCCAAAAAATACGGTAAAACACAACGAGTCCCCAAATACAGTATGTAGTCATTGTATCTGCAGACAGAGAACCGATGTCACATACAATTTCCGCCTCCATTCTGATCGCTCTCATCTCAAAATTCTCCTTTCCATTTTTCCTTCTTTATAGGCTGAAGAAAGATCTCAGACTGAAGATTTGTCTGTCTTTAAAGAACTGGCCGAAAAAGTCCTGTCTATACTAGAACGCTCATTGGAACGCCCGGTAAGGATCAATATTAATAGACGTATCTTAATCCACCGTATCTGAGGAGACTTTCTGAGAAAAGGTCTGAAGATGGCGCGGGATTTGTATCGTTACAATTGGTGCATCTGTAAATGTTGGTTTAGTCCTTCATGATTTTTGTATTTGGTGATTTAGTGAAATCTTCCACATATTAATTATATATATTATATCTATCAGGAAACAACAGGAGGCGACGCCAAATATGGGCAAAATGTGACCCCGAAAATCCCTGACCCTAATAGGAGTCAGCCGGAGCTGAACAGCGATCTGATTACAGGTGAGCGATCACCCGACCTTCTACAAGGAATGTCCAGATATTACAGAGGACGGAGGATAATGTTAGATTTACTCTCTACTCTGTGTAATGGGAACCTGGCAGCACATTGTTACATATAGAAGTAGTGGTGTGACGGTATAGGCCATTGTCCCCTAATAATAATTGTTTGTAGAAATCCAATGTGCCAGTCAGGAGAAATGTAAAGTAGACACCATATACAAATCAGAATGGAAGTGCGCTGGGGGCGTGAAAGAAGAAATCCAAGTGCAGTGACACGCCCCCAGTGCACTTCCAGGCTAATTTGCAAATATCTCCTATGTTTCAGCTCTCTTACCATCACTCGTATGTGCAGCGTGGGTGGGGGCTTCATGTGATGGAGGGTCCATTCTGCAGTGCTATAGCAAGTAACATGAAATAAATTAAATTTAAATTGCATTACTGCTCTAGAAAATGGGAAAAAACTAAGATACTGAGCACATAATTTGGCCAATGCATGAATGCCCAGCAGCCAATGACAAGGCGATCTTTGTGTTGGAATCCTCTCCTAATGTGAATCCTCTCCTAGGCTGAAGCCTACATTTATATGGGTAGGTAGGATCCTGTTGTAATTAAAACCACCCGGGGCTGATGGGTGGAGATAGGTTCCCAGCAAAAAAGGTCGCCTTGCCGTGACTGCTGGGCATGCACCCAGCAAAAGAAGGTCGCCTTGCCGTCGCTGCTAGGCATGCACCCAGCAAAAGAAGGTCGCCTTGTCGTGACTGCTGGGCATGCACCCAGCAAAAGAAGGTCGCCTTGTCGTGACTGCTGGGCATGAACCCAGCAAAAGAAGGTCGTCTTGCCGTGACTGCTGGGCATGCACCCAGCAAAAAAAAAGGTCACCTTACCGTGGCTACTGGGCATGCACCCAGAAAAAGAAGGTCGCCTTGCCGTAGCTGCTGGCCATGCATGAATTGGCCAAATTATGCGCTAAGTATCTTCCTTTTATCCTATTTTCTACAGCAGTAATGCAATTCAAATTTCATTTATTTCATGTTTACATGCTATAGCGTTACAGAGTGCAACTTTGTTAGTTATGTATTTGGATGGCTACTCTTAGTATGCACCTGTTCACACCCATTTTCTTTTCGGAAGTGATGGTCAGTCTTTTGTTATTTATGAAGGGGTTCCTCCATCATTTACATTACATTTATCTATGGATTCCCTGTATATTCTCATATTTAGAATCCCCATATAACGAGTATTAATCCCATTTACAGACATCTTGTCATTTCTCCGTTATATTGCTGTATTATCTATGTAGGAATAATATCCTCTAATACATTTCATTTCTTCATCATTATTTTAGAAACAACTGAGCTGTCGAATCCTAACAATGGAATTAGTGAGATCCCAGAGATCCAAGAATCCGTAAGTATCATAGAGGGGGATGCGTGTGTGTCATCAGATCATGGGGTGTGAATGACTCGTCCAGTATTATCCCCCATACAACCATGGGACGTCTCTATTCTAAGTGTAGATGACCCTATGGTGTTAATTACATTTGAATTACAGGGAATCTGTCACCAGGTTTATGCTATTTGGTCTGAGAGAAGCATGATGCAGGGACAGAGACCCTGATTCCATGTGTTGATTACTTTACTCGGTGAAGCAGTTGTGATAAAATCACTATTTTTTTCTGCTGCAGAGCTCTGAATGCTGAGTCTTGTATAACCCCGCCCACACCATTGATTGGCAGCTTTCTGTGTACACTGTGCATAGGCAGAAAGCTGCTAATCAGTGGTGGAGGCAGGGGTACAGAGCAATAGGACTACCTGGCTAGACAGATAGTCTTCTAGTGATAATCTACTGATTTTATTGAAACAGCCACACACAGCCTAGTAAGTAACACATCACTGGAATCAGGGTCTCTGCCCCTACATCATGGTGCTTTCAGAATACTTAGCAAACACCTGGTGACAGATTACCTGTAAGTCCTCCTCTGTGTGATCTCCCACATTATCCAGAATGTTATAGTAATGTATGATAACCGTTGCAGGGCGGCTCCAGGATTTCGTGGGCCCTGGGCGAAAGAGTCTCAGTGGCCCCTTTAACACATACCACGATTCATGATGCACAGATACCGCAGATAAATATATATATATATATATATATAGTACAAGCCCGAAGATTTCACTTCTTACATTACATGAGCGATATCTATTGTAAATTCCACAATAACTCAGAAAGCGGCGAATCCTCACAGCTCACAGTGCAGACCGGACAGTAATGTCCTCCACACAGTATAATGGCACCACATAGTCCTCTATACCGTATTATGAGCTCCATATATTGCTCCATATAGAATAATGGACCCAATAAAATGCTCCATGCAGGCTGTGCCCCCATATAATGCCCCATGCAGGCTGTGACCCCACACATAGAATCATAGAATCATAGAATCATAGAATGGTAGAGTTGGAAGGGACCTCCTGGGTCATCTGGTCCAACCCCCTGCTCAAAGCAGGATTCACTAGATCATCTCAGACAGATGTCTGTCCAGCCTCTGTTTGAAGACGTCCATTGAAGGGGAACTCACCACCTCTCGTGGCAGCCTGTTCCACTCATTAATCACCCTAACTGTCAAAAAGTTTTTTCTAATATCTAATCTGTGTCTCCTCCCATTTAGTTTCATCCCATTGCTTCTAGTCTTTCCTTGTGCAAATGAGAATAAAGATGATCCTTCTACAATGTGACAGCCCTTGACATATTTGTAGACAGCTATTAAGTCTCCTCTCAGTCTTCTTTTTTGCAAGCTAAACATTCCCAAATCCTGCAACCGTTCCTCATAGGACATGGTTTGCAGACCAGTCACCATTCTGGTCGCTCTTCTCTGAACTTGCTCCAGTTTGTCGATGTCTTTTTTAAAATGTGGTGCCCAAAACTGTACACAGTATTAAAGATGAGGTCTGACCAAAGAGGAGTAAAGACCGATAATGACTTCACGTGATCTAGACTGTATGCTTCTGTTAATACATCCCAGAATTGTATTTGCCTTTTTTGCTGCTGCATCACACTGTTGACTCATGTTCAGTCTATGATCTATTAGTATACCTAAGTCTTTTTCACATGTACTGTTGCTTAGCTTTATTCCTCCCATTCTGTATATGCTTTTTTCATTTTTATTGCCCAGATGTAGTACTTTGCATTTTTCCCTGTTAAAAACCATTCTGTTGGTTGCTGCCCACTGCTCCAGTTTATTTAGGTCTTTTTGAATCCTCTCTCTCTCTTCTCTAGTATTAGCTATCCCTCCTAGCTTTGTGTCATCAGCAAATTTAATCAGTTTACCCTCAATTCCTTCATCTAAATCATTGATAAAGATGTTGAACAATACAGGTCCCAGGACGGAGCCCTGTGGTACCCCACTTGAGACATTCATCCAGCTGGATGTGAAGCCATTTACAACCACCCTTTGAGTCCGATCACTAAGCCAGTTATGAATCCACCTAACAGTTGCCTGGTCCATTGCATACTTGGTCATTTTTTCAATAAGGATGATGTGAGATACTTTGTCAAATGCTTTGCTGAAGTCAAGATATACTATATCTACAGCATTTCCCTGATCCACCCAGTCAGTGATTCTGTCATAGAAGGAAATTAAGTTAGTCTGACATGACTTGTTAGTTACAAACCCATGCTGACTCTGGTTAATCACTTCATTCTTATCCATGTACTTACATACATGTTGTTTAATAATTTGTTCAAAGATCTTTCCTGGTATAGAAGTCAGACTCACCGGCCTATAGTTCCCTGGGTCCACCTTCTTCCCCTTTTTGAAGATAGGAACAACATTTGCTCTTCTCCAGTCTTCTGGGACTTCTCCTGTTCTCCAAGAATTTTCAAAGATTATGGAGAGTGGTTCTAAAATTTCTTCTACAATCTCCTTCAGTACTCTGGGGTGTAATTCATCTGGACCTGGAGACTTGAACTCATTTATGTTAGCTAAATATTCCCTCACAATCTTTCTGTTTACTGATAACTTGGATTCCTCTATTCCTTTAAAAGGACAGTGAAGATCAGTTGATGTTACATTTTCTTTCTGAGAGAAAACAGATGCAAAATAGGAATTAAAAAGTTCGGCCTTCTCAACATCCTCTCTTACCATTTCTCCATTTTCATCCTGTAAAAATCCTATAGCATCTTTGACTTTTCTTTTACTTTTGACATACCCCCAAAATCCTTTTTTATTGCTTTTGACATCTCTTGCAAGCCTTAATTCATTGTCAGCTTTAGCTAACCTGATACGTGCCCTGCAGGATCTGCAGACTGCATTATAATCTTCTTTAGATATGCCTCCCTCTTTCCATTTAATAAACATTTCTTTCTTTCTTTTTAGCATGTGTTTAAGTTCTGTGTTCATCCATCCTGGTTTCCTTAAATGCTTCCCATTCTTCCTACTTTTCGGGATTGTTAACGATTGTGCTTTGAGAATCTCATTTTTAAAAATTTCCCATCCTTCCTGGACATTTTTGTCCTTAAGGACATCCAGCCATTGGATCCCTCCTATTCTCTTTCTGAGTCTCTTAAAATCTGCCTTTCTAAAATCTAACCTTGAAGTTTGAGTCTTCACATGTCTTCCTCCTCTAGTTATCCAAAATTCTATAATAGCATGATCGCTGCCTCCTAGGGTCCCAGCCACCTTTACCTCCTCAACCATTTCCTCCCTGTTTATAAGGATTAGATCCAAAGTAGCAGATCCCCTTGTTTTCTCCCCTTTTTTTTGGAAGATAAAGTTGTCAGCAAGAGAGGATAAGAATTTGCTTGACCTGTTAGTTTTACTTAAGAGAGATTCCCAACAAATGTCTGGATAGTTGAAATCTCCCATGACCACTACGTCATATTTTTTGGAGAACTTGGTCATTTGATACATAAAGAGTTCATCCATATCTTCAGCTTGCCCAGGTGGCCTGTAGTAAATGCCTACAATGGTGTCCTTTCCGTTGTTCTCTCCTTGTATTCTTACCCAAACAGTTTCCACAGAACTCCCAGTCTCTGAAGCTTCAATCTCTGTGCAGATATACGCTTTTCTAACATACAATGCAACACCTCCTCCTCGTTTATCAAGTCTGTTTCTTGCAAATAAGTTGTATCCTTTTAGCCTTTTATTCCAATCATGTGTATCGTCCCACCAAGTTTCAGTGATTCCAATGACATCATATTCCTTTTCCTGCATTAGTAGTTCCAATTCTCCTTGTTTGTTGCCCATGCTTTGTGCATTTGTATAAAAACATTTTAGTTTGTGATTGGTTTCTCTTCCTCCCATATTTTTATTATTTAGATTTTTTTGTCTTTGTTCTTCTTTTCCACTTCCAGTAGCAGAGATCTCAATAGTATTTGTCAGCTGTATGGCTTTTTCTGGCCTTTTGCTTCCCTTCCCACATTGTTCTAGTTTAAAGCTCTTCTGATGAGTGTAGCAAGGCGACTTCCAAATACATGTTTTCCAGTCTTCGTAAGGTGCACCCCATCTCTAGCAAGTAGTCCATCGTATAGGTAATTCATTCCGTGATCCAGAAATCCAAATCCTTGTTGACGGCACCATCGACGTAGCCAGTTGTTCACCTGTAGAATCTTATTCCACCTCATTGTTCCATGGCCATCCACTGGGAGGATGGATGAGAAGACCACCTGCGCTCCCAATTCTTTCACTTTCTTGCCTAAGTCTTCAAAGTCACTGCAGATGGTTTCCAGGTCCTTTCTTGCGGTGTCATTTGTCCCCACATGTATTAGCAGGAATGGGTAGTGATCTGTAGGTCTGAAGAGTCTTGATATCCTGTCAGACACATCTTTAATTTTTGCTCCTGGAAGACAGCACATTTCTCTTGAGGTTATGTCTGGTCTGCAGATAGCGGCCTCTGTTCCTCTTAACAGGGAATCCCCCATGACCACCACTCTCCGTTTTTTCTTCACAACGTTCTTCTTTCTCCATCCAGGAGGATTCTGAGGGCTTACAAGGTTATTCATTGCTGGCAAAGTCTTATTTTGCTGTATTTCTTCATGGTTCTCCTGCGTGAGAGCCTGGTACTGGTTCCTGAGCAGTATGGGTGCTGACTGCCTCTCGATCCTCCTGCTTCTGTGGGTCACATGCTTCCATTCCTCTGTTTCGTCAGGTGCAGTTCGAATTTCTTCTCTTTCTGAATCATGAAGAGATAATTCTGCTCTGTCTAAGAACTCTTCACCTTCCTTAATGATTTTCAAGGTAGTTAACCTCTCTTCTAGATTTCGCAACTTTTCCTCCAACAGGGACACAAGCTTGCATTTCTGGCATGTGAAGTCTGGCTTTTCCACTGGCAAGTCTGTGAACATGTAGCAGGATATGCAGCTCACCAAATGGCTCCTGGACTCTTCCATGTTCTTATTGTTAATGTTCTGAAAACAGTGAAAAAAGCTTAAAAAAAAAAGCTTCAAAATGGTTTACCGATGTCCTCTTTTCAGCTCCAACAGCCAAAATCCAGTGTTCTTTGAGCTCGCGGAGACTCTTCACTTACCCCAAAATGCAGTGGGAATATGCAAATTATCTTCTCAGGACTCCTCCCCTGCAGGCTGTGCCCCCCACATAATGCCCCATGCAGGCTTTGACCCCCCACATAATGCTCCATGCAGGCTGTGACCCCCACATAATGCCCCATGCAGGCTTTGACCCCCCACATAATGCCACATGCAGGCTGTGCCCCCCCCACATAATGCTCCATGCAGGATGTCCCCCTCCCACATAATGGCCCATGCAGGATGTCACCCCCCATATAATTCCCCATGCAGAATGTCCCTCCCACATAATGCCCCATGCAGGCTGTGCCCCCCACATAATGCCCCATGCAGGATATCCCCCCCACATAATGGCCCATGCAGGATGTCACCCCCCATATATTTCCCCATGCAGAATGTCCCTCCCACATAATGCCCCATGCAGGCTGTGCCCCTCACATAATGCCCCATGCAGGCTGTGCCCCCCCACATAATGGCCCATGCAGGATGTCACCCCCCATATAATTCCCCATGCAGGATGTCCCCTCCACATAATGCCCCATGTAGGATGTCCCACCCCACATAATGCCCCATGCAGGATGTCCCCCACACATAATGCCCCATGCAGGATATCCCCCCCACATAATGCCCCATGCAGGATGTCACCCCCCATATAATTCCCCATGCAGGATGTCCCCCCACATAATGCTCCATGCAGGATGTCCCACCCCACATAATGGCCCATACAGGATGTCACCCCCCATATAATGCCCCATGCAGGATGTCACCCCCCCATATAATGCCCCATGCAGGATGTCCCCCCAACACATACTGCCCCATGTAGGATGTCACCTCTCACCCCATATATTGCCCCATGCAGGATGTCACCTCTCACCCCATATAATGCCCCATGCAGGATGTCACTTCTCCCCCCATATAATACCCCATGCAGGATGTCACTCCCCCCATATAATGCCCCATGCAGGATGTCACCCCCCATATAATGCCCCATGCAGAATGTCACCTCTCACCCCATATAAAGCCCTATGCTGGATGTCACTTCCCCCCCCATATAATGACCCATGCAGGATGTCACTTCTCCCCCTCATATAATACCCCATGCAGGATGTCACCCCCCTATATAATGGCCCATGCAGGATGTCACCCCCCATATAATTCCCCATGCAGGATGTTCCCTCCACATAATGCCCCATGCAGGATGTCCCACCCCACATAATGCCCCATGCATAATGGCCCATGCAGGATGTCACCCCCCCATATAATTCCCCATGCAGAATGTCCCTCCCACATAATGCCCCATGCAGGCTGTGCCCCCCACATAATGCCCCATGCAGGATATCCCCCCCACATAATGGCCCATGCAGGATGTCACCCCCCATATAATTCCCCATGCAGAATGTCCCTCCCACATAATGCCCCATGCAGGCTGTGCCCCCCACATAATGCCCCATGCAGGCTGTGCCCCCCCACATAATGGCCCATGCAGGATGTCACTTCTCCCCCTCATATAATACCCCATGCAGGATGTCACCCCCCTATATAATGGCCCATGCAGGATGTCACCCCCCATATAATTCCTCATGCAGGATGTCCCCTCCACATAATGCCCTATGCAGGATGTCCCACCCCACATAATGCCCCATGCAGGATGTCCCCAACACATAATGCCCCATGCAGGATATCCCCCCCACATAATGCCCCATGCAGGATGTCATCCCCCATATAATTCCCCATGCAGGATGTCCCCCCCACATAATGCTCCATGTAGGATGTCCCACCCCAAATAATGGCCCATACAGGATGTCACCCCCCATATAATGCCCCATGCAGGATGTCACCCCCCCATATAATGCCCCATGCAGGATGTCCCCCCAACACACACTGCCCCATGTAGGATGTCACCTCTCACCCCATATATTGCCCCATGCAGGATGTCACCTCTTACCCCATATAATGCCCCATGCAGGATGTCACTTCTCCCCCCATATAATACCCCATGCAGGATGTCACTCCCACCATATAATTCCCCATGCAGGATGTCACCCCCCATGTAATGCCCCATGCAGAATGTCACCTCTCACCCCATATAAAGCCCTATGCTGGATGTCACTCCCCCCCATATAATGACCCATGCAGGATGTCACTTCTCCCCTCATATAATACCCCATGCAGGATGTCACCCCCCTATATAATGCCCCATGCAGGATGTCCCCCCCATATAATGCCTCATGTAGGATGTCACCTCTCACCCCATATAATGCCCCATGCAGGATGTCACTCCCCCCCATATAATGCCCCATGCAGGATGTCACTTCTCCCCCTCATATAATACCCCACGCAGGATGTCCCTGCCTCCCCCCCATATAATGCCCCATGCAGGATGTCACTTCTCCCCCCATATAATGCCCCATACCTCCATACATAAAAAAAAAAAAATCAAATGCTCACCTCACTGCTCACCAGCTGTGGAGAGGTAAGTATTGTGCCGGCTGTGGTCCAGGGCAAGCATTGGGGGGGGAGGAGCAATCCCCACTAGCTGGCGCTGGCACCACTCTCCTCTGCTCACCGGTCCCATAGCACGCCAGGGTGCCCGACAGCAAGTGGGCCCCTCGCCTACTCAGGGCCCCGGCACTTGCCTGGGTATGCAGGGTGCTAGCGCCAGGTCTGCCCAGCGTCCGGTTTGTATCCTCCCAACATCATATCAGTGTAAATCATCTGGGACATAATATGGGGGGAGAAGTTTTTGCATCTGTAACTTTTTTCCTGCATCTTCAATAAATCAGTATTATTTCTTATTCTTTTATAGAGCGTGATGGATTCATTGGTTCCGGCGAGAAAGCCGCATATGAGCGACTATGAAAATTCCAAACTCATCAGCAGTGGAAATTTTGGGTGAGATTTCTGTTTCCATAATCCACATTTCTCAGGGTTCCCTATGACAATGCTTCTGCCCCTGCACTCTGCCATTCAGTGTTATCATAGGGAAATTATATGATCTGTAGCAAATCAAACTGTAAGGAAAGCGATTTAAATAATATAATTACATATAATATAATATATAATAATATAATATTATTACATTCACCTGTGCTAGACCCTCATCTGTTCTTATGCTGCCTCCTCCACCTGAGCTTTTCTGCTCTCCACTCTGATCTTTGTTTTGATGGGGGGCTCCATTATGAAGCTGATCAGAGAAGTTGGCTACACATGGTCACATGAAGGGTGACACTATATTGACGTCAATGACATCTACACCCTCCACCATGACCATGTGGGCCCAATCACTGGCCTCAGCAGCAGAAGAGAGCCCTGGAGCACATTCATTTTGGGCCAATTTTATTTGCACTAAATTGTATTTGGTCAGTTATAGCGAATCTGCCCAAAGAGAATTTCGATAGATTCTCGTATCTATAATGTGACCTGGGTGATGGCTCCGGCAGAAGTGGCATTGTGGAGACCTCCCATAGGTGATCTATGTAGTGCTATTTTATGTATTTCTAGATGTGGATTTATAGTGGCGGCCAGACTTCTAGTATTAAACATATGCAAATTGTCTCTTCAGAGAGGAAGCAAACTAGAACTCCACCTATAGGAAGTAGCAATCCTAAAAGTCAATATCGACCCTTTAACAAGCCTTGTCACATGACTTAGGATAATAGCCAAAACCAAAATCTCAATTTGCAGGAACTGTGTTCTGAGGTACTGCCCCTCTTCAGTGCAAAGTGTGAATGGTTTGACTGGGTGAGAGGTGTCTGACCGGTATCCAAGGGGTTGACGTTTCTCCTTGCGGACATGAGGAGACTTTTAAGCCGCAATGCTCCTCTGGGAAATAGGATTGCTACTTCCTATAGGTGGCACTAGGGTGCTAGTTCTCTTCCTCTCTGAAAAGAGACAATTTGCATATTTCCCAGAAGAGCATTGCAGCTTAAAAGTCTCCTCACCTTGACATGCTTAACATGGCTTTTTCCGCAAGGAGAACCGTTACCGCTTGGATCCCGGTCAGATGCCTCTCACCCAGCCAAACCATATCTCACACTTTGCACTGATGAGTGCTTGTACCCCAAAACATAGTGTCCGAAAATTGAGATTTTGGTTATGGCTATTATTCCATGTCATGTGATAAGGCTCGTTAAAGGGTCGATATTGACTTTTAGGATTACTACTTCCTATAAGGGGCACTAGAGTTCTAGTTCTCTTCCTCTCTGAAGAGACAATTTGCATATTTCCCAGAGGATCATTGAGGCTTAAAAGTCTCCTCACCTTGACAAGCTTAACATGTCACTCTCCGCAAGGAGAAATGTTACCCCTTGGATACCAGTATTAAACATATAATGATTTCTATAGATGGATTATTAATAAGGATTTATTATAACCGATGGATTCTCCTTCTCTCCAGGGCCGTCTACTTAGTGCATCATAAAGACTCACACCAGACCTTTGCTATGAAGAAAATGGCTAAGCGGAACCTAAATACTGCACAGAGATTGGAATGGGCCTTTTTGGAGAGGGACATCTTAACATTTGCTGATTGTCCCTTTGTGGTCTCCATACTCTGCTCCTTTCCAACTAGATCTCACCTGTGTATGGTCATGGCGTATGTAGGAGGTAAGACACATCTATTGTATTATATTCAGCCCATGTCTGCTTTCATCTTATCACTGCTCATATCATTAGGACATTGTTGGTTACTTCCCCACAGAGCATTTACTATAGGTTATCTATTACCAAGATGCTTGTAAATTCATTGATCTTGGTGCAGGGGCGCTATGGGGCTCATCAGTCGGAGGGGGTCTGTCGACGCTCGGCAGTGGGCAGCATCCCTCCACCTGTCATCACAATTTCAGCGGTATTTGCTTCTTCAAGGAGGTGGGGCTGGTGGGGGCAAAAATACTGAGTAGGTGGCTAGTAGGGGCCAAAATACTGAAAGGGGGCCGTATGACTAGATATGGGGGGACTGTGAATGCTGAGTGGAGGTCATCATATTAAGTGGGGTGCTGTGGGGGTCCTCACTCTATATGGAGGCCCCCATTCTGTGTGGGGACATGATACTGAGTGGGGAGTTATGCGGACCATTATATTGTGTGAGGGACTGTGGGAACCATTATCCCGAGTGGGAGGGTTGCTGTGGGTGCCATCACACCGAGTAGGGGGTTGTGGCTGGCCTCCTTCTAAGTGGTGGCCTCCTTAGGAGGATTCACTGTGGGGATACCATACTCATTGAGTGTGGGTGTGGGCATTTTTGGGAGCATCATACTCTAAAATGGCCATAAAAGTTGTATTGCTGGTGAGAACACCAAGCTGCTTCAACAGGGATATAAATATATTTATTTTTTATTTTTTAGGGTGGGGGGCAATTACAACTTTTGATATGGGGTCTTGTGATTTCTATGTACGCCACTATCTGTGTGATCTCCCCAGGATGTTTCCGCTCACTGCTCATTATACATCATGGTTATCTGCTCGTGGTATATCATGGTTATCTTCTGTATAAACCCCTCACCGGTCATATTTCCTTTCTTCTATAGGTGGAGACTGTGGGACCCTTCTAAGCACCAGGGGTCCTTTCTCTGTCCCCATGGCCCGCTTGTACTTTGCAGAGGCGGTACTTGCCGTGGAATACCTGCATAGTTACGGTGTGGTGCACAGAGACCTGAAGCCAGAAAAGTAAGTGCCCCCGTAGTATAATAAAGTGGGGAAAGTTGTCATTTATTATCATTCAGTCTGTGAGGCTAAAACCATCTTCTCTTTTGCAGCTTCCTGATTACATCTACTGGACATATTAAAGTTACCGATTTTGGGATTTCAAAACTTGGTCTAATGATACCGAAAACCAACACCTACAAGGAATTAGCAGTGGACATCTCCAGAGAGTTCCAGGACCGTGAGGTCAGCATCACCTACAAGAACTTAGCTTGTTATTTGCAAATCTCATCACACTATTGTCTCTTCTCTACGTTCTTCCTTTCTAGAGAACTTTTCCACTAATATTTTATCTTCTGCATTGTGTTTTAATGATAATATCTTGTCATAATAATTGTTTCATCGATTCTCATCTCTATGTTCTGTTGGTTTCCAGTTCTGTGGCACCCCATGTTACATAGCCCCAGAGATCATCCTGAAAGAAGGCTATGGAAGACCTGTTGACTGGTGGTCATTGGGGATCATCCTGTATAAATTCCTGCTGGGATGTGTACCATTTGATGCTGATTCCCTCACTGAGCTTTATAAAAGGGTTGTCATTGGTGAGTAGAATAATCCGATCATTGCGTTGATTGGTTACATTTGTTTAGTTATTTCCTTTGCTTTATGTTACAGTCCAGTAAAGAGGTTTTATTTTCTGTAATTTTCTATGTAACAGGAGAACTAATTTGGAATTGTGATCGCGCTCCACCCCTGGATGCTCAGAATCTCATCACTGAGCTGCTCAGAAGAAATCCTGTGCGTAGACTTGGGACAGGTAACAGATATACTAGTATTAATATTCCCTTATTAGACCAAGGACATATCGCTCATGTCCATGAAGATCAGCATTTCTCTATCAGCTCATCTACTGTATTTCTAGTTCTCCACACTAAGACTTTCAGTTTATTTCCTTCATGTCGGCTCAGTTTTGTCATTAGTTCAGATTACGATAAACTGTTCAGATATGGAGCCATCCCTGACTATGTCCGCATCACTTTTGTTTTTCTTTTTCTAGGAGGAGCATTTGAGATCAAGGTTCATCCATTCCTGAGTGACTTGGACTTTGACAACATTCTGAGCCAGGAGCTGGAGTATGTTCCTCAGCTTGTTTCAGACGCAGACACCAGCTTATTTATCAGTAAGTAGAAGGAGACGTCATCTAGACTAAGCGACTGTTTGTCTCATCTTCCCTAATATGTGATCATCTGTTCCCATTAATATTAGTGATAAATAGTGACTGTGTTATACTGACAACCTCTAATAATACTTCATTACCTATTTCTTGTAGATCATTCTGATATAAACAAACATCTGGTCTCAAAGGATGAGGAAGGCACAAGTGAGAACAATGAGAGCCTTGACTTCCAAAATTTTACGTCATCTTCTGAAAAGCTTTGTAAAGTAAGTATGTGATTAATAAATCCAAAATATGTAAAAAAAAAATAAAAAAAACTCTAAAAGTACATAAAAAAAATATTTTATATCTTATTTTTATCCGTATTTAGCTCTGTACCATCTCTACCAGGATGGTGAACAATGAGGAACATCTCAGAAATGTGAGTAGATTAGAAAGGGTCATTACTGGGAGTTCCAGGCTGATCTATGTACACAACACCAAATATAGGACATAAATAACAGAATATCAAATGCAGCATTCACCGCTTCATGGTTAACGGTCATTGTACTTTTGGCTTCAGAAAATGCCGAAGATAACAGCCCATAATTGTGGCAGGTCATGCATTTTTAGCACTGCCTACTCTGTAGGAGAGCTGTAGTATTACTTGCCAGACATTCTTGGTAGTTGTGTTCTGATCCATGGAAGGTAGTTTGGAGCAGAAAACCTTCCCCACTATGACAGTCATATGTCCTATTAGGCCTTATAGTCAGTGTTCTTATAGTGAGACAACCCATTTTATACTGTGTTTTCTTATTATTTACATGTTTTTCTTCTTCAAACAGGCAGAAAGAATCTGTTCCTGTATGTAATACAGACGATGCTGTTACCATCTTGCCACCCTCGTCCCCATTGCCAGGTATGTACATGTCTACAGCACCAACAATGTGAATGTTGACTTCAAGGCTCAAATATTTCCACATGGTTTTTCTGGTCTACTATGTTATCCATGTTTCATGGATCTCAGCTATGTTGACCATGGGTTCGTACTGTATCCCTATTTCCCTAATTTTGTACAGGAGTTTTTTTTCATGTATTCTGTTTATTACGTTGCATCATCTTTTAACCTAGTGAGATATAGCGACTGTGTTATACTGACACCCTCTAACAATCCTTCCTTACCTATGTCTTGTAGATCACTCTGATGAAAACAACCATCTGATCTCAGAGGATAAGGAGGGCACAAGTGAGGACGATGAGAACTTTATCTTCCGAATATTTGCATCATCATCTTCTGAGAGGCTTTCTAAAGTAAGTATGTGATCGATAAATCCAAAATATGTACAAAAAAGGATCTACAAAATGAAAAGGTATATATATTTAATAACTTATTGTTATTCACATTTAGCACTCTACCACCACTAACGGGATGGTGAACAACGAGGATCCCAAGGCCCCTCCAGAGTGTACACCAGAATCCAACACAAACATCTCAGAAATGTGAGTAGATTATGGGGTCATTACTGGGAGCTCCAGGCTGATATATGTGCACAACACCAAATATAGGACATAAATACCATAATATCAAATGCAGCATCCACCGCCCCATGGTTATGGGTCATTGTGCTTTCAGCTTTCGGAATTGTTGGAGATAACAGCCCATAATTGTGGCCGGTCATGCACTTTTAGTGCTGCCCTCACTGTAGGAGAGATGTAGTATGAAATGCCGGCCATTCTTGGTAGTTGTTTTCCTCTCAGCTCTCTATAAAAGGTAGTCTTGAGCAGAAGACCTTCCCCACTATGACAGTCATATGTCCTACTAGTCCTTATAGTCGGTGTTCTTCTAGTGAGACAACCCTTTTTATATGGAGTTTACTTGAGATTTACATGTTTTTCTTCTTCAAACAGGCAGAAAGTATCTGTTCCTGTATGTAATACAGACAATGCTGTTACCATCTTGCCACCCTCGTCCCCATTGCCAGGTATGTACATGTCTACAGCACCAGCAATGTGAATGTTGACTTCAAAGCTCAAATATTCCCACATGGTTTTATACAATACTATAGGTCTCTTATGTTATCCATATTATGACAAAGCAGATCCTATAAGAAGATATTGTTATTGATTTTTTTTTAAAATTTTTCATCAGAATTTCCATCTCATGAAGAAAGAAAATCGGCAATAAATCTGAGTATGAAGCAACAAAACTCAGAAAATGGAAAAAATGGGAAAAAGAGACGAGGTACGTGTGAGAATCAACTCCATGTTGTGTGACTTCAGTGAGAATAATTCATGTGGAGTAGATGTCATCTGTCAGTGATGGGATTGTCACATGTATGATTGCTGACAATGACCCCTGACCTCTGTATGATAATATTCCTCTGCCGTCCGGCCACAGTGACTGCACAGCATTATCATGTAATATGGAGTCCCATCACTTACATTATATTTATTTCTCTTGTCATAGGTTCCATCTTCCGCCGGATCTTATCATCCTGCCGGCGTGGATTATCCAGGGCTGCTCGCGAATTTGCATGCTGTCACTGTTGCCCTAAAACCATCTAAAAGACGGGACACCTAAGCATCCAGCGCCCTGAAGTCCAGCAGATCCACCATCACTGCTGGAGCTGTATAGAAGGACCTTCACCATCTACCTGTGGCCTTCTGACTGGTCAACCTGGACAAGTTTCAGTAACGCCTCTGTCATCGGGCTCCACGGTATTCATACTGCTCGTCTGACTTGTCATTTACTGATCACCTGGTATCTGACCTCGGCTATCTTCCTGACTTTGATTTAGTCTATTGATAATGTTCACGATTTTATTCATCCCATTATTAATTAAAAAAAGTAAAATCTGTTACTGTTGCTCTGATTCCTTTTTTGTCTTGAATTCACAAATACTTGTAACTCACTAATTGCTCTTCTTCTCACTAAATGTATTTCTCATTATCCTTAATGCAGCAGTCAGTCTCATATTTCTGTCCAGCAGTTACACTGGTGCCTCCACCCTGTACCAGTCATTACACTCATCCACAAACCTCTCCACACTGCTGCACAGTCCTGCATCTCTACCATATCTACACTCCAATGAGCTAATATTAACATCCTCCATAATCAGGACCTCCCACTCTCATGTCCAAGACATTTTCTCTGCTGCACCAGCTGTCAGGAGTGCACTACTGCAGGCAATCAGGTTCATTCCCACTATCAGAGATTTTAAGTGTGCAGTAGAAACAGATTATTTGTGGCAGGACTATCAAATCACCTCACTATTCTAAGTTTTTCCTACAGCACTCAGTAGCACTTAATATTTGTACATATACAGATAATGGTTGGTGACTGGTTCATGCAGCCTTAATTCCACAAAGATAGAAATAAAAGGTCAACATGTTTCATACATCCAAACCATCCTTAATCATGGCAGAAAAACATAATTTTAAGTTCCCACTATGAATATTTGGTGAGATATCACAGCTGTGTATTTCACAGCACAAAGAACGCATCTTACAGATCAGCAAATCACAGTGTGCTGACGCTTAGTGTTGTAGTTTTGAACAACACCATTCATTTTATCATATAATGTGTTGAAAAATGAGAAAAAATGCCAGGTTTGGGTTCCTTCATTTTACAGTGTGTACTGTGTTGTAAAAATAAACTGACAAAATGATTCAGAGTCAGTAGTACGATTACTGTGATACCAAACTTATAAGGTTTATATATATATATATATATATATATATATATATATATATATATATACAGTGTTTAGCATAAATCAGTACACCCAAATAGATTTGTCAGCAAACCTGTAGTTTCCTTTCAGAATCATCATTTTATATGCGATACCATACTACAAAATACTCTCGCAAATTTGAGCCATTGAATGCAAACAAGATTTGGTATTTTGCAGACCCCAAAAAAGTAATTTTCTTAACAAACTCATTCAAGATCATGTTTCAAAAATGAGAACATCCCAGTAACAGTCTTAAGAGAAAAGCTAAGTTTAGACAACAAAATTCTAATTAACAAGAACTGAACCACAGGTAAGTGTAATTATTCATTAAACAGATGTCCAGCAGACAGGTGTCTGTAAAAGGAAGTTACTTAATAAAGAAAACTCCTTCCCATTTCATGCTATCAGCAATGGCACCACATAGAAGGGAAATGTCACAAAACCTGAGAAAGAAAATAATTTCTTTGCAATAAATGTGAAGTCTACAAGAAGATCAGCAAAACTTTACTTATCAGTCAGAATACTGTAGCAAAAGTGATGCAAAACTATAACAAAGATGGAACTGTAACCATCTTACAGAGACGTCCAGTCCGACTATGGAAGTTAACACCTAAACAAAAGCGTCCTCTGATGAGAAGGGTAAGTGGCACCACATAGAAGAGAAATGTCACAAGACATTTCTGAGAAAGAAAATAATTTCTTTACAAAAAATGTGAAGTCTACAAGAAGATCAGCAAAGCTTTTCTTATCAGTCAGATGGAAGTTAACATCTAAACAAAAGCATCTTCTGATGAGAAGAAAATCAACAGGCAAATTCATTGCTATTAGCTGAAGAAGTAGAAAGCCAAACTAGGGTGAGTGTTTTCCATGACACGACACGGTGTACACTGCAAATGAATGGCATTCATAAGTGTCCTCCACAAAGGAAGCCTCTCTCCCTTAAAGCCCATGAACAATAAAAGTCCGTCTACAATTTGCCAGGGTCCATGCTTAAAACTATGAGGACTACCGGGACTCTATACTGTGTATGTGCATCTTATGTGTATGTCCGTATTTTATGTTTGTGTGCACTATGTATATGCATACGTTAAAATGTGTATAGAGTATTAGCATGTGCAAATTTTATATGTGTGCCTAATATAAATATACATGGAAATGTATATGTAGGTGGTGCCTGATGGAGGGTGGGGGGCCCAGATCAGAAGTCCTGATTAAGGGCCCTTCACTGTCATTGTCTGCCCCTTATATAAACAGTAAAATCCTCTTTAATAACTGGACTTCCATTGGGGTGGACTTCTCATAGATGGCCAGTATGCATACTATATTGTGAATCTGGGCATCTCTCACAGAAAATCTGATCTGGATATGAGGGTGGTCTTCTATAAGCGGTGATGTTTTGGAGAGATTTAGGGAAAAGTCCCAATGCTTATCCATCGATCTGGTAATTTGAGTAAAATATTTGTGTTGATAACTGATCACAAAGTCACAAAATATGTAAGATTTGGCATAACCTGGTTCATTTTTCAAAAAGTTATGCTCAATTTTTTTAGCACCAAGTTTTGTTGCTTTTTTGTAGACTTACACTAACTTAGTATATTGTGTGAGAATTAAATGAATTATGAATTAGTTTGCGCATTTTACCACACTCTGGGGGTCCCTGACAGTCCTTCTTTACCGGCCCTGTAGTGATGCCAATGTAAACTTCCAAGTGACCGCGCAGTCAATCACTGTCACCAATGCAGGACAACCTATGATTAGCTAATTTTTGGGAAATCCTTATAACAAAAGGGGATTGAAAATATTTACAATTATTTTAAAAGCATAAAAAAAAAACCAGACCCAATACTTATAATTAGTTTGTTGAAAGTAGTCTAATTAAAGGGAGCTGAAAGGATTAGAGATTATGAACCCGATTCACCAGTGTTTTTGCCAGAAAACTGGCATAAAGCTCTTGAAAAGTTGCAAAGTTTTGTGACTTTTCCCATTTTCACATAATTTTAACTTCTTTAAAGCCCAAGACGTACTGATACGTATCTGCGCCCTGGGACTTAAGAGCCTGATACGTATTAGTACATCTTTGTGATCGCGCACACAGGCTGTGCGGGCGTGATCGCCGCCGGGTGTCAACTGATTGTCACAGCTGACACCCGGTGCTATGTGCTGGGAGAGGTCCGGCACATTAACCCCCGCAATGCTGCGATCGAAGTCGTTCGCAGTATTGCGGGGGCAAGGGGAGGTGATCGGGATAGTCACCTCTCCTGCCGGCGTCCAGCAATGTGTGCCGCGGCTTCCCGGATGTTGCCATGATGACCCGATTCACTGAGGGGTGCAGTTTTAAGAATGGTGTCACTTTTGGGTATTTTCAGTCATAAAGACCCCTCAAAGTGACTTCAAATGTGATGCGGTCACTAATAAAATGGTTTTGTAAATTTTGTTGGAAAAATGAGAAATCGCTGGTCAATTTTAACCCTTATAGCTCCCTAATAAAAATAAATTTGGGTTCCAAAATTGTGCTGATGTAAAGTAGACATATGGGAAATGTTATTTATTAACTTTTTTTGTGTGACATATCTCTCCGATTTAGGGGCATAAAAATTCAAATTTTGAAAATTTAAAAATTTTCAAAATTTTCGCCAAATATCTGTTTTTTTCACAAATAAACACAAGTGATATCGAAGAAATTTTACCACAATCATAAAGTACAATATGTCATGAAAAAATATTCTCAGAACCAGGGGGATCCGTTGAAGCGTTCCAGAGTAATTACCTCATAAAGTGACAGTGGTCAGAATTGTAAAAATTGGCCTTCTCATTAACGTGCAAACCACTTTGGGTTGTAAAGGGGTTAAGGACTCTACCTGCATATACAGTCATGGCGGAAAGTGCTGGCACCCTTGAAATTGTTTCAGAAAATTACACATGTTTTATTACCCGCATGTTTATTTCCTTTGTGTTTATTGGAACAACACAAAAAAACTGAGAAAAAAAAGGCAAATTGGACATAATTTCACACAAAACTCCAAAAATGGGCCGGAATACATATATATATTTTTGATGGGACAACACTGAAGATGCGACACTTTGATACAATGTACAGTAGTCAGTGTACAGCTTGTTTAACTGTAAATTTGGTGTGCCTGCAAAATAACTCAACACACAGCCATTAATGTCTAAACCGCTGGCAACAAAAGTGAGTACACCCCTAAGTGTGTTCTCAGCTGATGTTATTTGTTAGTTTTTCTTTGCATCCCGAACAATTTTCTTGGCAGTTGTGGCTGAAATTTTTGTTGGTCTACCTGACTGTGGTTTGGTTTTTACAGAGCATCTGATTTTCCATTTGTTAATCACAGTTTGAACACTGCAGACCGGCATTATCAATTCCTGGGATATCTTTTTGTATCCCTTGCCTGTGTTATACTCTTTTTGCCTCCCTTTCCTGTGTTATACAGTTCAACTACCTTTTCCCGTAGATCCGTTGATAATTCTTTTGCTTTCCCCATCTCAAAATCCAGAAACGTCAGTGGCTGAATCCCAGAAACTCACTCAGCTTTATGCACACACACTGATTACAAGTGACGCGCCCCTGGGCCTGAGTCGCGCAGCGTTGCGCACGCGGGAGCCTACCCGGAGCCGGATCAGATGGGGGTAGTAGTCTCGTGGCGGTGACCCGGTCCGTGCCCAGGGAGTCAGACTAAGTGGCAGTCTATTAGCAGTAGATGGTGGATGACTACGCCACCCGTTGAATGCAGCTATGGAGCTGCCGCTGCAGGGCAGACCGCTGAGGCCGGTGGAAGGATGGTGCAGCGTGGATGGTATAACCCCCAACGGGAGGGGTATGGCCTCAGGGCAGCCGACGTGGATGATGGGGGTAGCAGGAACCACTCAGAGACGATGCGGTGTAGTTCAGGGTCTTTACTGGTGACAAAGATAGACCCTCCCGGAGTACTTGCTAGCAATCGGGGCCTGGTCAGTCCTTGAGCAGATGGGATCTCCCCTGGCTAGGCGGAGTTGTAGGCCTTCCCAACTAACTGTACTCTTCTGGCTACCTTGCTAGAGGCGGGTAAAAGTAGCCCACGTCCCTGAGTGTACCGTGTGGTGCTCACCCATATGGCCGGTGACTCGGGGCCTTCTAATGGCTTCCGCTCCACGATGGCGGTGCTGGTCCCACGCGTGTGACCGTGCCTTCGGGTTTCTGGGCCAGAGGACCTGCAATCCCCTGCCGGTCGGTTTCTGCTGCTGGATAGGAGTTAGTCCTTGCAGCCTCGGACTCCGGGTCCGGTGATAACTTCTCAGTCAGGGCGAGCTCTGCAGCTGCCAGCCCCTGACTCCTTGTAGCACTGCTCCCACAGAGCTCCTGTTGTTTCTTCCTATAGCTGCTTTTCTTTCTCTACTTCTTCTCTACTCACTAACCCTGCCTCAGCCCCAGGTTTATATAGGGGAAGTCCTTCCCCTCCCAGGACTGGGCAGGAGGTGTGGCATGCATAGGATTCCTGACCAAGAGACCTCCCACCTGCTCTCAGACATAACATTGCTGTTACTGTGGAAACCAGACCCCTGGGGTGCCACACAAGCAAACAGGTCATAGGTGAGGATGTTACCTTTAGTAGCCATTCAAACCCATTTGTGTCAAATTCTGTGCATGTTATCAGGCCAAAATCACCAGGGTATGTGAACTTTTTGATCAGGATTATTTGGATGTTTTTGGTTGTCATTAGTGATGAGCGAGCACTAAAATGCTCGAGTACTCGTTGCTCGGGTCGAGCAAATTGAAATACTCGGGTGCTCAACCCGAGCAATGAGCCCAATATAAGTCTAGGGGAAACTTGAGCATTTTTCAGGTGGCTCCCCACGGCGGTCTGCAGAGGGTCTAAAAATTGCCCAAATCGATGGGAACTGTGCTCAAATGACATGGGAACAGCATGGGGAAGACCCCTGAAAGCATCTCTGACTCCCAGATCACTGCTGTCAACAACGTCGTCAGAGTATTACGCCACTTTTACGGCGTAAGGAACATCCTTTCCAGGGTGATGACTTGTATATAAGGCAAAATAAATAAACAAAAACAAAAATACTCCTACACACGTAGCATTTTTGACACGTTTTTGCACTTTTGCATTGCTTTCAACCAAGACAAATGCATTCACCAGGAAATGTCATTTTAACATTTTACAACCATATCTGGCCATGTGGTGTGTGACACATCATCAGACACATGCATACAGTGCTGAAAAGACATGGGAACAGCAAGGGGAAGACCTCTGGAAACATCTCTGACTCCCAGGTCACTGCCTAAATGTGTGCCCATCATAAGTGATCCTTGGCACATGCGAAGGTGCCTCCCGCCATGCACCCGTCGTTGCAGACTTGCAACAATCACCGTCCACGTCCTTGTCCCACTGCAGTGTTCAGTTGTCCCTACCCCATTCCTTGGAATGCAAGCACAAGAATGCCGGCAGCCACCCACCCACAGGCTGCAATACTATACTGCCAAATTTTTGACAGCTGCTTGCACTTGAAATGTGGCCTATTAGGCTCGTGGAGGCGGAAGCTTTTCTTAACCTCATGCCGGCGACGGCCGGGTGTCCATACTCGGTCCCCAGCCGCCACTATATTTCCCGGTATCGCCTCCGCCTTCCACAAGCATGGGTCCCATAACATTACCCGTGCCCTCCCCAGTGCACTTACTGGGAAGGACCGCCTAACCACAAACACGTGGACAGGTGAATGTGGCCAGGGACGGTACGGAGCCAGTCCACAACTTTTTTTGCTAAGAGTTGTATTTAGCTCGGTGAAAGGACTGGCATAGAGGGATACCGTATCTACCCTGCGTGTCATTTCTCCCAGAAAATCGTGTAATTGAGCTTGTTGCAGAAGCAATGGCAGCCCATCCAACATCAACTCGCACTTGTCAATGGTGCTTTGACACACACACATCTTTCTTTGCGCATTTAATTTCTTGAATACAGAGTTGGAAAATGGCCTGATCCGTAATGCGTTTTGAGAAATAACATGCATAAGCATGGCCGATCCGCATTAAAAAAGTAGCCATAGAGTGTCCAGGAACCTTCCCCCACACTTTTCTTAGCCAGGGCTGCTTTTCGGCAGGGTTGGACGGGCCCACCAGAGAACCGGAGACTCCTCCGGCGGGCCCTGGCTTCTCCTTTAGGAGAGTTCATAGTGCCGAGGTGAGGCCATGATGATGATAGAGGCCATCATCTGCTTAGTTTTCTGTTACTTGGAATGCAATTGCAAGTATGCAGCCAGCCACCCACCCACCCACAGGCCGCAATACTAAACTGACAGATTTCTGAGCAGCTCTTTGCACTTGAAATATGGCCTTTTAAGCTTGTGGAGGTGGAAGCTTTTCACAACCTCATGCAGGCGGCGGCCGGGTGTCCATACTCGGTCCCCAGCCGCCAGCATTTTTCCCGGTATTGCCTTCGCCTTCCACAAGCACGGGTCCCATAACATTACCCATGCCCTACCCAGTGCACTTACTAAGAAGGACTGCCTAACCACAAACACGTGGACAGGTGAATGTGGCCAGGGACGGTACGGAGCCAGTCCACAACTTTTTTTGATAAGAGTTGTATTTAGCTCAGTGAAAGGACTGGCATAGAGGGAAACCGTATCTACCCTGCGTGTCATTTCTCCCAGGAAGTCCTCTAAAGCTGCTTGCACTTGAAATGTGGCCTGAACATTACTGCTGGTACGTTTCTGTGGGAATTTTCTTGCCTCCTACCAGCCTGGAATATTTCCAGCAAACTATGGTACAACACCATGGTATTAGCACTGCCCCCAGTACCAGTAGCGAAGCCATCCTCAATTTCCTTCTCTGGAATTTTATTTGGTAGACTGAGTGGCTGCCCAAATACATTTTCTCACAAAGGAGCTGATGATAGAGTGGCAGTAGGTTCAAGTTTCTCCAGCCTGTTAGATATTAGAAGGTGAACGGCAGCACATTGGATCAGTGGTTAGCACTGAAGTCTTGCAGCACTGGGATCCTGGGTTCAAATCCCAGCAAGGACAACATCTGCAAGAAATTTGTATGTTCTCCCCATGTTTGCGTGTGTTTCCTCCTCAGTAAAAATAGAGTGTCCTGGAATCTTCCCACACACTTTTCTTAGCCGGGACTGCTTCTCGGCAGGGTTGGACAGTCCCACCAGAGAATTCTCTGGTGTGCCTTGGCTTCTACCGCAGGAGAGTTCATGATAGCGCTAACTTTGCAGCTGCTATAGGGGCTCTTGAGCGGGTGAGAAAGGTTAGCCCTCAGAAACAAATCCTCTGGTGGGCACAATGTTTTTCAATCTGAAACAGCTTCTCAGTGAGAGTTGTATTTCACCACAGCCATATTCTTTAGCTCTGTGAAAGGACTGGCATAGAGGGAAACCTTATCTACCCCGGTTGTCATTTCTCCGTCACCAGGTTCCGCCCATTGTAACACACGACCATGCCTGGCTGTATGTTCAGCGGTGAGAGCCACAGATCAAGCTGCTGTGTTACAGCTTTCAACAACTATGCAGCGCTGGGCGGTTTGTCAATTAAGCATTAAGCATGTTATCTTCAGCACAGCCTGTTGCTGTTTGGCCAAGGCAGTGCTGCAGTGCTGTCAGCTTGTGACTGATGTGGTCATTTCGGAGATGGAGGAGGAGGTGCATGAGCTGAACAATGTGATTACATTGAGGTTAAATTGGTGATGCTGTTTTTTATACTAAAGGAAGATCCTATTGTTATGTTTTTTTATGTTATTTTTTATGACAAATGCATTCACCGGGAAATGTCATTTTAACATTTTACAACCTCATCTGGCAATGTGGTGTCATCAGACACATCCTGTTTTATTTATGATGGAGGGACTCTGAAAGTCATAACGCCTATTTTTATAGGGACATCAGACGGCCCTTACTATTCTTAAAAGGCCAGCAGTCGGCCCTAGCTATTGTTAGAGAGCCATCAGAGGGCTATGCTTTGTTGTTCCCATTATTAACAAGTGGGTCTCCTATACTGTTATTGCGCATCCAGTGACTGCAAGGGTTGTCAAAAATTTGGACGCAACCTAATACCCCTTTGAAGAGACATAGAGGAGGGTCTCAGTAAAAAAAATGTTCCCATTATAAAGGAGCGGGTCTTCTATAGTGGTAATGCCCATGCTGTGACTGCAAGGGTGGCCAAAATTTTTGAAAAAAAACACTAACAATTTAAAGACACAAAGAGCATGGCCACAGTAACAAGGTACGACATGTTCCCGTTAGAAAGGAGAGGGTCTGCTATACAGTTATAGGGTATGCAGTGAATCCAACGGCTGACAAATTTTAGGAAAAACCCCACTAAGAATTTAAGGACACACAGAGCAGGGCCACAGTAACAAGGTACGACATGTTCCCATTAGAAAGTAGAGGGTCTGCTATACAGTTATAGGGTATGCAGTGAATGCAACGGCTGACAAATTTTAATGAAAAACCCCAATAAGAATTTAAAGACACACAGAGCAGGGCCACAGTAACAAGGTACGACATGCTCCCATTAGAAAGGACAGGGTCTGCTATACAGTTATAGGGTATGCAGTGAGTCCAACGGCTGACCAATTTTAGGAAAAAACCCACTAAGAATTTAAAGACACATAGAGCAGGGCCACAGTAACGACAAATTCCCATTAGAAATGATAGGGTCGGCTATACTGTTATAGGGTATGCAGTGAGTCCAACGGCTGACAGATTTTAGGAAAATCCCCACTAAGAATTTAAAGACACACAGAGCAGGGCCACAGTAACAAGATATGACATGTTCCCATTAGAAAGGAGAGGGTCTGCTATACAGTTATAGGGTATGCAGTGAGTCCAACGGCTGACCAAGTTTAGGAAAAAACCCACTAAGAATTTAAAGACACATAGACCAGGCCACAGTAATGACAAATTCCCATTAGAAAGGAGAGAGTCTCCCATAGTGTTGGACAATGCAGTGACTGCAAGGGCAGCCAAAAATTTGGAGGCACTTCAATGGCCCTTGGAAGAGACGTGGAGGAGCGCATCATAAAATTTTTTTACCATTAGAAAGGAGCGGGCCTCCTATACTTGTAATGCCATGCACTAAGTGTATGGGCTGACAAACATTTACTCCTGGGGGGTATACATGAACATACTGTATAAAAATTTTTTTTTACAGGCATCATAAAAATGTAGCGCCCCGAAGGCTCGGACGCTACAGGGGTATTGCACCTCTGCCAGAGGTGTGATATTCCACTCCCGGGTAAGGATGGAGTATGGACCAGGGTTCAGTTAGCTGCATACAGCACACTCACCCCATTTCCGAGGGACAGCTCAACGGTGCTCCCATTAGACAGAAATGCAGGCACGACAGACCATGTCCCTGGCTGGAGTGGGGAGGGGGTAGGAATACCCAGTGATGTAGGAGCAGATAGGGGTTGGATCCTGAGCGTAGATAGGAGCCCATTGTTTGCTGGTCACCTGGGCTCATGTTCTAGAGGGAGGTATAAAAGGTGGGCACCGTCTTAGAACAGTGTTCAGTCAGAGAGAAGAAGTGACAGAGTGGGGGCCTTGGTTGTCGAACGAAGTGTGCCCTCTGCCTCCAGCGTTTTTAGATGGGAATTTTTTAATAGTTCCGCAACAAGGGCCTTCTGGTACTGCCTCATTTTTGTACACCTGTCCGCCTCAGGAATAAGAGATATAAAGTTCTCCTTGTAGAGTGGGTCTAGAAGTGTCACCAACCAGTAATGACCTAAAATTTTGAGAATGCGAGGGTCATGGGAAAGGCAGCATAACATAAACTCAGCCATGCGTACCAGACTACTAACAGGCAAGACTTCCGTGTCCTCACCAAGAGGATGACTGACCATGCTCTCCTCCTCCTCCTCTCTGTCCTCTGGCCATCCATGCTGAACAGACGGTATGACAGCTGTGCAGATAGCACCGTCTATAGTGCATGAAACTAGTTCCTGTCCTTCCTCCTCCTCCTCTTCCTCATTGTCGCCCAATCCACGTTGGGATGAGATGAGGCTTGGCTGTGTGTAATCACCCTGTATGGTTAATTGCTCCATCTTATCGTGCTCCGCCTGCAATGCATCATCTTTGATTGTGAGCAGAGAGCGTTTCAGAAGACAGAGAAGCGGGATGGTGAGGCTAATTATGGCGTCATCGCCGCTCACCATCTTGGTGGAGTCCTCAAAGTTTTGGAGGATGGTACATATGTCTGACATCCACGTCCACTACTGAGGTCTTATGTGTGGAGTCTGAACTGAATACCGATAGCCTTTTTGATGCTGGTACTCAACAACTGCCCTCTTCTGCTCACAAATCCTTCCCAACATCTGCAATGTAGAGTTCCAACGTGTGGGGACATCACACACCAGTCTGTGAGCCAGAAGCTGCAAACGCTGCTGAAACACTGCAAGGGCGGCGGAAGCTGTAGCTGACTTTCTAAAATGGGCACACAGGCGGCATACTTTAACAAGCAGATCCGGCAGCTCCGGGTAGGATTTGAGTAACCGCTGAACCACGAGGTTAAGCACATGGGCCAGGCATGGTACGTGTGTGAGCTCGCCTCGCCTCAGAGCCACCACCAGGTTCCGGCCATTGTCACACACGATCATGCCTGGCTGTAGGTTCAGCGGTTTGAGCCACAGATCTGCCTGCTCTTTCAGAGCTGTCCATAACTCTTCAGCATTGTGTGTTTTTTCACCTAAGCATATTAGCTTCAGCACAGCCTGTTGCCGCTTGGCCGAGGCAGTGCTGCAGTGCTTCCAGCT